>NC_073303.1:179318117-179672985 GCF_027595985.1 Sorex araneus | reverse complement strand
AAAGTTTCTATTTTCATTGTCTACGCACCAACGACCAATTACGATGAAGAAGAAATTGAGAAGTTCTACATGGAGCTGGAGAAGTTCTATAAAGAAGACCACACCTTCTACTAGATCATTGTTGGTGATTTTAATGCCAATACAGGACCGAGAAGGTCTTACAAGGAATTCCACATCTCGACCCATGGGCTAGAATGGAATGGACAGGGTGAGAGATTGAATTCATCATGTCAACCAAGACCATCCATGGTAACTCACAGTTCCAGAAGGCCCAATCTAAACATTGGACAAAGGAGTCTCCTGGTGGACAATTCCACAATGAAATTGGCCACATCATATTCAATAGACCGTTTTGCCTGAGTGATGTCACTATTGTCTCAAAATTCCAAATGGGATCGGGCCACCACCACCTACATGCAAAATTCTACTTCACAGAGTGGGGAGAAAGGACTGCAAAGTTTAAGTTTAAGAAGAGAACTCCCAGAATGACCACTAACTAGGAGCTCTTTGGCATTATTGCAGCAATGTGGGAAGATGCACTCGTTAACAACATCAACGAGGAATACGATTGACTGGTTTAGCACCTTCATGACTGCACGAGGAATGCTGAGGGTGGGAAAGACACAAACATATGTCTGTGTCGGAAACTCTTGAGCTCATTCGCCAACTTGGTTTCACACACACCTAAGGCAACCACAAGCTAGCATCCAAGCTTGCAAATCTGTGCAGAGAAGCGATAAAGGAAGACCTCAAAGAGAGAAGAGCAACAGTGTTGGCCGATGTGGCAGTAGCCGGCAAAAGTATTCGCAAGGCTTGTCTGTGCTTTGCTAACTACAAGACCAAGATGACTGCCCTCCAGTGTCCTGATGGATCTATCACATCTTCCAGAAGGGCAATGGAGAAGATTATTCATGACTTCTACTCAGATCTCTTTGATGTTCACCTGCCCACCTACCGAATTCTGCAGGATGGATATGTCATTCTCAACGTTCTCCCTTCCGAAATCCAACATGGCGTTTTGTCAGTAAAGATGTGTACAGCACCCAGTCCAGACAAGGTCAGACAAGAACACCTGAAGAGTCTGCCACCAGTACTCGTCAATACATTGGCTCAGCTCTTCATATGCTACCTGTCCGTATGCAAGGTTCCATCCCAATGGAAAACCAGCAGGACCATTCTGTTGTACAAGAAGGGAGACATCCACAACATCGGCAACTATTGTCCAATCTGCCTGTTGTCCATCATTTACAAGTTGTTCACTTGAGTCATCCTGAATAGAATTGGTAGAACACTAGACGAAGGAAAACCATGCGAGCAAGAAGGGTTTCAAAAAGGATTCAGCACAATCGACCATATCCACACGGTGACTAATCTCATTGAACTTTTGCGAGAGTTCAAGACGCCGCTCTGTCTAACATTAATGGATTTAAACAAGGCCTTTGATTCTGTTGAGACTGAAGCAGTCATCGATGCCTAGCCAAACAAGGCATTCAAACTCAATACATCAGGATATTCCGTGAGCTATATTACGGATTCACCACCAGGATCTCACCATTCTACAAGGAAGTGATCGCCGTCATAAAGAGAGGGGTTCAGCAGGATGATACCATTTCACTGAAACTCTTCAGTGAAACATTTCAGTGAAACTTTCGGTGAAATCTTGAGAATGTCATGTGGTGACTGGAATGGGAAGGAATGGGAGTGAAGATAGATGGTCGGCAACTACACCATATCCACTTCGCTGATGATATCGTTCTAATAACAACATTAGCTAAGCGGCACAAATGCTGGCCAACTTCAACTGTGAGTGTGGAAAGGTCAGACTGCAAGTGATTCTCACGAAGACAATGTTCTTGAAAAAGTACTAGTCCCTGACGTTCCATTTGCTTTCAACAGAACGAATATATCTGAATGCAGCAGCTATGTGCACCTTGGTAGAGGACACAAAATGAGGAATGACTTGGTGCCAGAACTGCGCAGGAGGAAAAGAGCAGCGTGGAACGCCTTTAAGAGCGTCAAAGAAGCTGCTAAGAGGACGAAGATGGTTAGTCTTCTTCATCAAAAACCTGAACAAATGGTTTGAGGCTCTTTGTGTTCCTGCACCAAACAGACACCATTTGGGCTACAGTAGCACGCAACAGGGATTGGACACATTACTGGCGCCCACTCAAGCAAATTGAAGATGGATGGGATGACAAGTGACAAGTGACAAATGTAATAGGACCTAAGTCATATGAAGTTTTTTTAATGAGAATATATATTTTTAAATAAAAATTTTATTTTATTAAATCACCGTGTGGAAGATTACAATGCTTTCAGGCTTAGGTCTCAGTTATACAATGCTGAAACAACCATCCCTTCACCAGTGCCCATATACCACCACCAAAAAAAAACCCACACAGTACACCTCCCATCCCGCCCCTCCACCCCCTACCTTGTAACTGATAGGTTTCATTTTACATTCTGTTTACTTTGGTTACATTCAATATTTCAACACCAACCTCACTATTGTTGTTAGGAGTACCCCACTAGATTCAGACCTACTGTGAAGACAAATAAGAAATTTTGAATTTCTGTACTTTAACACAAAGTCCAGGGAGATTTCTTCCAGATATTGGATCATTGCAGGCTTGAAAACCCAATCTGTTGGTCGTCTTAATATGGCGGACACTGCGCCCTTCATCCCCGGAGAGAGAGGCGAGAGAGAGAAATACCTTTCCCCTCCTGGGCGGGCACGGGGCCGAGGCTTAGTTCTCAGACTGGAGACATTCTGCGAGGAGTTGTTGCCCATGCTGAAAGAGGTTTTGCTGGGTCTGGGTTCCCGCTTGTGCAGCTGTGGAGAGGCCGCACATGCGTGCGGCCCCCGGGATCACATCTCGGCGGTGGGAGGGGCCGGTGCCTCCCACCTTCCCAAGAGCACCCTCGTGTCATTTTGCTGCAGTTTTTGTCGTATATGTCCTATAAATGAAATATCAAAAAAAAGACATATTCAACAAAAAACAACCTTGTCTATATAGTAAGGAAGTGATATTAAATAAAAAAATCTATACTCTGGACACTTTGATAAGTAATTCAGTTACTTCAATGGTATAAAATATACCAAATAAAAATTGGAAATATTGTTTAACTCAATGTTATTTATTTGTTCTCTGAGGAATGTAAAGACAGAACACCTAAAGATATTTTGTAATTCTTTTCCAATTTTCATTTAGGGAAAGAGAATAGAAGTACTTAGATAAAATTCTATTTCAGTTTAAGATTTAGGCAAAGGTGGCATCATTATTAAGAATTTAAAATATTCAGAACTTATTGAATCTTAACAAATCAAGTCATCACTTCCTCATGTTAAAAACTTTAACTCCTGTTTCAATGTAATTTTCTTCCACATTCTACTGTATTAATTCCAGCTTATATAAATATATTATTGTGAATGACCCTTTGCAATACCCTCACCTCACAATTTCTTGAAATCTGCTCCATTAGCAATGTTTTGCATCAAAATTGTTTCTACTTACAACACTTCTGACAGCAGTTGTGTGATTTTCTTATTGACAACAACCAATTCACTAACTCTCCAGACATCAAATGGGTGTCTCACAATTCACTTGCATTCTGAGACTATTTTCCTGCAATTAATTTCAGTTATCACAGGTTAAAAACCACTTCACGTGATGTCTCTAGTCTAAGTGTGGTTGGTTCTAAGTCCAGAATTTGCTAATGTTTTGACCTATTGTATATTCAGTGAAATCCCCAAACTCTTCCCTTAGGTTTTATACTTTGCTAGATTGACTCAGAGAGCTCAAGAAAACACTTTATTTACATTTTTCTCGTTTATTGTAGAAGATATTACATCTCAAACAGTTAAGTGGAAGAGTTATTAGCAAAATGGTGTGCCACTTCCATGTTCTTGGTAGAAGTGCCAGATTTTTGCAGATTAGGGACAAAGTATATATAAGCAAATAAATGTTTATTATATCATAATATCATAGCACTCTACTTGTTTACTATCTTTTATAAAAAAATTTTTTTCGGTAACTTCATATACTAAAATTGTCTGAAAATATGATAAAGTAGAGAGTGCCAGTTTCTGCTCTCTGAGTTTGACTAATTGATCTGAAGTGAAGACTAAGTACATACATTTCTAATAACTTCCTAGGCAGTGCTGCATATCCAGATAAAACACATTCTGAATGACTTAGATATTGCCATTACTTACAGCCTCTTTTGCTCACAATTTTACTCACCCCACCCTTTGAGTATCTCTCTTTATCATTTCCTTTAGCATTCTGATTTAATAGTCTTTCAATCTTTTAAATTTAATAAAATTTCAATAATTCAAATTCAATAATCTTTCAAACTTCCTAGGATCTCCAAATGATTATTTTATTAAATTAACATTGGCTCTCATTCTCTTAATGTTCTGCCATGCCAGTTCTCCTGCCTAAACTCTATGATCTATCATTGTCTTGCGCACAACTTCAACTTGCAGTCAATAACTTTATTAAATCAGCTTGGAAAATAGTGATGATTGCATTCAGATTTTCAAATAATTCTCATCCATAGTGCAGCAAGTGGGCATATGAAGCAAAACCTAAAACCACAGTGTCTTCTCCCATTAAAGTGGGAGGATTTTTAGTACAATCACAGAACTGTGCATCAATCCTACTATGATTAATCCAGTTCATTAACTCTAATTTAACAAGTGAACATTTGCATTTCCTTCTGTCTTCTCAGATTTCCAACATTTTCCCAGAAATCATCCAGTTTTTTGGTGTATACTTCCCTGAGAAGATTTAATTGATTAGAAGAGAATTTTATAAATTGCTAAACCACTTATCACCATTTTATCATCTCTGCATCAATGAAGTCTTCCTGCTTTCTTTTTGGGCATGTGAAGAACCTGGTCTCCATCTGTACATTTTTTGGTAATACTTATTCTTACTCTACAGATTAAGATAACAAAAATGCAATTAATTTTGCCTTTTTTTCCTGCTTTTTGGGTTACACCCGGGAATGCACAGGGGTTACTCCTGGCTCTGCACTCAGGGGACCATATGGGATGCTGGGAATTGAACCCAGGTCAGAGATGTGCAAGGCAAATACCCTACGCACTGTGCTATCGCTCCAGCCACAATGTTGTATTTTTGTTATAATATAATTTATGTTCTTTTTCTAGATCTGGCACTCAAAATCTATGAGTTTGATAAGGAAAACCAAAGTAGAAAATGTAGCTTAAAAGTCTATGAGTGAAGTTGCTGACTGAGGACATGGACACCTTCTATCAACTTCTTTAAACATACCTTCAGCTTTTTCAGGTGGACTAAATTCATTCCAGCTGACTAAGGTGGAGATTTTTAGGGTCAGTGAGCAAATACTCTACTCAGCAATTAGAGATAAAAGACTTAGCACCATATTATCTGAAAGACGTTTAATTTAAAACATATTTCATTGGTCAAATGCAATTTTAGTAATTTTCTGCTATCTGCTCATTTCCAATTTATATCATTGGGAGGAGTGAAAAGCAGCCCCACAGATCTAAAGGTAGAATATGTTTCATGTTCCAGAAAAGATAAAGGGTCATAAAGTGAAGGTTAAATTAGGCAAAGAAAATTGACTTCAGATTTTACCCTTTTGATCAAATGTCAGTTTTAAGATTAATGATTGTGAGAAAATAGCTGGTATTCCCCTCTGTCAATGGATTCAGCAATATTTTATATAATGTATACTTTTAAAAGTAGTAGTTTTAGTAACAAAGAACTTTGTTACTAAATAATTTATTCAAAAAAATCTCAAAAAGTTTTGGAAAATACTAAAAACATCAATTAAAATATGATCCCAGTCAGCTCTCCACATAAGTAACTTTGTACAAGAAAATAGGTTCTATAAGAATAATCACTATAGATTTTGGTTGATGGTTTTATTTAGTTCTATTACTATGAATATTGTTAAAACTCAGCTTCTAAACTGAATTTCAGAATAAAAATCTCAAACAAATGAGTATATATTTAGTCTAGTTGTTTTTTAAAAACTTCCCTAGGTTTTTCTTAAGAACTATTAAGGATAAAGGAATGCAATTGTTTTAAGGAGGGGGGTACCCAGACCACCTGTGACCCCAGAGTATAGGGTGGAGAAGAAAAGGAACCAGTAGAAGGGAAAGGAGAAGAGCCAGATGACAAAACAACAAGGCACTTTCTGCAGAGAACTTTGCTGGGGGGAAGTTAGCACTGGTGGTGGCATCTGTGCTTGAACATTGTATATCTAAATAGCTTTGTAAATCATGGTGCTTTAACTAATTTTTTTGGGGGGGATCACACCTGGCAATGCTCAGGAGTTACTCCTGGCTCATGCACTCAAAAAATACTCCTGGTGGTGCTTGGAGGACCATATGGGATGCTGGGAATTGAACCTGGGTCGCCTGCATGCAAGGCAAACGCCCTACCCGCTGTACTATCACTCCAGCCCAATTTTAACTAAATTTTTAAAAGGAACTATCAAGACTCTGAATTTGGTTTCCTTACCATGAGTAAAAAATAAATAAATAAATAAATAAATAAATAAATAAATAAATAAATAAATAAACAAGATTGACAGAAGCATACATGGGAATTATTTGTGTTAAATTCCTATTTTGTTATCAACTCCTGAGCATATCATAGAAATAACATTCATTTTATTACATCATAATTTTTTTAGGTTTTTTGTTTTCAGCTATGGGCTGGAGCAATATCACAGTGGGTAGGGTGTTTGCCTTGCACATGGCTGACCCGGGTTCGATTTCTCCATCCCTCTTGGAGAACCCGACAAGCTACTGAGAGTATCTCACCTGCATGGCAGAGCCTGGAAAGCTACCCGTGGCATATTCGATATGCCAAAAACAGTAACAACAAGTCTCACAATGGAGATGTTACTGGCGTCTGCTGGAGCAAATCGATGAGCAACAGGATGACAGTGATGATGACAGTTTTCTTTTCTTTTTCTTATTTTTGATTTTTTTAAAAAAAATTATTGAATTACCATGATATAGTTACAAGCTTTCATATTTGAGTTGCAATCACACAATGATCAAACACCCATCCCTCCACCAGTACACATTTCCCACCACCAATATCCCTGGTATGCCCCCCTTTTCCACCTTTCCCCTGCCTCCATGGCAGACAATATTCCCCATACTCTCTCTCTACTTTTTGGCATTATTGCTTGCAACACAGACACTGAGAGGTCATCATGTTTGGTCCATTATCTACTTTCGGCACGCATCTCCCATCCCAACTGGTTCCTCCAGCCATCATTTTTCGGGTGTCTGCCTCATGTGATGTTATTCTACAGTCCACAAATGAGTGCAGTCCTTCTATGTCTGTCCCTCTCTTTCTGACTCACTTCACTTAGCATGATACTCTCCATGGATGATGACAGTTTTCAGCTATAGAATTTCCATGTCCTTTTTTGATGATGGTAACAGCCATTAGGCACTTTCATGGATGAGCATGCAGGGCGGGACATGTGATTCCCTTGGTTTCTGCCCTCCAACAATAAATGCCCAAGTATACATATATTTGTGTGTGGACATGTATAGTTGTTGTTGTTGCTCTACATATTACTGTCTTTTTTTGGGTCTGTCTTATCAAGTACAAATATTGTAGGCCTGAGTCCTCTGTGCATTCACTTTCTGCTAATCTATACCAAATTTGTTATTACTTTAGATTCACAAGTTCTGACAGAAACTGCGTATGTATCCACATTTCATGAAAATAGTTATTTAATTGTAGCAACTTTTTTGATACACATATTTGGTGACAAATTTAAATTTATGTTAGGAAAAAAGATAATCATGAGATTTAAATTTTATCTACTTTCTCAATATTATATATATATAATAGAATGTAACTTCATTCTTAATGTTTATATATTGGTGATTCTCTTCATATATTGCCGCTTTTATGTCGTGAATGTAGAAATGAATTGTTTTTCTTCTAAGAGTTGGCTTATGGTCTTTAACACTTGTGTGAGTACAGCAGCAGTGTGTTAATGATAATAGACTTTGTCACTATCACTGTCATTATTTTGCTCATTGATTTGCTTGAGTGGGCACCAGTAACATGTCCATTGTGAAACTTGTTTGTTACTGTTCTTGGCATGTTGAATATGTCACAGGTAGCTTGCTAGGCTCTGCTGTGCAAGCGAGATACTCTCAGTAGATTGTCGGGCTCTCCAAGAGGGGCGGAGCAATTGAACCCAGGCTGGCCCTGTGCAAGGCAAACTCACTATAGCTGTGCTATCTCTCCAGCCCTTAACAGACTATAGTGTGCCTAAAATGCTTGTTTGTGGTATATTTACACCACTGAGCTTTCTTTTTTCATAATTATGGTGAATTTTCTGTGAGATGTTTTGTCATGTGGAAATTGCCATTATTCAAAGTATCTTTTATTCATGATGTATAGTCATAGTTAAAAATGGTATTTATGTGGAAGAAAACTTTTTATTGCATTTTACCTATGTACATTGGTATTTTAGGCTGGAATTAAATTATTCTTACTGTATATGCATGTATTTATGTACAGTTTTGTAACAACTTAAATCTTCAAATTTAGAAATGCTTTTAAAAATTTTGCTTGTATATTATATGATGCATTGTTTTTAAAATTATGTCTGTCTCATAAGTGTTGTGTTCATGATTTCGCTTTTATTTTTTCTCTCAGTTAAATATCACTTGTATCACTTGTCATCCCGTTGCTCATCTATTTGCTCGAGTGGGTGCCAATAATGTCTCCATTTGTCCCTGTCGCATGCTATTGTAGCCCAATGATATCTGCTTGCTACAGGAACAGGAAGAGCCTCAAACCATTTATTCAGGGCCTTCACAAAGAAGTCTGACCATCTCGTAGGTGGGTGGCCACATGTTCTTTTGACATCCTGTGGAATCCACTCATTAACAACTCTTGTCCAGCGGTCATCTCCAAATCATATCACATGTCCAGCCCACCTGATTTTCGACACCTTGCAAATGAGACATTGTTCCTGATTCTCAATCGTCGATGGAGGTCGGAACTCTGGATTCCTTCTCTCACTTGATGATACTCAAGCATGATATTCCAAGCATAGCTCTTTTGATTCCTCTTTGGGATATGTGAATAGCATTCTTGTCCTGTTTTTGTTGTGCCCAGGTCTCTGAAGCACATGTTAGTGCAGGAAGAATGGTGGAGTCGAAAAGATGTGCCTGGAGCCGAAGGTTCTTCATTCTCTTAGCAACTTCTCCGATGCTCTTGATGCTCTTGAAGGCGTTCCATGCTGCTCTCTCCATCCTGCACAGCTCAGGTGCCAGGTCATTCGTCATGTTGAGTTCTTGACCCAGGCATACGTAGTTGCTGCATTTGGAGATGTTCGTTCTGTTGAGAGCAAATAGAACATCAGGAACTAGTCAGTTTCTCGTGAATATTGTCTTGATAAGATTCAGCCTGACCTTTTCATACTCATGGTCGAAGTTGGCCAGCATTTATGTCACTTGGCTGATATTTGGTGTTATGAGAACGATGTCATCAGTGAAGCGGAGGTGGTGTATTTGCTGACCGTCTATCTTCACTCCCACTCCTTCTCATTCCAGTTGTGGCATGACATTCTCAAGGGTGACACTGAAAAGTTTCAGTAAAATGGTATCTCACTGCTGAATCTCTCTCTTTATGTCAATGATCACTTCCTTGTAGAATGGTGAGATCTGGGTCGTGAATCCGTAACACAGCTCACAGAGGATCCTGATATACAGAGTTTGAACGTTTTGTTTGGCTAGGGTTTCAATGACTGCTTCAGTCTCAGTTACATATCAATATCTGTTTAGTTGATTTACTAGTTCATTTTACAATTTATTAAATGACTGACCAGCTAAAAGATGCTACATAATGTTCTCCTATTCCATAGATTACATTTACATTTTAATGTGCACAACTTCTTTTGAAAACTTGATGAAGTCTCATTTGTCTATTTTTAGCTTAGTGGCTTGTGCTTCAGATATCATATTTACAAAAACTGAGCTGGAGCACAGCTGGGTGTGGCCCAAAACCCAAAAATAAATAAATAGGTAAATGAAAACATGTTAATCTGTGGGTTATAAATATAGAATAGCCCAAATGTCCCATGCTACTTTACATACCCTTATAGAAGCTTTTTAGTGGAACAATCTACATTTATATTTGAATGCATTTTGAATTAATTTTTATATAGAATTAGTAACAGGTTCAACTTTAATGTCTCATGCACTGACATTCAAGTATGTCAATACCAGTTTTTTAAGAGACAGTCCTCTCTCCCCAAAAAATATATTTTACCATATTCATGAGAATACATATTGGGTTTCTTTTATTATTTAATTGCTCTATGTATTTATGCCTACTACATTATTTTAATAACTAAAATTTGCTTTTTATATCAAGAAATATTATGCTACCAACTTTATTTTTCTTTTTTGAGTTTGTTCTGAATATGCTCAGTAATTTGACAACCCATACAAGTTTTGGGATGGAGTTTTCTCTTTCTACCAGATATGTTGCTATGGATTTCGATAGAAAGTGTATTGAATTAAAAATCTCTGCATAAAGACTAAAGCTTAATTGTATGAGATGTTGCATTTCAGGAACATTTCATATGTTTCTACATTTACTTTCTTTTCATTTTCCTCCATCGTCATTGTTATAGGTCTCATCACATAAGCATCTCCTTAAGTTTATTCCTAAATATTGTATTTCTGTGAAATAATTATAAGGATAATTAAACTCCAAATTATTTTTAAATATAGAGAAAAAAGTTGAATGGACAGAAAAAAACAGTTCACTTCATGTGTAAATTTGTGTCTTTGCCACATAGTTAAATCTATTTGAATTCTAATATTCATTATGTGGATTATGTAGGATTGCCTCTTCATAATGTTTCATTGGTAATAAGAAAGAGTTTTACTTCATATGCAATGTTGATAGAATTATTACTATAGTGAAACAAGTTTTTTTTGCCATTCCTTCATGTATTTTAAAAAACAACAGGTGTAAATATAAAACAGATACATTTTTAAAAAGTGTGAATGGGACTGGAGCAATTGTATAGTAGGTAGGATGTTTGCCTAGTTCTTGTGTGGCCACTTGCACTTAATCCTTATAAGCACAGATTCCAGAAGGTCTTCAGAGTCAGGAATAAGCCCTGAGCAATGCTGGAAGTGGCTCCTAAACAAAACTAAACACATACACACACACACACACACACACACACACACACACACACACACAGAAGTACTTGTTTACTTATATAGGCAAATGAGGAACAATAGGAAACTGAACATAATAAAGCAATTTTAGTTTTAAACTTTTCAAAAAATATATGGAAACCTTAGAACTAAAATACTCTATAGTGGAATACTGAAGATTTTTCTCATATATAGTGAGAAAAAAAGGCATATAAATATTACTTTACTTTTTTTCTCAGTACATAGTTCCAAGAATCCCTGATTATGTTAAGTGAGAACTTAATGTATTTAGAAGAATCATTAAACCTATTTTAACTGTGATTCTGTTAGCAAGAAGAGAGTAGTAGTCCTAATGGATCCATTATTATTATTAAGTACAATTGAATGGATAAAGCATAAATAATCATGAACCACCATTATAAGCTCACTTATAATAAAGAAAAAAACCCATTCAGCTTAAGTGAAATTTTGGACATTATTTTCACAGAAAATGTATTCTACAATTAATTTATTCCACATTGAATGCCCAGTTTTTCTAATTATTTTGAAAAAAATTCATATAGTAGATTCTGTGGACCGGAAAATTGATTCAGATTTTCATAACATTGATTAGAGTCACAATCTTATATCATTTGCTTATGTGGAAGCGAGACTTTATGTACCATATGTATGTAGGCATCAGTTTGCCGCTGTATATAATGGAACATCAGAGGCCAAAGTAGCCTCTTCTTTGTTCAGAGATGGTGGGTGTAGAAGTACACGTGTGCTGTGCCTGCTTTCTCTTCCTCACTATTAAACATCATGACTGGATGTTGATGAGACAGCACACAGTTAAGGCCCTTGCACTTGCACGTGGCCAGCTAGGTTGATTGCAGTACTCACTCCACTTGGTCCCTGAGCTCTGCTACGAGTGGCATCTAAGAGCAGAAACAGAAGTAATCCCAGAGAATGGCCAGATGTGGCCCCCAAACCACACCGAAGCAAAAGATGGGTTTTGAGGGAGCAACATTTATATTAACAGATTTTGTTAAATATGCCAATTTATAGGTTTCATAAATTTTTAAGACATATTTTTATTAAGGTGACCTGTTTACAGTAGCATTAATGTTTCTGCCTTTGATACATACTGTTTCCTCACCTGCCCTTGACCCCAGTCAGGAGCTTCGTTCTCTTTTCTTTTGAAGTACTATGGATTGAGAACTTGTACAGATTTCCGTCACCACTTTTGATGGCCATACCTGACAGATGACAGCATTATTAAGTTCTGGGAAATACCAGGGCTTTCTTCTCTCGATGCAACTCTTACACAACATGAATAACTCTCACATTGAATATATATCTTGAAGCTATTTTGTATATTTCTTTTATGATAAAACAGGAATGTGCCAATTTCCTTATGGAATTGGTTTGGATTCTAGGATTTTGATGAAAATGAGTGACATAGAATAGTTAGACACAATTTAGATGTTATGTCAATGCTTTGCAGACTAGGATGTACCATAGTGTATTTATCTATCCATCTGTTCTCAGGTATTCAGGTTGTTTCCAGATTCTGGCTATTGTGAGGAGTGCTACAATGAACATAGAAGTGAAGATGATATTTCTTCTGTGTGTCTTTGGATTCCCAGGGTATATTCCCAGAAATAGTATTGTTGGTTCAAATGGGAGCTCAATTTCTAGATTTTTTTGAGGAATGCCAATATTGTTTTCCAAAAAGGCTGGACCAGTCATCATTCCCATCAACAATGAATGAGGGTCCCTTTCCTCTCTCATCCATATCAGCACTGGTTATTCTTGTTCATTTGGATGTGTGTCAGTCTCTGCGGTGTGAGATGATATCTCATTGTTTTGATTTGCATCTCCTTGATGATTAGTGATGTAGAGCATTTTTTATGTGCTTTCTGGACATTTAAATTTCTTCTTTGAGGAAGTTTTTGTTTAGTTTTTCTCCCCATTTTTTTGATTGAGAAGGTGCACAAATTCACTCAAAATTCTCAAGTTCCACTTTGTATTGATAAAGACTATTTAAAGTATAGGATATATTGGAGTATTAGAAATTTTATGACTGATGATTGGTAGAAAATTGCGGGTTTTTTTCCATGACTTGACTCTTGCCATAAATGACTCTCCCCTCTACCCCACCCCCACCCTACAGTAATCTCATGTCTCTGAGAGGAATCTTATTGACATCCATGTAGCTGGTATCAATTTGTCCTATTATAGAGAATATTAACTTTGGTCCCTTTGGTTTAGGAATTGCCTGCCAGCTTCTTCCTCTGTAAAATTATATTTCTTATTAGTCTTAAAAGGGATCTTGAGGGGATTTACAAAGACATTCATAAAGTGCATTTAATCTGAAAACTCTCTGCTCTTATTTTCTTGTTGCTTGCAATTTTCTTTGAACAATGAAAGGTCTCACCTTTGTTCACAAGACTTGGCTTTTGCTAGGAAAATTCTTATATTAGTGCTTGATACTGCAAGTTTCTATTCCCACTCATGTCATAGATATTTTCTTATTACTTTTGGCATTTTTGGAAAAGGAAACAAAAATGTCTGTGTATAATGTAGATGGATTTAAACATTTTACAACATGACCAAGGGTAAATTATAAATAAAATCATTGTAAGGAAATAATCAGGGATTTATTAGTGCAGAGAAGAAAATCTGTACAATGTCTCATACTGAATTTAGTCTACTTCCTTGAGGTGAGCTGTATCCTTCACTATAATCACGTGAGTGATGATTTTAGAAATACAATGTCATAAAATATTGTTGCCCACATCTTAAGGTCATATATTCATTCTTTATTTGGGGTTAAGTAGTACTTTGAGATAGAGTTAATGATCTGTAAAGTGAAAATGCTTCCTGAGTATTCTAAAGAGGCTGTCAGAAAACAGTACTTGCTGCAATGATTTTCGAGAACATTCTTTAATGCCCTGCTTTTTCTATTGAGCACAGCTGTGGATCAGAAATTGTAGAAATTACAGCAAGATCAAAGGGATGTGGGATGTGACTATGTAGGAGACAGGAACTGTAGGTTGGTGGGAAGAAGTGAAGTAGATAAAGTCTGAAGATCATGAAACAGAAATCTGGTAAACTCTGCCTCAAAGAAAATGCTTTGGAAAATTCTAGTTTGACTCTTTTATTGTCACCAAGACACTTTGTCACCCATGCTTGGCACTCTGGAATGATACCCCTTCAGCATCTGTGTGTACGACAGAGTTCTTATATGTAGGTCAACACATGTATGTGGTGGACAGTGTGCTGGCAGCATCATATATGTTGTGTTAATCTTTGTTTCCCCATGGAATTGTCATTTCTATACTTGTCTTTTCCAGTGGAATTGGAATGTCGAACATGTCTTACTTGTAGTGGAAATTTTGCTTGTCTCTTTACCTTCTTTACTGCTGATCGTAAAACTGTGTATGTGCTGACAGAAATAAAGATAGAAATGTGGAAAAGAGAAAGAAAAGGTAACAGTGGTCTGGATGGAAATTTGACGCATGTTGATCTGTATTTATCCATTTTATTCATTTTGCTCATTTTTAATATGTGGACTGTGAGTCAGCTCCAGGAATAGAGATTTGGTGCTATACTTTACTTCAGAAACACGATTTTACTTTAATTTTTTTAATTTAATTTAATTTTTTTAAAAAAATAATTGCTGTGAAGTACAGTTACAAAGCTTTCATGATTGCATTTCAGTCATACAGTGATCAAACACCCATCCCTCCACCAGTGTGCATTTTCCATAACCAATGTTCCCTGTATCCCTCCTGCCACCCCTACCCCATTCCACCATCCTAACTCTGTGGCAGGCACCTTTTGGGCATTATTGTTTGCAATACAGATCATGAGAGGCCATCATGTTTGGTTCTTAGTCTGCTTTCAGCATGTATCTCTCATCCCTAGCGATCCCTCCATCCACCATTGACTTAGTGGTCCTTTCTCCATCCCAACTTCATTTGCCCCTAGCACATGAGGCAGGCTTCCAAACATGAAGTGATCCTCCTGGCCCTTGTCTCTACTATCCTTAGGTGTTAGCCTCATATGATGTTATTTTATATTCCACAAATGAGTGCAATCATTCTATATCTGTCTCTCTTTCTCACTAATTTCACTTAGCATGATAATCTCCATGTTCATCCACTTATGAGCATATTTCATAACTTCATCTTATCTAACAGCTGCATAGTATTTCATTAGGTAGATGTACTAAAGTTTCTTTAACCAGTTTTCTGTTCTCAGGCACTTGTTTGAGAAACATAATTTTAAAAAAGCTTTTGTTGAATCACTATGAGATATAGTTATAAGCTTCCATGTTTGAGTTACAATCACACAATGATCAAATACCCATCCCTTCACCAGTGCACATTCCCCACCACCAATATCCCCAGTATGACCCCCTTTCCCACCTTCCCACTGCCTTCATGGCAGACAATGTTCCCCATGCTCTCAACTTTTGGGCATTATGGTTTGTAATACAGATACTGAGAGGTTATCATGTTTGGTTCATTATCTACTTTCAGCACACATCTCCCATTCCGACCAATTCCTCCAGCCACCATTTTCTTAGTGATCCCTTCTCTATTCCAGCTGCCCACCCCCCACTTCCCACTCATGAGGCAGGCTTTCAACTATGGAACAAACTTCCTGGCTCTTGTATCTACTGTCCTTGGGTGTCAGTCTCATGTTGTTATTTTATACTCCACAAATGAGTGCAGTCCTTCTATATCTGTCCCCCTCTTTCTGACTCATTTCACTTAGCATGATACTCTCCATGTCTAACCACTTATAAGCAAATTTCATGACTTCATCTCTCCTAACAGCTGCATAGTATTCCGTCATGTAGATGTACCAAACTTTCCTTAACCAATCCTCTGTTCTTGGGCACTTGGGTTATTTTTAGATTTTGACTATTTTGAACATTGCTGCAATGAAAACAGGTACAGATGTCATTTCTACTGTGCTTTTCTTCATCCTCAGGATCTATTATCAGAAGTGGTGTTGCGAGATAATATAGAAGCTCAATTTCTAGTTTTTGAAGGACTGTTCATATTGTTTTCCAGAAAGGCTGGACCAGTTGGCATTCTCACCAAAAGTAAAAGAGCGTCCCTTTTTCCCCACACCCACACCCACACTAGCACTGGTTGCCTTTGTTCTTTTGATTGTGTGCCAGTTTCTGTGGTGTGAGATTATATCTCATTGTGATTTTGATTTGCATCTCCCTGATGACTAGAGATGTGAGAGCATTTTTTCATGTGCTTTTGGCCATTTGTATTTTTTTTTTGAGGAAGTTTCTATTTATTTCTTCTCCGCATTCTTTGATGGGGTTGGAGGTTTTTTCTTGTAAAATTCTACTAGTGCCTTGTATATCCCGGATATTAATCCCTTATCAGATAGATATTTGGTAAATTTTCTGGGACAACAGTGCTACACTGCTACTAAACCTTTTAATTTTGTTCCAATTGTTTGGTGACAGATTTCTTTCATATAACATTCAGCACCTTATAGATACTCTGTTTATATTTCTTGTGAATCCTGTAATAAGTATTATCATTCTATATTTTTCTCCCAAATGTCCAAATTAGTACATTTCCAGTCTGTTTGCATTGAGATATAAAAATGAGCCTAATTTACATTGTCATCATTTCATCAATTGTGTGATTACTGATTTTCCCCTTCATATTTACGGTCAGATTTCCTTTCTCTACACATAATTAATGTCAGGAGAACTAAGTGTCTGTGCATTAGACCTCTACTTCAAGTGGAAGAATTTCTCAGAGAGCAGAGTCGGGTGAGGCACTTAATTAGCTATCCACCTGCACCTGTTACTCCAACATGGTTCCTCTTTGTCAGAGTTTTATTTTGCTTTATTCTTCTGGAGTTTTTAGAAAAGTTTGCCCTGAACATTTTAGCAGTTGCTTTTTGGTGATTTATTTTATTCATTAAATTGAAGCAACACTGGTTTGTAAGAATGTGTTTTGGGGATACAATTTCATCCCTCTAATAAATGCTACTACACCAACAGCCAACGCTCCAATATCATTCCACCTCAGTCCATTGAACCCCTTCCCTTGGATTCTCACTTACTTTCCACTCTAATAGCCTCAGTTCCGTTGTCACTAAGCAAGAGTTTGCTTTTATTATCATTGCCTGTTCCCTCTATCTTACACACGACTCAAATAATAGAATATTTGACTTTCTTCTTCTGACTTATTTTTCTTAGCATGGCTCATTCCAACTACTGGCAATATTTCATCTTTTCTAAATGCTGAGTTGTATAGAGAATACATATTCTGTATCCACTCATTTTTTTGTCAGGCACTTGGGTTGTTTCCAGAGCTTGGCTATTGTAAATACTGTTGCAATCAACTTAAGTGTGCATATATCTTTTCAGGGTTAGTGTTTTTGTGTTAATTGAATCTATGCCTACGAACAAAATTGCTGGATCATATGGTAGTCCTATATATAATACTGTATAAATTCTACAAAGAGGATAGATGCATTTGCATTCTTTTTTCACACAGTGTTCCAACAGCCATCCCTTCACAGTGTACAGTGTATGAGGCAGGATGGGGGGTAGCAGGAGGGAAACTGGGAACATTGGTAGTGGAAAATGTACATTGGTGAATATACATTCTTACCAACAGTGTCAGAATCTTCCTATTACTTGGCACCCATCAGTTGTTCTTTCTGTACTTTTTGATGTACACCGCTGTCTCAGGTGTGATGTAGTATCACAGTATTTTGATTTTATTTTCTTTGATTATAAGTGATAATGAGAAATTTCTTTAGTTTCTGTTATCATCTGTAAATCTTCTTTGGTGAAGTGTCTTTGATAATCTCATGGAGTCACATTGACCTCTTTAGAGAAATAGGTAATTATTATTTTATAACTAGCAACTGAGAAAAAATATTTTAAGCAATTTCAGCTCTTGATGGCAATAATGTCTTGATGTATCTTCACTGATAAGTGAAATATGCTTAAACGATTCCAACTATTATTACTCAAATGAAAAATCATACGAAGTGTAATGATTCTAAATTGTAACATTTCTGCATATCATTTGTGCAACTTGTTATCAATATCCACCAACTTAAACACTTAGTTCATTGTATCTGTTTCTTCAATGTAGTATTTATATACTGCTAACGTATTTGAAAGAATCTGCCTTTTTCTTCTCACTTTTATGATCCCCATTTTGTTGTGAGTAGAAAACATTTTCCTTTCTTAGTTGAAACTATATTTTATTGTATAAATAATCAATTTGTTATCCAATCATCTATCAATTACCTTTTTAAAATTTCTATATGTTTGTATTTGTAAAGAATGTTGCAACAACTGTTTAGATGTTTAGCATTCTTTTGTGTTGATATTTTTGTTTTGGGCTGGAGTGATAGCACAGAGGGTAGGGCTTTTGCCTTGCCTTGCACGCAGCTGACCGGGTTCGATTTCTCTGCCCCTCTTGGAGAGCCTGACAAGCTACCGAGAGTATCCTGCCCACACGGCATAGCCTGGCAAGTTACCTGTGTCATATTTAATATGCAAAAAACAGTCACAAGGAGTCTCACAATGGAGATGTTACTGATGCCCGCTCGGGCAAATCAATGAGCAATGGGATTTATTGTGTCATTGACAGTGACAGTGATTTTTGTATTATTTCATTTGACACAAGCCATTTTCACAGGTGAGAGTGGGTAGCTCCTGCTGGCTTTTTGAGGTGTGCTCTAGTGCAGTATGGAAAATAGTCTCCTTGTACCCTATCCTTCAATAATTCATAACCCATTTATATTTCTCCAAGAGATTATTTTCCTAGTTCTTCCATATTGTATTATTTCCCATTCTATTTTATTTTTTAACTGCCAACTTTTTGCGTTTTATCAAGAATCTTCACTTCATTGTTTGCCACTTAATTTTAAACTTTTTATAATTTACTGATGTTACATCTGTCTAGAATTTTGGTTCCTTTATATATTCCTTTTCAAGATTTTAAACCTTCTCTTTTAAATTTTTGGCTCATCATACTCGCAAAAGTCTATACCCTTTTGATTTTCACTTTTTTTCATCGACACATTCTTATGTTTTGTTTTCATTTTAAATACCAGAAAGTAAAATGTCTCAGACACTTGGTAAGTAGAATAGTTGACTTATAATTCAAAATTTTTAACTTTTTGTGAGATACCTACTAACAGATTAAAATCCTGTTTGTAGATAACTGAAAAACTTACGTTTTGGTGATTTAACTCACATTCTTTTATCATTTTTTTTGAAACTATTGTCAACTCTTTTATTCTACACCTCAGGGAAGCAATAACTATTTGCATTAACTGCATCTAAATATTAATGTTTAATGTGTGATATGAATCGCACAATGAAAATATGAAACAAAAATTGTATGAATTATCTTTACTGTTATATTTGTACTGATGTTGACTAAACTTTGCTGTTTGCTCATGTAAAGGAGACTAATTGAAGCCAGTTTTAACACAGAATCAGAGTGAACCACTATAGAAAGAAACTGCTTGACTCTCTTTTCTGTTTGTTTTTGGGCCACTCTTAGCGGTACTTGGGATCCTGGCTTTGTGCTCTGGGGTTATACATAAGAGCATAGATTCAGATAAAAGTCTTCAATCTGTGCTCATTGTGCTCACTCCAGACAGTGCTCCGTGGACTGCTTGCAGTCCTGGAGATTGAATGTGGGATTATATATAAGACAAATATATTACATACAGAGAGAAGCAGCACTGTCTGTGGCACTGTAGTCCTGTTGTGCATCGATTTGCTCAAGTGGGCACCAGTAATGCCTCCATTGTGAGACTTGTTGTTACTGTTTTTGGCATATTAAATACACCACGGGTAGGTTGCCAGGCTCTGCTGTGGGGGCAGGATACTCTCAGTAGCTTGCCGGGCTCTCTGAGAGGGACGGAGGAATTGAACCCGGGTCTACCGCATCCAAGGCAAACACCCTACCTGTGGACCAACCCGAGTTCTATTCCTCCACCCTTTTCGGAGAGCCTGGCAAGCTACCGAGAGTATCTCGCTCCTTATATGTATGCTGAGGTTTTTATTTAGGAAGATTCTTACCAATTCATGCTCATGTTCCCTGGGGAACACTCCCATTGATTCTTGACCAACTGAAATGAAAGATAAGTTCAATACAAGGACTTTAAAATTTGGTTATGTGAAGGTCTGTGGTATCAGGTATGAACAGTATCACAACTGAAAATGTTTGCCATGTAATGCTGGAAATCAAAATGGGATTATATGCATACAAGAACTCTGCCCACTTGACCACCTTCCTAGTCTCTATATAGGGCTTTATATCCTAATCTATGCTCTTTCAATGATTTTTTTCCCAAATAGAAAGGCTTTATCTTTACATTGGATTCTTGAAATATTCAGATTAAAATGCTCATGGGTCCCTCTGAATAAATTTTCTAACTTTGTTGTTGGGAAGAAGCATAGTTTTCCTTCTCTATTTTGTGGCTTCTTCTTAGGCTTCTCAAGCCATCAAATTAATATTGATAGAGATTTATAGGATTTATAGATTTTTAGGGGCTGAAGCGATAGCACAGCAGGTAGGGCATTTGCCTTGCATAAGGCCGACCTGGATTTGATTCTTCCACCCATTTTGGAGAGCCCAGCAAGCTACCAAGAGTATCTCGCCTGCATAGCAGAGCCTGGGAAGCTACCCATGGTGCATTTGATATGCCAAAAGCAGTAACAAGTCTCACAATGGAGACGTTACTGGTGCTTGAGTAAACCGCTGAGCAATGGGATGACAGTGATACAGTGATAGAGAGATTTATAGGAGAAAAGAACAGATTTTGCACACAAAAGAGGCATGAAGAAGCTATGGAGATGTGAAGCCAATGAGGCAAAATGCTTTCTTGCATTCAAAACAAAGAATAAAACTGAGGCCTGGAACATCAAGCAGAGTAACTCACATGGTACAGACCACTTTGGTTTATGAAGCATAGATTTTATTTGGAAGTTTTGGGGAAGGGGAGAAAAATAGGTAGAGACAAAGACATATACAGAGAGAAAAAGAGATAGAGAGAGCAAGAGAGAGAGAGAAAGCAACAGAGAGAGACACACACAGAGAACACAGGCTCCAGAGTGAAGAGAGAGCCCCTGTACACATCCCAGCAATAAAATATAAAAGTGCACATCTTAAGAAGGGAGATGTGTGTGAAACGTGTATTTGGGTACCACATATGCTCGGCACCAAAACATGGGAACAGGCAGCACTTGGACTCGGGCAGCATATAGACCCAGAGACTATATTTTTATTAATTTATGTTCACCGAGGGCTGGAGTGATAGCACAGCGGTAGGGCATTTACCTTTCATGAGGCCAACCCCTGTTCGATAACTCCGTCCCTCTTGGAGAGCCCGGCAAGCTACCGAGAGTATCAGGCCCACACGGCAGAGCCTGGCAAGCTACCTGTGGAGTATTGGATATGCCGAAACAGTAACAACAAGTTTAACAATGTTACTGGTGCCCGCTCGAACAAATCGATGAGCAACAGGATGACAGTGACAGTGATGTTCACCGAACAATTAGGTTTTTTCTGACAGATAATTTCTTGTAAAATTATTATTCTGATTAATATGATTTTTGTTCCTCCATGATTTCCACTCTAATGCTTATGATTTCATTATTATTCTCTTTAACGTCCATAATTTTCATTCTTCTGAAATTTTCAGTCTGGTTAACTCCATGGTTTTATTATTACTATGGTTAATAACCATGGTAAAATTTCCTCTTGAGTCTAAAAGGCTTCGATTCTGCTTAGTGAGCTCAGATGCTGGAGAGATAATATAGTAGGCAGGGCACTTTCCTTCCACGTGTTGACCAGGGTTCAATTCCCAGTACTCCATATGGTCTCTACGCCCTGCAAGGAGTCATCTTTGGACACATAGCCAAGAATAAGCCCTGAGCACTGCCAAGTGTGAACCCCGGACAACAACAAAATAACAATTTGTATTTCAGAGTGTCTTGTCTTAGAAATGCCTGTTGTCACATCTTACGATAGTCTATTCGAACATCTTGGGGAAGACTAGCCTTCAGTGGAGTACCTGTGCATCAAAAGTACTATTTCCAACCATTTTTTAAAAATTTTTATTGAGTCACCATGTGGAAAATTACAAAGCTTTCAGGCATAAGTCTCAGTTTTATAATGCTCGAACAACCATCCCTTCACCAGTGCACATATTCACCACCAAAAAAGCCCCAGTATACCTCCCACCCCGCCCAGCACCCCCAGCCCCCCCACCCCAACTGTGTAACTGATACATTTCACTTTACTTTCTCTTTACTTTGGTTACATTCACTATTTCAACAAAAAACTCACTATTATAGCTTCCCCCCTAGAATCAGACCTGAAAAGATACGAGGTTTTGGGTTTCTGTATTTTACTAAGTCCAGGGAAATTTTTGGCAGAAATTGGATCATTGCAAGCTTGTACCTCTCATTAGTGGTCCTCATAAGCTGGCGGTTGCCACACCCTTCCGCCCCCAACTAGTAAAAGGCGAGAGAGAAGAACCTTTCCCCTCCTGGGCAGACATGGGGCCACAGCTTAGATCATAGTCTGGAGACATTTCTGCAAGAAGCTGCAGGTACCAAAAGTAGTTTAGCTGGCCTCTGGGATCATTCTCGTGCAGCTTCGGAGAGGCCGCACACGTGTGGCACTGGGGTCACATCTCCGAGGAGAGCGGAGGCCGATACCACCCCCAACCTTTTTCTGACCATGGACTCTTTTCTTCCTTCCTTCCTGTGATCCCCTCAGTCCTACAAATTGGACCCCTAGTCTCATCCCATGAACTTCATTTATGAGATTTTTTTTTTAACCTGGATGGGAGTGATAGCACAGTGTTTGCCTTGCACTTGGCCAACCAGGGTTTGATTCCTCTGTCCCTCTTGGAGAGCCTGGCAAGCTACTGAGAGTATCCCGCTTGCATGGTAGAGCCTGGCAAGCTACCCGTGGCATTTCAATATGCTAAAAACAGTAACAACACGTCTCACAACGGAGATGCTACTAGTGCCTGCTCAAGCAAATCGATGAACAATAGGACAACAGTGCTATAGTGTTTACCTGTGCCTCTTTTTGGAATATTCCAAAATGGTTGAGAAACTCTACTTTAAAGGATTTATGTTTCACAGATAACAAAAGATCATTTAATTTCAACACTTTATCTTTTATCATTTGGGGACGAGAGTTAACTGCAGTACTGACAAGTAAACCTCAGAGATACTTAGGAGGAATGATTTGTAGTCTCCAATTAATGTACTCCTTATGAAACCAGCCTATAAAAATTTATTTTAAGGATTTCAGGCTTTTATGTACTTTCTGAACTTTTTGTTATTATCTACTTTGAAACTCTGTTTCTGTGTTATATCTCTTAGATAAATGAAGTAAAGAATTTTTCAGCTTTCTGAATGCTCAGCTTTCGATGAGATATTGTGAAAGCAGTTTTTTAAAGCACTGTAGCACTGTCTTCCCATTGTTCATTGATTTGCTCGAGCGGGCACCAGTAACGTATCCATTTTGAGAATTGTTGTCACTGTATTTGTTTTTGGCATATTGAATATGCCACAAGTAGCTTGCCAGGCTCTGCAGTGTGGGTGGGATACTCTCAGTAGCCTCCCGGCTCTCCGAGAGGGATAGAGAAATCGAACTCAGGTAGGCCATGTGCAAGGCAAACGCCCTAACCACTGTGCTATTGAACTTTAATATCTGAAATTTCCTACTCTCATTTAATATAAAAATTATATTAAATTATCAAATATAATATAAACTAAACTATAAAAATATGTTAAATTATATTAAATCTAGGGTTGCCCTTATATAACAGAAAAAATAAAGTTAGATGTTTCTAAATTCCTGCTCTTCAATGATTTTTTTTTTTTTACTTGTAGCAGAGATAGGCTGGGGGCAGGAGTGGTGGGAAGGATCCTGGGGACATTAGTGCTGGGAAATGTACACTGGTAGAGGGTTATGTGATTGCATGACTGAAACCAGACCGTGAACAGCTTTGTAACTGTGTATCTTATGGTGATTCAATAAAATACAAAAAAAAAAAAGAATTCTCAATTTCAAGTTTTATATCCATCAATTACCTGATTAGAAAGTTAATTTTCTAACAAAAGAAGCTTGAGTTAACAAACTTATGCAAAAGCTCTATTTTCATTGCTGATTAGTCTGCAAATTTAAATTTCAACTTACTGTGATGAATTTATTTACTTTTTTGTGCTGACAGGGCAGTATCTTGGGGCTTGTTTAAGCCACAGTTCTAAATCTGCGGTACCAAAGTCGTCTCAGTACACTTCGGATGTTATGGTAGATGAATGGTATCTTCACAAAGATGCATTCATTCTGGAATTGAAAATGCCTACTTAAAATTCTGCATGAATGGTTTTATTGAAAAGAATATGTCGACAAGTCATTAATTATACACAAAGACTTGGAACGGATTCTTGTAAGAAGCATAGCTTGCCTTCCATTAAATGTATACATTTTACACAAAGTCCCAGAAGTCTTCCTGAGATTACACAATAAATCAGAAATCTAACCACTGAAGGCACTCAGCACCCCTTCCCGCACACTCCAACTAAAGTGGAAAACTCAAAGTTTTAACATAGTTTAAATAACAATACAGTCTTGTTATCACATTTTGTTTTGTCATCAAATGTGGTTTCTGAGAGTAACTTCCCCAGATATCAACCTCATTTTCTTTGGGTTAAATTTTATAATATCTTTTGCAGTTCTTGCTTACAATTGTGAAATATATTGAACATATAATGTGAGTAATATATAAATGAGTGGAAATATGTTCCTTTATAAAATTGTATCAGCCAAAAATATATCTTGGTATAGGTTATACCTTGTATTAGAAGCATTATTGGAACAAAAACACATAAAGCATTTTCCAGCTCAGACATTTCACAATAGACAAGATTTATTGTTCTTTGGTTTGGGAGGAGATTCAGAAGATAAGCAATATATTTATACATTTTATTTGATATTCCTCAATTGTCAATTTTTATTGATATATGATTAATCATTACATATAAATTTATATTTTTTCAACCTATAAAAACAAATAGTAGCTATGCATACACAGGCAGGTATAAACATCAAAAGAAAAATTACAACAAATTGATGATTGAAGAAACTTTAATATTACTATACATATTAAGAAGAAAATAAGTTGAAATTAAAAATCCATGAGAAAAAAATCAACTAAGACCTGTAATATATGACCTGTGAATTTTTCATTAGTATAAAATATATAACTAGTTCTCATTTAAATAATTGCTAAATATTATTCTCATTCCCTTCACTCTTGTAGACTAAAGTTACAAAGGTAAATTAAAAATACACATACACTAAGAAATATATGCTATTTTACTCTGAATTGATCATTCCAGTTTATTGTCTGGGACAGAGTAAATACACATTAAAATCTATTTTAAGGTAGTATGATGGCAGGCTTAAATACAGGTATCTTAGATATTAGCACGTATATTTAGGATTGTATATAAAAATGATTTAGATGTCTGACTCATCTTTTCCCACCTCCTCTGCTTTCCTCTGGTGGACCATTGATTTAACTCAGCAATCTGCTTTCAGACTATTGTCCCTAGGAAGTCTTTTTTGGGGGGTGGGGTAGTGTGTGAAGACTTCCTTGTGCTTTGGAAGACCATATGGTGTCTGTTACTGACATCTTTTCTTAATGCTATGAAAGAGTGATTTTTAAAAATAAAACATTCCAGAAATATTTTATCAAGATGATAGGAATTTACTACTTCGTTAGAGGATTCCCCTTGCTCCTTAAGCCATAGATATGTTTTTGATCTTTCTTCACACTCCCTGTACTGTTTGAGCACCATTGGTCACATTTCCTCAGATATTGTATTGTTATCCCATCTTTGCCCTATTGACTGCACTTTATGGTTTAATCCCTGGGCTCCTTCAAACTGTGACTTTCTCTGAATTTAAAAAATTGACTGCCTTAAAAGGAGGGAGCCTGAAATATTATACAAATGTAATGTAAAATATCATATATATACATATATATACACACATATGTTCCAATCTTCTTTCCTCATCTCATCTTGGCATCACTTTGTATGTTTATAGGTATAATTCCTGGAAGGAATTCTGTTATTTGGAATACTTCTAGCTGTTCTCAAGGTTTAATACTGGTTCTCTGTTCAGGGATCACTCTGGATATGGCTTGGGGAATCATGTGCATGGTTTGTGTGCAAGACAAACAACTCACATACTATCTTTCTGGCTCAGGGACTTTTCTTTTCACTCCCAAATTCTTTCTAAGTTCCAGTGAACATGTTTTCCCTTTTTTGTTCCATTTGATTTAGGGTTGTTAAATATTTTTTATGGTTTCTAGTCCCTGGTTATACCTTAGTAAAACTTCTTATTTTTCCTAGCTTTTCTCATATTTATAAAACAAATTAAATTCTTTTCAGTTGACCTTTCTTTGGTGGAAACTCTTTTTTGATGGTACATCTATCTTTAGACATAACATGTATACTTCCATCTTGTACTTGTTCATGAGATATGTTAAGTGCTATTGTAGATATGAAAATAGCTCCTTAATTTATTTCTCTTGTACCTTTACTAAAAATTAAAAATTTTACCCTATCAAGTTACAAATATAATTTGTTTACTTATATAAATAATCTATTTAAATTCAATTATTAAAATTAATTTGTCCAGTTTCACTCTAGAATATAAATCTTATTTATCTGTTTATTTATTTTTTATGGCTCCAAGGCCACACCTAGAGATACTTATATCTGCACTCAGGGGTCACCCTTGGTGTGATTAAGAGACCATATAGATTGCAAGGGATCAACCACAGGTTTGCTGTATGCAAAGCAAATGCCCTCCTTACTGTACTATTTCTTTGGCCCTTACTTGTTTTTTCTTTTTTTCTTTTGTATTATTTTTTAAGGGAACCACATCCAGTGATGCTCAGGGCTTACTCCTGGATCTGTGCTCAAGGACCATTCTTGGTAGGCTCAGAGTACCATAAAGAGTGATGGGGATCAAACCCTGGTGAGTTGTGAGAAAGGCAAGTGCCCTACTTGCTGTATTATCTCTCTGGTCCATAGAAGATGAGCTTCTTGAGACGATGCTTACTCCAAAATCTATGCTCAGTGATTTATTTAAATATACAATTCATTAAATAAAAAATGTTATGCTTATTACTGAAATTTAAATTATATAAAATAATTCTTACAGTCACTGGATGATAGATGAAGAAATTCTTGCTGATTCATCATCATCATCACCAGTATTACTTGGTGGGATTTCCAATTATGCTCAAGAAGAACCAGGCATAACCTGGCTACTCGGGTAGCACTTAGGGACCCTTTGGACTGTGTTGCATGAACGTTCGTGCAGTCGGAGGCGCTGAGATAGGAACGCGGAAGAAATGCATTGATTGGAGGACTAAGGCTCACTCTGGCTCTTAGCAAAGGCAGAGGGCCTCAGGGATCTCCTTTTATTGATCATGGCACTTCCAAAGGGCGCAATACATTGACATCACCAAATGGCACCAAAAGATGTTACAGGGAGAACACTGAGGCAACATTATTCTCTTGTTTCTATAGGCCAGTAATTTAGGCCTCCGGAAAGAAGATACAAAACCAAAACCGAAACCTTCCTTGGGCTGAAAGCACTCGGATTTACATCCCAAAGACCAGGCTGGGCTGCCACAGGAAATCTACGTGTCAATTACAAGCTAGGCAGCACCTGAAATCTATATCCCAAAGACTAGGCTAGGCCAGAGGCTGGAATCTACAATGTCAAGTCAGGCCTGGCTAGCATCTAAGATCTGCATGTCAAAGACCAGCAAGGCTTTTGTTAGAAGAGGAAAACTGCCTCTGAAATTATTTCCAGAAGGCAGCCGAAAAGGGGAAAATATTCCTGTCTGCTGTACAGTGTCCCCAACAGCACTGTACGGGTCTGTGCCTGCAGGACCAAGTGGCTAAGACTCAAACTGTGATTGGTATATACAAAGTATGGATCTTAACTCTATACAATCTCTCTGGTCCCTTATTATTATTACTACCTGTTGAGGTGAGTTTACCAAATAACTTCCACAGGGCCCAGAAATCTCTCCTGATTGTTCTTGTCCAAATAGGCCTTGGGATGAATGCGAGGACATACAGAGCCTTAGCTTCTCAGTCTCTGCAGTGCAAGGGACCACCAGGGCCACACTCAGTGGTGCTCACTGTCACTGTATCACTGTCACCCTGTTGCTCATCGATTTGCTCAAGTGGGCACCAGTAACATCTCCATTGTTAGACTTGTTGTTACTGCTTTTAGCATATTGAATACGCCACGGATAGCTTGCCAGGCTCTGCCATGCGGGTGAAATACTCTCGGTAGCTTGCCAGGCTCTCAGAGAGAAGTGGAGGAATCGAAACTGGGTCAGCCACATGCAAGGCGAATGCCTTACCCGCTGTGCTATTGCTCTAGTCCAAAGGTCTACAGCACTGGGTATTTCCAAAGGTCTCCCATTCAAGTATTAATCAGACCTGATCCTGCTTAGCTTCTGAGATCAGACAAAATCGGGCATGTTTGGGGTGGTATAGCCGTATGTGTATACACACAGACACACACACACACACATATATATACACACATATATACACACATACATATATATACACATATACACATACACACATGTATGTATATGTGTATATATATATATCCCCCCCACAGAGGCCAGAGAAAACATGACCATCTGGAGTGCCTGTTATGTGCGGGGGAGTTCTGGGTTCAATCTCTGGTACCACGTCATCTCCAAAGTGGGAGTACTCAGAAGTGTCTTCTGAGTACAGAGACAAGAGTAACCCTATAACAGTGCAGGAAATGGACCAAAAATAAAAATTAAAATGTTCTGGAACTAGATAATGGTGGTGGTGACACGTTATTTAACAATACTCTCATTAAATTCAAAGTGAATGTGTTTTTGTATAATTTTACATCAAAATACCTGTGGACATGGTCCTCAACACTACCCTGGAGATGTGATATTCTGTGATGCCCAGGTGCCATGTGGAGATCATGGAAAGCACGCATCCGAATCCCTATACTATCTCCAAGCTCTTCTTGCTTATTCTTATTTGTTCTATGTTCGTAAGAAATATTGTAGTCATTGGCAAGATTTATATGCTAATATTTTAATTTGAATCAAGCAATTAATATTCATGAAAACTCAGTTCTCTCTAGCTCTGTTTTTCCAAATTAATTTCAATGTATTTCATTGCACTTCACAAGGAATTAAATGCCTTTAACTTCTAGAGTGTGTCCTTGGGAGAAGGTCAGTATAGCTTCTTTAGTAGATTAGAAAAAATTAGGCAGGCAGAAATGAAATGATTTATGCTGTGTGCTTGGTATGCCTGACCATCCCCTTTGTTTCAAAATTTATAACCTCTAATTTCTTAGACTTGCATTTTACTTGTTCTAAGTAGCTGGTACCATACTTTTTTTTTTTTCATTTTTATCTGAACTTTGAACTATCTTGCTTTGCACATTTTGAGAATGCTATAAGTTTTTATTTACTGCCATAATTTTATATAACTCTGATTAGTTTCCTGATACATTGAAGTTATTCATTCCTTAGGCACTTTCACTAGCAGTTTTTTTTAAAATCTTTACCTTTAACTTATCACTCTTGACAATTTCAGGTTCCCTCTATATTTTCACTGTAACCCTGGAGTCCATCGATCAAAAACTATGAATTCAAAGCATTGAACATATGACCCCTTTACCGTGTAGTCATAGCCTTATTGTTGTTTTAGGCTTTCTATTTGATTACATGTGTTTAATATGATTATTGCTATCATTTTTTAATTACTCAAACTTGAACTCATATTGCTATTTTTCTTTACAAATGGTAAGTCTTTTCTAGCCTTTTGACAAATTTAAGGTCCACAGACAAATAGATTTTCCTAGTTTTAAACTATTTTTACATCTAAAATTTTTGTTGGAAATTTTGAATTTTTCTTGAATTTTTTGGTGACTTTCTGTATTTTGAACATTTTCCCCATTCAGTATATATATTTTGATTTTAACACTACTTCCTTCATCATGCAAAACTGTTCTTTGAGTTTTATTTGCCTATTAAGATGAGTCTCAATAGGCAGAGTCTCTTGACCCCGCACCTGGCTGTCTTCACTTGGGCCCCTAAGAGGGGGGTGGTTTGAGTTTCCCTCCCCACCCCGAGCAGAACCCTAGCAGCTGAAGAATTTGGGAACCAGCCACAGCCATGCTCAAGGCTACTCTCCACATGTTCCAATGAGCCTCATTCATGAAGGAACCGGCAGAGGAACCCAGGTGTGCGGGACCCAGGGCTGAAATCTCCAAGCCTGCTAGGATCCGGACTGGACCTCTTCCACCCAGATCCCCCATTTTCCAGTAGCTTGGCAGCCACTCACAAACTGTGCACATGCCCCCCCCCCCTTGTGTAATCCCATCAATGGCCAAGATCCAGAGAATATAAAACAAAGCTCCCAGAAGCAACCTCTTTTTTTTTATCATTTTTTTTTCTTTTTGAGTCACACCTGGCGATGCACAGGGGTTACTCCTGACTCTGCACTCAGGAATCATCCCTGGAGGTGCTCAGGGGACCATATGGGATGCCAGGGATCAAACCTGGGTCAGCTGCATGCAAGGCAAACGCCCTACCCCCTGTGCTATTGTAGCCCCCCAGAAGCAACTTCTTATAGCCTAGTTCTCCCTCTCGGAGAATTTGGCAAGGTACTGAGAGCATTCTTCCCCCACAGCAGACCCTGGCCAGCTCTCCATGGCATATGTGATATGCCAAATATAGTAACAATGATGGGTTTCATTCCCCTTACCCTGAAAGAGCCACCAATGTGGCACTGCTGGGAAGAACGAGTAAAGACAGGCTGCTAAAATCTCAAGGCTAGGACAAATGAAGACATTACTGGCACCCTTTCAAGCAAATTGATATTCAATGGGATGACAGCGATACAGTGATACAGTGATTGAAATGAATCATTGAAGATATTTCTAAGATAAAAAAGATACGGTGATACAGTGATTAAAATGAATCATTGAAGATATTTCTAAGATAAAAATGCTAGAGAGTTTTGCCTTTATTTTCCTTATTTTTTTTAATGGATTCTGGCATAGTATTGAAATCTTTAATCCATTTGGAATTAGATTTTGTGTATGGTACTATAGGTTTCCACTTTAATTCTTCTAATGTGGATATTGTGTTTATCCAGTACCATTTATTGAATAAACTTTCTTTCCTCCACTTAATGCGGCTTAGCTCCATTGTTGTTATTCAGCTCTTCATATATCTGGGAATTTATCACTGGACTTTCAATTCTATTCCTTTTGTCAAAAAAGCTATTTCAAGTATTCAGCAAAAGTAAGGGCAGCTAATAATTTTTTAGTATTTACTGTGTACCAGACAGTTTTCTAAGTGTTTTACATACCATTTGAAATTCTAACCAGGTTTTAAATTGAGCATCTCAACATAATATGAATTAGCAGCACTTATTAAGTCATTAGAAGATAATGAAAAATTAGTCAACTATAATGAGAAATGTTTATTAATTAGTCATTGAGCTAAAAATCATTATTAAGTTTTAATAATATCATTTGAGCTTTACCTCATATCTAAGCTAATAAAAAAATCTTTACCTATGTAAATAGCACACATCATTTTTCCAGTCTGTATTTATAATAAAGACATATTAGCTGCTACTTAATTTTCTTCTTTCAGATGTTTTTACATTTGTTTCTCTACAGTTAGCAAAATAATTCATCATTTCAGTTTTCTCTAAAATATCATATTTTAAGGTCCCATATTTCTCACCTTCTTAACATTTTTTAAATGCGTATGATGTTTTGATTTTCTTATTTTTTTTGTTTTTGCAGGGGTCGGGGGTTACTCTCAAGTGTTATTCAAGAGATCCTGGGGCAAACTATTGGTTTAATGCAAGGGAGAAAGGAGCCCCACTACTGGTTCAATGCAAGGAACTGAGGACATGAGGTGATGTTGCGAGGGCCCAAAGTGCTTTAGATATCTGGAGCACCAGAGAGGTGCAGGGCCTCTCAGGCCTCGCCTTGTGATCTCACAGGCAGGCCCTTTTATTCAATTGGGATCCCAACAAGAGAACCTTTGTTGAAGTTGACAGAGACATTAAGGACATTCACTGAGCACATCAACAGTCAATAGGTAAAGAAGGACAGGGCTTGGGATATTTCACATAGCCAATCAGCAGGCGCAGAGTAAAGTACAGATTCAAGTTTCGATCGTGATCATTTTCTACTGTATTTTTGCTCTCTACATCTAAAAGGCCCTAATTAGTTTTTTCTATGCTTCCCTGGGCACACACTTGCTGCCCTCATCTATTTATCATCTATTCTTTCCTTTGTGCATATTTCTAACCTATTTATGGTCCATTTTATTCTAAGAACTAACCTGGGAATATCCCAACCATGGTTGATTTTTAAAACATTTTTTTAATTTACTGTTTTGTTAAGAGGAAGGTTTTTTATACAATTTTCCCCACTACATTTATATGTTTATCTTTTTTTTTGACAGTGCTACTTTTATATGTACACATCTAGAGATAATATCTTCCCAGTGACATTTGTGAAAAGTAGTTTGAATCTATCTAAAAAGTAGACAATTCTCTGAAGTAGCCAATTAATTACTACTAATTTGTTTAGCATGAGTGTGGATTTTCCTGTGGTGCTAGATTTTTGAGAATTGTGTGACGGATTTACATACAATACTTGGAAAGTTAAAAAGTTAGAGTTCGTTGTACAGATAAAGTAGATGGGTCCAGTCCCTCCCTGGTTGTCCAGGCCTCCCTTTAGGTTTAAAAAAAAAAGTGTGAACAGCATCACTCTTCCTCCCAGTCTACTCACCTCCTGTGAGCAACGGTCAGGTCCTGTTCCTCCATTGCTCTTTACCGTGTATTCGCTCCTCAGCCTTCAGCTATGGCCACATGTGCGTGGATGAGATCCCTGAGCTCTGTACCTCTTTCTGTCTTTTCCCTTCTCCTACCTCAGAAGATCCTGTCATCCTGGTTTTCCAAGTCTTGGCCATATGAACCTGGGTGAGAGTCCAGTGTCCTGCCCGTGTCTGAATTTTCCTGGGCATCTGAGCCCTGCTTGAACTCGAGCTTTCCTGGATGTCTGAGCCCTGTGTCTATTCTCCCCGTTTCTGGGCCTACGTGGCCTGACTGTGGTGGACCATCTATTTGGGCCACAGTCCTACAGTCCTACAGTCCTACCTAATCCTGGAGGTTCAGGAAGAGAGGAGAAAGGGAGGAAGGGAGGAAGGGAGGAAAGGAGAAAAAGAGAGAGAAAGGGGTGGAAGGAGGAAGACAGAGAGAAAGAGAGAGAGAGGAGATGGAAGAGAGAGAGAGGAGAGAGATATAAGGAGAAAGAGGGGAGAGAGAGGAGAGAGAGAGGAGAGAGAGAGAAAGAGAGAGAAGAGAAAGAAGAGGGAGACTAGGGACTCCTTTTATCTACTGCCTTGTCCCACTCCGCCAGCCATCCAATTATCTATTCTGATTGGCTATCTTTTCTATGGGTGAGATTGAAAGCGACCAACTAAATTCACCTGGTGTTCCACCTTTCTGTTTTTTTTTTTGTATCAACACTTGTTTTGAAGTGACTTTTATATTTTGAAGATTAATTTCCTTTTCTGAAATTTATAAACCTCTAGAAAATGTAAATATATCTCTGCCGTTCCTGCCAGCATATTGCATGCAAATATGCAAGAGTCAATTTCTAATTTGTTTTTAAATTGAACATGAAAAAATCCTAAAGTTATCTACATTTTGATGCATTTCAAAACACATTTTATTCATATTTTCAAAAGGGTTTATGCTTATCATTGTGTTTGCATCCCTCATGAGGTGAGACCCAGAAAATAATAATTTTGCTAATATGCTTTGTCTATTTTTAATTTTTTATGATAAAATAATGTCATCATTCTTACTAAAGTTTTATTTGAAATATTGTTATTATCAGTAACAAAAATTTAGCTAATAAGGAGATGTTTCTTCTAATCTTTAAAAGCTCTTTTAAAAGAGTACTATGCTATGCTATGTTTTATTAACCCATTGATTCATTTAACATTTAATTCAATTGGTATTAATTTTTTGTTTGTTCTAGTATTTGAGACACATTCAGTGGTGCTCAAGGCTTACTCCTCACTCTGCACTCAGGGGTCAATCCAAGTGGTGCTCAGAGGATCAAACATGGTGTTGGGAATGGAACCCAGGTTGGCCATATGCAAGGTGAGCAACATACCCATTGTACTATTACTCTGGTCCCTACATCGCTTTTTCTGTTGAAGTATTATTTCATTACAATATTATATATTTTTGAATGTGCATCATTAAAATCAATATGTGTCTTACTGTATTAGCATAACTAAAAGTCCAATTCTTTCCTCCCACTTTCCTCAGTTCCCTTTGTCCTTATTTACCAATAACCTCTACCACTTTCCTTCTATTATCTAAAAAATCATAATAAAACTGAATTTTCAATTCAATCTTCTTCACCAATATATCATCTAACATTATTATTAAACAAATTCTAGTAAGAAGTTTATTATAGTTGCTATGATAGAAAACCTCAATATTTTATACTTACTGCATAGAGGGAGAGCAAGATGAATGAAGCAAAAGTTCTACAATTCTATAGCATGTATTTTAACATAGGTATCTTAAGAAATAACACTTCTTGGGGCTAGAGTGATAGTATAGTGGATACAGTGTTCACCTGCTCGTGACTGACCCAGGTTTCATCCCTGGAATCCCATACGGTCCCCCAAGCACCACCAAGAGTAATTCCTGAGAGCAGAACCAAGAGCACTTCCAAAGCATTTCCTGCTGTGACTAAAAAAAAAAAGAAAAAGAAATAGCACCACCTCTTAAACTAGCTGTAGACATTAAGACTCACTTCTACTAAATTTGATTTTACATATTTAGACCTCTTATTTTTAAAATGAAATAATTCAACATTTCTGCAGTCTACATCTTTATTCATGACTTTGATAAAAATAATGAATAAGTGAATTCTGGAAAATAAGTGATACCCTGAACTGTTTCTAGAAAACTCTCTCCATGATGAAAAATGAATAAGAATAAGGATTTTAAAATAATGTATTTTCAAAAGAGACACTATATAAGTAAGTTTTCTCAAAAGAAACACAAACAATAGGTTGTGTAAAATAAAATGCATAAAAGAAATGGCTAAAGAAATTTTCTCACAAAACTATGAATGCTGACAAGTTCCATAATTCGCTTTCTGCAACCAGAAGACCTAGTTCTGATATTAATGACGTTAAAGTTTATGTCTGAATCCTTGAGAACCAGGGAAGATAATGGTGTTGTTAGGGTCGGCAGATCTCTACCTGGGGGAGGCTCGGAGAGACAAAAGAACAAAACCAAGACAACTCTTTCTGCAAATGCATGGGGTTTATTTAAGCCAATATAGCTATATTGGGACCTTCAATTGTGCCTCAATAGCATGGCATAACTGAAGGCCCCAAACTCAAAAAGCTAGCTGTTTTTATACCCTTTTGAGGGAGAAATGAAAATCTCACATATCAAAGGGAATCACGTAGGTAACTTAATTTGCATATCTAAACATTTGTTGACAAATGAAAATCTCACATATCAAAGGGAATCACATCTATATATCAAAGGGGATCACACATAGGTCACTTGATTTGCATATCTAAACATTTGTTGACTGTTAACTATTTCCCTGCAAATGTTTGCCTATAGTTCTTAGGGCAGTTTGTTGGCCCTTTGGTGACAGAGTCCTGCCCAGCAGTAGGTCCTGAAGACATCTTTCAAAGCAGTCAAGTAGTTACAAAGGGCAACTTCAGCGGTTAACCCTTAACCTGCCCTTCAGTTCTTGACTCTTAACTTGCCCTCCTCTTCAGTGTAAATCCCAGTCTGAGAGTAGATAAATGATGTCCATATCATTCAGATAAACATTTAGGGAGTGAGTATGCCTTTCTGCATTTTTGTTCTAGTCAAGCTCTCAACAGATTGAATAATGCCATCTACATAGAAGATGACAATCTACTGAGTCCACTGATTCAGATATTAATCTCATGTAAAGGGATACTGACCAGTACGTGCGAAAATGATGCTTAGTATGGACACCCCATGGCCTGTTCAAATTGACATAAAAAATTAATGTTCACAGCTTGCAAAATCAATGTTTTGCAGTCTTTCCCACACAGTCCACTAACATTGCTCTGCTGCATCAAAATATTCTTTGTTAGAGGCAAGTTACCAATTACAACCAATAGTTATCAATTTTTTCATTATGCATACTGTGATAAAATTATGTATTTTCCCCAATCATGTCTGATTTTTTTTCTTTGTTTTTCTTTTTTTTTTGCTTTTTGGGTCACACCTGGCGATGCTCAGGGATTACTCCTGGCTTTGCACTCAGGAATTACCCCTTGGCAGTGCTCAGGGACCACATGGGATGCTGGGAATCGAACCTGGGTCGGCAGTGTGCAAGGCAAATGCCCTACCAACTGTGCTATTTCTTCAGCCCCAATGTCTGATTTTAAAGACAGTCATATAGTGATCTAGCACAGAATTGAGGCCAGGCCACTGGGCACTAGAACTTTACTGCTTCAAATCTTGATAAATTAGTTGACCTTTCTGTTCCTTGGAATAAAATTAGACCTTACCACATATGGTTGTTATTAAAATAAAATATGTATAGATATAAATTACTTGCTATTTAAGTACAAGTTAATTATAGTCATGTTGCCACTACTACCATGATTATTATTGTATTATGATTTAAATTAAGGCTTATTAAAAATTTAGTTTAAATAAAAACAGATTTGAATCAGGTAGCATCTAATATAGTTAAGTAGATAGAAAGTAACTTGAGACTCTTTATAAAATGGAAAAACATAGGAAAAGGAAAATACAACTTCTAATGGGCAAAAAATATGTGTTGTGTATTGCAAGATCACTTGTTGGCAGGGGTCTATCAGTTTGATTCCATAAAACTAATCAAATAATTCCTGATTGATTGTCTAAGATTTTATTTATATGGAAGCCTAAATTTTGAAAGTTAAGACTTGGTTTCATTTTGGGATAGTTGTCTTGATTTTTGAAAGCAATCATTATTTCTTTAACTCTTTAAAGAAGAAAAACATAGGCAAATTTGAATCAAGAAGAGCCTAGAATGGTACTAAAGTTATGGCATAAGAGTTAAAGTGACTCATGATATTTCCTTTAGCTAGTGGGACCTGAAAATAGAATCAGGATTGTTAAACTTACTCCATAACAGAGAAATAATAACGTTTGAAATGCAAGAAACTATCTGGAAAGTCAAGTGTGATTTCTTCTAAGTTCATAATTTTTTTCAAAAGGAAAGAAATTGGCTCTTTTCTCTCTGCAGATATTTATCTTTTGTAGGATAACATAGCTTCAGGCAGTTTAGGTTTATTTGGGTTGTTCCCATCCTAAGCCTCAGCTGCCCTTACTTCCTAGCACCCCTAAAAGCACGGTCCTGACGAGGGAGGGGACGGACCCAGGGAAAGTAGTGAGTTATGTGCTATCCTGGCATCAAGATGGGCCTGGCCAAAGTGCTTAATGCTTAACTATAAGTTAAGAGCTTGGTCATGGACAAATGCTGTTATGATCCAAAAAATAATAACTAGATTTGGACTGTCCCGTCCCTCGGGACTTGGTCAACGTGGGTAGCCGGGAGAGGGTGAACGAGTTAAAAGGAGACAGACACAAGAAGAAAGAGACAGACACAGACAGACATAAGAATGGGAGCAAGGTCCAACTTTATTTCTCCTAAGCTAGTCTTTCATAATTGATTATATGAGGAAGTGGGCAGAATGGGAGAATAGCAAAGAATACAAACGTTTAACGAAACTGGATGTGGGCCCCGATGGCAGTTTCCCTGGGCATTGTTTTGCAAGCTTTCCCAAGAAGCAGTTGTTCCTAGTTACAGGTCAGTTTGTACTGACATTGGTTCCCAGGCATAGGTTTCTGGCCATTCCCAGGCATGGGTTCCCTGCACTGGACCCTGCTAGGATTAGGAATGATTAATCTGGCCTAAGTGCTGTAGTCTTAGTCTGTTGCAAAATCTTGCCAAGAGAGCTGCCCTACAAGCCTCAGTGTATCTCTCACTATGCCCATACAAAATAACTAGTATTAAGATGTTGATGCAGTTCTTGGACTGAGGAAAAGAGAAAAGCACCTTAAGAGGTATTTTACCTGCAGGAAGTCAGGAAGGGCTTTGGAATGCCTCTAGGTGGGTTTCCTGTGAGCCTGGTGGGCCCTCAGGAAGGGCTTTCTTATGTTGATTTTGCTACCGGACTGGGTGTGGCCCAGAGGGCAAGGTGGGGAGAGACAAGTAGACTAGTGAAAAGCAGAATCCAGAGAGAGAGTGAGGAGGATCCAGAGAGGAGAATCCAGAGGGGATGGAAGAATGAGGAGCTAGGAAGAGTGCAAAGATGAGAGAGACAAAAGATTGAATAAATGGTAACTAATCAGCAACAAGTTTGGTCCTAGTTCCTTTGCCTGCCCAACGCCATTGACCTCCCCGGGGTGGGGGAAGCAGCCTGAGACTACCGAATTCGGGTGTCGGGAGACATGGAACACTGTTTCCGCATGCCCCCTTTTTGTGATTACACAATCTTTGAAGGTCGGCCATTCTGTTAGCAAAGTGTTTGAGTTTAGATGTGATACTGTTTACTCAGTCTTTTCTTTAAGATGATCCAAAGGCAATTCAATATTTTAGGTTATAATCAATGTCCGGAAATACAGAAAAGCATTGTTTTTCAGTGGTTGCTCATAAGCTGACTTTCAGTGTATGGAATAATTGCATATATTATTCTCTGTGTTCTTGATTTTTAGTAACATGCCTCACAACTTGCTTTCTTTTACTTTTAGTCCACACAAAAAATTCAAACTCTTATCACAGGTCATGCATAATCAATCAAATAGACCAAAAGCTATTTGAAGTAATTTTCTGTCACTCAGCTGTCTCTTGGGAATGGTATAATTGGTGTGTTTCACTAGACAGTCAAATGCATATAAACGTCCATAAGGCCTGTGACTTTCTTAAAGGTAATCCCTTGCCCTCATATTCCCAATTTTCTGTTGCTTTGGACATAGATGACTTTATATATTTTTAGGATTTTTCAATACTAATATTAATAAAGGAAAAGAAAATGTTCACTAAAATGCAAAGATGATTGTTAGGTCACCACTTAAATAATGGTTAACCTGGACTCTACCACTTGGGGACAAGAATAGAAAATATTTTTATTAATTCCCTTTTCTTCAAAAATTCTTTGAGGAGTAGAATGTACTTTATTCTTAAGTATCAATTAAAATATATTTTGCATTCTCTCTGATCTTGGCATTTGATGTTGTGTGCAATGAACTGAAACATTGCACTACAAAAAGAAATCTTTATACAGTTGACAGCTTGTAGATCTCTAAGGAATATATTCATTAGTGTCATGTCCTCATTCCCATCAACCACACAGAGAATAGCAGATGTGTTAGAAATTTTATCTAATAAGGAAAAGCTTGATATAAATTTATTTTCTTAAAATATGAGAAAAGATTAAAAATAGATCCCGGCAAATGTTTATAAAGAAATGGACTACAACCTGGAATTTAGTTGATTTCCAATAATGTGTGTCATCTGAGTCAGCTAACTTATGATTGCACGACTGTAGTTTTATATAGTTATAATTAGATGTATTAAAGTCGTCCTTGACTTTGAGCAATTTTGCTGTTTTATTTTCTGAAGGGCATATGGGTAAAGTTCATTTCTAGAAGAGAAATGCATCAAATAGATGCCATCAAATAATTATAATAGACTGGAATTCAGAATTGGGGTAAGGTTGGATGCACAGATACTCAGTAAGGAGTGAAATGAAGAGAACCTGTAAGGTTCCTGTCAACCTTTACCTATGGAAAACAATAGAAAGCAGGATAAAGAATTTGAATGTGTTGGCAAGGTCTAATAATTACTAAAGTGCTGTGAATCAGGTGAATCATATGAGTAAAGAAAACATACAGTTCAAAGAAGGCATAAATTTGTAAACAGAACATTCAGGAACATTTCTAATTTTCATGTTTGTAAACTCAGTTTTGTTCTTTTGCCTGTTGGGTTTAATGTGGTTAAAAAAAATCATGGAATTAAGGTAGAGTCTCTGGGCTCAGCTTTTTTCCAAAAGGAACAATCATGCAATGTCTTCTACCTACTATCACAATATAGAACAGAACAACTTCTGGTCATTGAAGCCTTGATGAATGACTTTGTTTATGATACTTTGACACATCTCTGATTTCTTTAGAGACTCTAGTCTTTCTTTCAATGCTAAGTGTCCTTATTTTTCTCTGAAACTTTCTTCATTTAGACTTATATCTTTGGTACAATTTTTATATTATTAAAACACTGGCTCCTGGTTGCATTCATTTTCTATATTAGTTTTAAACTTGGTGTTATATATATTATTCCTGACTACACAATTCCTGTAGTTATAATCTATCACAGAATCCTACAGGCTAAATGTCTATATAAAATTTAAAATTTATTCTTGGTTCTTTGGCTAAAGGACCTACTTGTAAATATGTATGTATATATGTAATTATATATATACACACATACATATATGTACACACATACACATGTTTATAGAATCTCATATACATTATATCACAGTATCGCTGTCATTCCATTGGTCATCGATTTGCTCGAGCGGACACCAGTGATGTCTCCATTGTGAGACTTGTTACTGTTTTTGGCATAGCGAATACACCACGGGTAGCTTGCCAGGCTCTGCTGTGTGGGCGAGACACTCTCAGTAGTTTGCCGGGCTCTCTGAGAGGGGCAAAGGAATCAAACCTGGGTTGGCTGCGTGTAAGACAAATGCCCTATCGCTCCAGCACATACACATTATATATATACATATATATGTACATATATTTGTGTGTAATGGAGATAGAGAGAGAGTTCTTCTTCTTCTTTTTTTTTTGCTTTTTGGGTCACACCCAGCGATGCTCAGGGGTTACTCCTGGCTTTGCACTCAGAAATTACTCCTGGCGGTGCTTGGGGGACCATATGGGATGCCGGGGATCGAACCCGGGTTGGCCGAGTGCAAGGCAAATGCCCTACCCGCTGTGCTATCGCTCCGGCCCCAAGAGAGAGCTCTTCTTTCATGTAGTAAACTAATATATCCTGGCAACCAAACTGATAGAATTTGTGAGGGGAAATATTTTAATATTTTTCTGGGGGATCACACCTGGTAGTGCTCAGGTCTTACTTCTGGCTCTGCACTCAAGAATAATCCTGATGGGGCTTGGGGAACTTTATTGGGTACCAAGGCTAGAACCCCAGGTGTCAGCATGCAAGCCAAGTGCCCTACGTGCCTTATTATTGCTCCAGCATAGCTGAAGGGGAATTTCTTATCTTGCTAATCCTTTAGGCAAGAACTTCCTGCTTGTTTAGACTCATCAATAGTAACACCTTTTAATAGGAATTAGGAGTTTACGATATGTGATTAACTTAAATTAATAAATTTTCATAAAATATTATTCCTTCTGTATAATATGACTGAAATTCAGAAAAGAGCCTCATAACTGATATATACTGGGTTGTTCTTAATATGGAAAAGTTGTGAACAAATACACTGATGATTTTTATGTCTTTGTCTTATGATTACATCTTTCAAAGTACTAGTTTTTAAATAGATGGATTCTAATTCATATGAAACTTAGCATACAATCTAAATCTTTGTGTTTTGTAATATTCATATCCTTTGCTATTATTTACCGGTGACCATAATTCTAGCACTGAAAATATATTAAAAACTCAAGGAATAAGACATGCCATTATCAAGTTTTTATCACAAGATAAATAAATCTCTATTTGTATGTGAAAATTTATTTGAGATACTAGAAGTCAGATCATGTTTTCGATTAAAAGTTATTTCTAATATGTAAGTCCTGTGATTTCTCATAAGCATTCACCCACAAGCTGCTTATATAAATTTTAGAAAGCTATCTTACCTTATTTAGAAATAATGCAAAGTTATAGAAAACTTACTTGCTTTTCTGCTAGATCCAATAGAACAGTGTATCATGTTGTTATAAATTTTCTTAATTTAAATGAAAATATTAAATGATAACCCTAATAAATATTTAGTGCTTTAAATACTAGGAGAGCTAGATATGTTAATTAAATCACATTATTCTTGTGATTTTGTTTGTTTTTAGGCCACACCCAGTGGTGCTTAGGGCTTACTCCTGCCTCCGTGCTCTGTGATCACTCGTGCAAGTCTCAGGTACAATATAGGTTGCTAGGCAAGCACCTACCCACTGTACTTTCACTCTGGCTTAATTTTCATGGTGCTTACAAGTAGCAATAATTAATTGAAGATGGGAAACATTATTACTATTATTAATTTAGTGGCCACACTCAGCACTTCACAGGCACACTGCTACTATTCTGTGCTCTGGACTTGTACCAGGTGGTGTTCAGGGGACCATATGTAGCACCAAGGATTGAAATTGACTGAAATTCAGAAAAGAGCCTCATAACTGATATATGCTGGGTTGTTCTTAATATGGAAAAGTTGTGAACAAATACACTGATGATTTTTATGTCTTTGTCTTATGATTACATCTTTCATAGGATTGAACCTGGTCTTCTTGCATAAGCAGCGTGCATTGTGAACATAGCATATGCATTCTTGGATATTCCTCAGGTTATATTTAGTAAAAGACAGTTGCTAAACTTGAAACCGAACCTTATAATTCAATCCTCATACTCTTTTCATTGTATACTATTTAATATAACATTGAGAGCTGGGATGATAGCACAGCGGGTAGAGCATTTGCTTTGCAGGTGGCCGACCTGGGTTCAATTCTTCTACCCCTCTCGGAGAGCCTGACAAGCTACCGAGAGTATCTCGCCCGCTCAGCAGAACCTGGCGAGCTGCTGTGGCGTGTTCCATATGCCAAAAACAGTAACAACAAGTCTCACAATGGAGAAGTTACTGGTGCCTGCTGGAGCAAATCCATGAGCAACGGGACAACATTGGTACAGTGATTCAGTGATCTCCAAGGGCAGCTTCTTCAGAGGACTCTCGATTTGATATTTGTAAGTGATATAAATATGTAATGGGATTAACTTTCAGAAAAACTATAGTAATTTTATTTATTATGTAATAACATATGTGTTGAATAAGTCTTATAATTGCATAAGTGCTATAGGCATTAGGAGTTTGGTACTGTTTTTGTCAGAAATATAATAGAAGTCAAATCAACTGTATGAGTGCAGAAAAATTTAAGTTGTCCTCTTTAGAAAAGGATGAAAAGTGAAACCTTTTAGAAATTAAAGCACATTACTTTGATCTCTGATGTCGCACTGGTCAAAGCAACATAGTTTTGATATGGAAGAGAAAGAACACAGGGCTTAGTCTTTTAAGATTTTTATTTCCATTTGAGTGTGTGTGTGTGTGTGTGTGTGTGTGTGTGTATGTGTGTGTGTGTGTGATGTGCGCATATGTGTGATCCAATAGGATTTACTCCTAGCTCTACAAACAGGGATTCCTCCTGGCTGGGCTCAGGGCCTGTATGGAATCCTAAAGATTGAATCCTGGGTGAGCTATGTACAAAGCAAACACCCTATCAAATCCTTAGAAATATAAATTCTTAAGGCTGAAGAATTTTGTTGGGCTGGAGCGATAGCACAGCGGTAGGGCGTTTTTTGCCTTGCATGTGGACAACTTGGGTTCGATTCCTCCACCTGTCTCGGAGAGCCCGGCAAGCTACTAAGAGTATCTTGCCCATGGCAGAGCCTGGCAAGCTACCTGTGGTGTCTTCAATATGCCAAAAACAGTAACAACAAGTCTCAAAAATGGAGACGTTACTGGTACCCGCTTGAGCAAATCATGAGCAAAGGGATGACAGTGACAGTGACAGTGAAGAATTTTGTTAACAACTTTTCCAAAATTTGCATTTATATTTGCTATTGTGAATTTCTTAGGTATCAATTAGTTTTGGACCTACACTTGAACAATTGAAAAAAAACTGATTAGAAAAATTGCACCTAACCTTGCTAATAGCCCACTTTTGACATTTTATTTAAAAAATTATAATGAGCCTGCGTTTTATAGATAAAAGATTGAGGCATGATGTGTGTGCTTTGCCATGACTAGGGAAAGTGGCACACATAAAGATCAACTACTTGTGTGAAAAAAAGAAGAAATGGAGAGTGGTGGAAGGACAAATAGGAGAATATAACCTTAAAATGTGATATGGGAGTAAAAATGATGCTTATAAATTGGGGTTTATTTTGTTCTGCTTTTGGTGGTACACGGGATTGGACCCCAGGTGCACTTAAACATAAAATCAGTGCCTTGCTTCACAAGTGTTTGAGACAAAAGCTGTTTATTATATTTAACTTTATGTTTTTCAGTATTTCTTCCAAATCCTGTCCTGTTTCACCTGAATATTTTCCTATTAGAATGACTTAGTCTGAGATTAATTTTGATTTCTCAGATGGAGTTACCATTTTAGGAATAATCCATTAGTACCTTTTAAGGTATATTTATTTTTGTGCACTTAAGTCCTGAGTGTTTCAGAAAAGTAGTACTAGAATTTTGCCTAATTTACAGATTGAGAAGCAGAAAAGCAAGATTATATATTTTAATCAGGTGGTAGGACCAAATTTAGACCTGGTAATTTGACTCTCTTTCCTGTTATTGACCTCTGCATTGTATAGCCTCTGGATGACCTGGCAAATGACATTTACTAGCCCACAATCTGGCTTCTTTAAAACCTCATTAGCAAACATTTATAGATGATTTGGATTAAGACATGAAGTCTATAATGGTTGCTATTAAAGAAATTGATTCTCTGATGGTTGTGTCATAGCCAACTCTTACTCAGCAACTAAAACTGGTCTGTGATGCCAGGGATTGAACAAATGGTCCATGTCCACAAGTGACTTATTTAAAATAGTATCCTTAGGATTGTACATAAATATTTTATATTCTTTTATAATGTTTTTAGACTCACTGTGATGAGATAGTTTATTCAAATATATTATAAATTTATGTCTTATGCTGAAACAAAAACTTAAAAAGAAATTTATATTCTTTTTCTTAGTTTGTGCACTTTTTCTCTATTGGTGAAATTATGAGTACAAAGTAAACAATTTCATTTGAAGTTAAGTAAAGCAAATGGAAACATGTACACATGGAGGCATATACACAATAATATGAGATTAGTTTATAGTTTTAGCTTTTGTCTTGGCTCTTATCAAAAGATGTCCTGCATACAATATTAAGTTTTGTATGAGAGTTTAATCATATATGCATAAATATATTGTGCTAATTTATATTTAAATAGATTTTATCATATTATGCCACTTATGACAGTGGCCTATTTCATAACTACTATTAATGGAGAAGTCCAGTTAAACCTTGATTATATTTTCTGTTGACTGATGTTTCCAAGGGTTTTTGTCATTATTTATGACAGATACACAAATGTACATGTATGCTTTTTACTTGTTAACTTCTATAGTGGAATCACCAAGTTAAACTTATTTTTATTAAATTTTCTCCCTGTGGTGGGTACCCTGATGTATCTATTTCAATTGCATAAATAGCAGGAGATAGATTCTCCCACACTCCTTCTCCTACTGTTAACATGATAATATAGCAGGAAGACAGTTTATAAAAAGCAGCATGTATAGTATCATGATTAGATTATTGAAAAAAATTATAATGCCAGTGAAAAACTCAATGAAACTTGAAAATGTCCTCACATTTAATATATTTCCAAATATAAGTATATTTCATTCCTCCACAGAAGTGTCATATCATGACTCTGTTTTCAACATCAATAGCTGGCTAACATTTACTTTTAAGTAAAATAAGTAGTTCATTTCTAGCCAGCGATTCCTGCATCAGCTGCTTGGTTGTTAACGTTACTTAGCTGATGTTGAAACAGATTATGTTCCTCATTTGGTTAAACAAGTTAATATATATATATATGTATATATATATGTATATATATATATAAAGCATTCTGACCAGTGCTTGGCATAGAGTAAGCAACACAGACTGTTGCTATCACAAATTTAAGCTTAGTCCTCTGGCAGATTATAAGATGAGACCAAGTAGCTTACCATTTAAATTTAAAATACCATTATATGTTCCTTTCAAGCAGATATTTATTCCATATTTCAACAAATAATTTATATACATTTTAAAGCATTCATTGCTCCTAGGAAAGTCTGATATTAGTTCTGATTTTTTTTGGTTATATTTTTACTAACATTGGTTTGCAATATTATGGAACAGGTCTTTGAGGTAGAACTCTATATGTCTGTAAAATGCACTGTATACTTCCCCCAGATTCCAGTCCCATCCCACCGTCAGAGTTATGTTTGGGTTTATATTAGAAATAAGCATGATGGGGCTAGAGTGATAGAACCGTGGGTAAGGTGCTTGCTTTGCATGCGGCTGACCCAGGTTCGATTCCCAGCATCCCATATAGTCCTCCAAGCACCGATAAGAGTAATTCCTGAGTGCAGAGCCAGGAGTAACCCTTGAGCATCGCTGGATCTCTGGGTGTGAACCAAAAAGAAGAAAAAAAAAAGCAAAGAAACATGTTCATGTTAAATCACCTTATAAAACTTGCATATGTGATATTTGTGTACACCCTCCAGGGATGTTCACTTAATGGAAAATTTATGAACATTATATAGTTGACACTTTGTATACATCTATCTTAAAAGTTATGTCATATATAATCACTGTATCACTGTCATCCCGTTGCTCATCAATTTGCTCGAGCGGGTACCAGTAACGTCTCCATTGTGAGACTTGTTCTGTTTTTTAGCATATAATAATATATAATGAGTTGTGCATGAGTATGTGGGTCTCAAAATCTATGTGTCTTAATACTTAGGTTTTCTGAAAGGCAAACATGGATGCCTTGATTTGATGAATTGAAGAGATCCAACTTTGTGTTTATCAGCATTAACTATGGCTCAAGCACATAATCAAGGGACTCGAGCGACAGCACTCGGCCGACCCGGGTTCAATTCCCAGCATCCCATATGGTCCCCTGAGCACTGCCAATACTAACTCCTGAGTGCAGAGCCAGGAGTAACCACTGTGACCCAAAAAGCAAAAAAAAGAAAAAAAGAAGAAAAAGGAAGGAAAAAAAAAGAAAATCAGACATGATTGGGGAAAATGCATAATTTTATCACAGCACAGCAAAAAAAAAGGAAAAAAATCAAAGAACTATATAAAATTTTTGACTATACCCCTAATTATATACATAATGGAAATTTCTATTAAATTTTAGGATAAATCACCTCATTTCCCTTATTGGTGAAATTTTCTGCTTATCTGATTAAAAAATTAGCATCCAGGAGCTGGAACAATAGTATAGCGCATAGGATATTTGATTTAACATGTGGCCAACCTGGGTTCAAATACCAGCACCCCATATGGGCCTTCTTGGAGTAATATCCGAGTTGAGCTTCAGGAACAAGCCTTGAGCACAGCCAGGTGTAACCCATGAACAAGCAAAAAAAGGCATTCACATAATTTCAAAAGTCCAACCCTAAAATATTTTGATTTTTGTGGGGGTTCATATACTTGACTGTATTCTGGACTAACTTCTGACTCTGTGTCCCATCAGGATCACTACTTGCAGTTCTCAGCGGGCCGTATGTGGTGTTGAGGGTGAATCCTGAGCTGACCACATGCAGGCAAGCACCTTATCCTAGGTAGTATTTTTTTCTGGCTCAATATTTATCATTTTTACTGGCTAAAGTGCAACCAGTTAACATGGAATTTTATTCTGATTTTTATTATATTTTGTTTTACCAAACTGATTAATCTGCGACTCAATAAGGCTTTAATGAAGGTTAGGATTTATTTTTGTTGGTAATCTAGACCTTGCTTTTAAAGTTAATGACTTGCCATTTGAGACTATTTTAAAGCCAGCTGGACTTTAATCGTACATGCCAATAAGCAAAACAATCCATTATGGCTAAATTTACCATTGCCTTTTTTACTTCCCAACTACATATCATGATGTATATAAGACTATAAGACTAACGCAGTATAGAATGTTTTGTTAATGGGTAGGTTTTATAGACCCAGAAATAGATAAATTCTGAGGCTTATAAAATCAATATATAAGGAAAAAGACATGGATTTATGATCATACTAAACTCAGTAAGTCCTTTATCTTAAGTCTATAAGGATTTATTACTTGGGATCGGATTTGTTGACCTTAAGAAAACATCTCATGAGTAGAAACTTGGTATCAGCTATCATTTAATATTTTATCAATAAATTATAAAATTACCCTGAGAGATCCTCAGGTAACCTAAAAAGCAATCAAGAAGATACAAACTATATTGTAAACTCTGAAAATTGACATAAACTTTACAAGTGGCTTGAAATGTAGCAGGGGAATTATATTTTTGAGGGGAAAGAATAGTGTTGATTCTGGCAAGGTTCACAAATGTTGGTCCTATTACACAGAAGGGTTTAGTCAATAATTTTCTGCCTATATGATATTAGCGAAGTTTATAAGCCCCCTGCACCATTAAGTTATCTCTTATGTAAAATTGAAACAATATGATTTGCCACAGTAAATGGGGGAAGTACTTGATTAAATCTTGGGTGAAGTATATGCTTAATACATCAATCATAATTATTATTGTTTTTATTACTATAACAAAGTAGAGTTGGAATTGGGTGGAATTTTATATATGGTGCTCTAATAATGCGTATATTTCTCACTGGCAATTCACCACTAATTTTATATTATTTTTTTTTGTAAGGATTGGCTTACCCTTTATCTCTTTATATTTTACATTAACATTCAACAGAACATTTATCATAGACTTAAATTCCTCTGTTCACTTCTTCCTTATTTTATCTGTTCACTCTTTTAAAGAGTGGCTATTTAAATCCATTTTTAAACACGTTCCACTTATTAAAAGGTTAATGCCATCTCTTTCACTGGGACAGGACACTCTCAACCATCCCCAACTGCGATTCTTGCCTCTGAACGCATGTGATTTTATTTCCTCTGACTGGAGGTTTTTTCTTTGTTTCTCTCTCCTCACCCCAATGTATGACTTGTACAATCTCAATGTTTTCCTGTTTAGAGAACTCTCTAAACTGTCTATTCCTAAGTTTTAAAATAATAATTTTTTTTTCATGGTACACATTTTTTTACATCAAATTTCTATTTGTATCTGACACAAAATGTTTCTAGAAAACTGTTCTAACTTTTACATATGATGGTGGCTTTCCCTGCTTTTGTGTGTGTATGTGTGGGGGCGAGGGTGTAGCACACCTGGCAGAGCTCAGAGCTTACTCCAGGTTCTGTACTCAGGGTACAGGGGGACAGTATGGGGCACTGGGATCCAACCCATTTCAGCAGAGTGAAAGTGTAGTCCTTGCCTGCTGTACAGCACTCTTTACCTGCTCCTAATATACTGTCTTTTTTGGCCAGAGAGATAGCCCAATGGCCAGAGAGATAGCCTAAGCTTTGCTTGCTGGAAATCTGGGTACAATCCCTGGCCCTACTCAGCTCCCAAGCACCTCCAGAAGTGACTCCAAGGAAGTATCACAGAGCACCCCTGGGAATACCAAGTATGGCCCACAAACCAAAGTAAAACAAAACAAAATGTAGACACAGTTATCACTGTGTCACTGTTATCCCATCATTCATCGATTTGTTTGAGCAGGCACCAGTAACGTCTCCATTCATCCTAGCACTGAGATTTTAGCAGCCTCTCTTTACTCATCCAGACACAGTAATAAAGAATAATAATAAAAAACATTATAATCCCACCAACGGCCAACATTCAGAGACTATAACACCAAGCTTCCGGAAGAGAGCAACGCAGAGAGTCTCTTGTTCCTGCACCTGGCTGTCTTTCTTGGGGCCCCTTGGAGAGGGTGGGCCTTAGCTTTCCTCCCTGCCCTGAGCAGAGGTCCCTCGACCAAAGACCTCTGGAGCCTAGCCATAGCCATGCTCAAGGCCCCTCTCCACACGTTCGGACGAGCCTCATGCATGAAGATACCGGCAGAGGAACCAGGTGTGTGGGCTGAGACTTCCACACCTGCTCAGTTTGGGACTGGGCCTCTTTTGTCCAGATTCCCCATTCTCCAGTAGCTAGGTGGTCACTCCCAGGGACTGCCCCCCACGCCGTGTAATCCCACCAATGGCCAACATCCAGAGACTATAAAATCAAGCTCCCGATATCTTTTAACCTCCCTCTGGGAGAGCCTGGCAAACTACCGAGAGTTTCCTGCCCACATGGGAGAGCCTGGCAAACTCCCCATGGCGTATTCATATGCCAAACCCAGTAACAATGATGGATCTCATTCCCCTGACCCCGAAGGAGCCTCCAATGCGGCCCCATTGGAAAGGACATGTAAAGAGAGGCTTCTAAAATCTCAGGGCTAGGATGAATGGAGACCTTACTGAGACCGCTTGAGAAATTCAATGATCAACAGGATGATGATGATGATGATGATGATGATGATGATGATGATGATGATGATGATGATAAAAACCAAAACTTATTTATCTAAAGTACAACTAGGTAGATTTCTGGAGATAAAGCTAACTAGTAATATATGCAAGTAGATAAGCCTTTATAAATTTCCCCTCTCCCACTGACCTTTATAAAGGATAAGAACTAAATCCTGCTCAGATTTGGGTCAATCATTCACCCTTATCAATTACTAACCACACAATCCCTATCAAAATAACATATTAATATTCCTGTTACCTCACTTTAAACTAACAAAGAACTATGACATAGTACCAGTAGCTACAAACAAATTCCAGGAAGAAATTCTACTATGTCTTCAAAATATCTTCCTTGCAATCATTTATTCTTAAGGAAAAGATATATATTTATAGTCATAATATCTTTAACCTTTTAAATAAGCAATCTCAAGTCTGTTAATAGCAAACAGAAGAGACAGAATCTGGAAGGGAGCAATTCTTGCATTCTCTGGGAAAACACCAGATCTGAGGCCACTTTTAAGCAGCAGATTGAGTCAGAATAAATGAATAATTTAAGGAAATTTTCTTTGTGCCTTTAATATCTTTGTTGGAACATTAAGGTCAAGGGACCCATCACCTCTCTCCGCTGCTTCTACACTCACCTTCAACACAAAATACCACACTCAAAGTCATTCATTTACTGAACATTTCAGCATATTAATACAACATTCTAATTAACCCCAAATATGGAATCCCATTTTCCTAGATGTTATGATCAGAGAAAAGCCATGATTAATCATGTCAGGTTAGAAAATTTCATCAGTCTCATGCTGCTTACAAAACTAAATTATCAGAAAATTGCTGTTCATGAAAAGAAAACAGCTGTTCACCTCTATTTCATGTAGAGTTGAAACAAACCAAAAAGGCAAAAAGAGAAGAGAGATGTGTAGAGGTCAAATCACTATGAGAATTATTTAGCTACTAGTTTGTTTCATGTGGCAGCAACTTTGCATTTCATGTATAAATTGGTCGAAGATCCAAGCATATTCTCTTCCATTTGGCAACACTTCCTCCATATGCTCACAATTTCAGGTTTTTCCCATCACTGGAGTGTAAGACAGAACTAGTCAATCACACTAAATGTGTCTTTCAGAAGAAAGTTTTCTATTCTAAACCTAAGTCAAAATGAAAATCATTAAAACGTAAGGAGGACAGCATCAGTAATGTTTCATTTGTGCTTTTATAAAAAAAGAGGCTTTTATGAAAACTTAATTTTTGGTAAGTAGTAACTAGTTGGGCTGCAGCAATAGCATAGCAGAAGGGTGTTTGCCTTGCATGCGGCTGACCCAGGTTCGATTCCTCCCCCCTATAGGAGAGCCCGGCAAGCTACCAAGAGTATCCCGCCCGCACAGCAGAGCCTGGCAAGCTACCTGTGGCGTATTCGATATGCCAAAAACAGCAACAAGTCTCACAATGGAGACATTACTGGTGCCTGCTTAAGGAACTAGATGAACAATGGGACGACAGTGCAACAGTGCTCCAGTGCTATTTTTGGATTGTGGTCCTGCTTGGCAGTAATTGAGTTTTATTCCTTACTCTGTGCTTGGGGATTAATTCTGGTGATGCTCAAGGGATCAGGTCATGCCAGGGAGCAAACGTGGGCCTCTCCCATGCAAGAAATTAATTAGTTCATGGTATTATCTATCTGGATCATTTATAAAAATAGTTTTAGTTTATGTATTCACTTCTTCCTGACTCAAAATCAGGAATCACATTTACTAGGTCTTGGTTGTATTTGTAATAACAGCAGAAAATCTTTTCACTTATTCCATAATTCTTCCAAATGATTATAGATAGCAACAACAATAATTCTATCTATGAACAAGAATGCAAATTCTGACAGTTTTTTAAGTTGTCCTTTGCAAATTCTTAAATTTTTTTCTCATTGATTGGTAGTATAGATGGTCATGGTCCCTGCTTATAGAGATATTGATGGGTTTGTGAGAATTAATGAGGAAATGATACAATTTCTATTCTGAGTTTAAAGCAAAAAACACCGTACAGCTTTAACTTGACTCTGCTGGAATGACCACTTTTGGAATGGTTTGTTTTGCATGTACCAGTTAGAACCCAGCTGGAGCACTGTAGGACCCCTAAGTCACATTGACAAGATACTTCTAAATGCTCCATTGGATAATTATAATCATCGACTGATTCCAACCCAGGAGTCATACAAGTGAGTGAAGATATCTTTAGATAATTCCAACTACTTAGGTTCTTCCAAATGGAGTTCCAGATCTTCTGGGATGAGTAAAATGTTAATCTCTGTTTCTGGTTCACACTATTGACACAAAGAACCATGAGATTCATAAAATACTTGCTACTTTATGGCATTAAGGTTTAGGATGGGTATTATACAGCTAAAATAATAAAAATTACATTCTACTTCTATTTATTAAATTTGTGTATTTGGAACTTTGTAGCTAGCAACTTAATCAGTAACAAAAACTGAAAAACAGGTAGGCTACATGTTGATTTAATATTTTTTTTTAAGTTTAGGCACCATGGTTTAAACACTGCTAATGGATGACAGGGTTTCATACATCACACATGCGAGCAGCATGCATCCCGCCATTGCACAGTATTACCACCCCCATCTTTTCCCTGGGGTCAATTTCCTACTGAAGACATGCTCTCGATTTCTGTTACCTTTTTGCATGTGTTATTCTCCTATTATGAATTTTATATCCCAAGCATCAGAGATTATTTTGTATCTGTCCCTTCCCTTCCTTCAGACTAACCTCACTCAGCATGATACTCTCTAGATCCATCCACTTGGCAGCAAATTGTATGATTTAATCTTTGAGCTGAATTGTATTCTATTATATATATGTATATACATATACACATATATGCATACACACATACATATATATATCAAAGTTCTTTAAATCAGACTATAAGACGAACACCCAAGAATAGTAGAAATAAGTACCAGGAGGTTGTCACCATGGCTTGGAGGCTGTTCTCTCATTCAGGGCAACTCAGAGAAGGGAACAGCAAGTAAAATGTGGTTGTTGGTCATGTGGGGGAAAGATGATGCGGGCCAAATATAGACTAGAGACTGAACACAAAGGCCACTCAACACCTTTATTGCAAACCACAACACCTAATCAGAGAGAGAGAACAAAAGCGAATACCCTGCCATAGTGGCAGTGTGGGGTGGGGGGAGACGGGACTGGGGAGGGGGGAGGGATGTTGGGTTTACTGGTGGTGGAGAATGGGCACTGGTGAAGGGATGGGTTATCAAACTTTGTAAGGGAGAAACATGAGCACAAAAATGTATAAATCTGTAACTGTACCCTCACGTTGACTCACTAATTAAAAATAAACTATTAATTAAAAAAATAAAAAAATAAAATAAAAAAATAAAATAAAAAAAAAACAAAGTTCTTTAAATCAGCTTGTACATTAAAACTTGGAGTTAATAAATTAGCTTTTCTCAGATCACACTACTTTTAAGTGGTGGGATTGAAATTGAAAACCAAGTTTGCAAGTTTGCCCATGTCTCAAGGTCACTTTTTTACATTATTGATTTTTTTCCCAGTCATGCTTATAAAAGTTAAAAAGGAAGCTATCCTCTTTAATGGTCATATTTTAATGTTTCTCAAGCTCAAAATTCTAGACACTGTCAGACATGATTTAAATGAACATTTCATCATTTCAGCCCAAATATACTTTCATATAACTTACATTGGAGGGAATGAAACATGATGAGCTAATATTTCAATTAGTTTGCTGTCTGACTTTAGTAGGTGCTAACAACACACAGAAAGAATGAATAAATAAATAAATTACTTTATATTAACTGAGTATCAGAATTCTTTGAGAAATAATCAGGCTGATGACTTAATAGAAAAAACAAAAGTTTTTAATGATCATATTTGATTGTTATTCTCTGTTTATTATAAATAGTAAAACACTAAAATAATATTTAGTCATTGTATTGCTTCAGAAAGTTAAATTTTTTATATAATTCTTGATGGGTGATCAAATTAGAACTCATAGAATGGGAAAACAATGAATTCGGATTCACAAGCCATTTCTGCAAAATTAACTTGAAATTACTGCTGTGAAAGAATAGATGTACTCAAATCTCATAGAGTTTCTCTTCTTATAAGAAAGAGATAGAAATCAGTAAAGATTTTTATTTTATATTTTGTAAGTTAAAATGTGTGATAGAATGCAGTTTTACATTGCTATTATTGTCATAATTCAAATATTGGCATCTTATGAAGAAAAATGTGTTGATTGAAGAGCTTTAAAACTTTATGTTTTCCTCTATCACACTAAAAATCAGATAAATAAAATAAAAGATTGTAATCTAATACAACCATCTCGATAATTTTATATCATTATTGCTAAATTATTTGGCTAATGATGCTTTTAAGTGAAAAGTGGCTTCAGGAAGTCATCAAGGCTAGTAAGGTTGAACATTTAACTGATGGGAACCTGACCCATTCGTCTGAGATTCATCATGACCCAATCTCATATTGATTTTATTTCACAATGGGTTATCCCAGCCTTTTGAGTTTTAGAGAATTATTTTTTATAAAGAGAAGCTCCAAACAGCTAATAAAAATAGTTATCCTTTGGAGGAAAGATTTTGATGATTAAATTCTGCTATATAAATGTGCAATTAACAGATGTTTTCTTAAGATCTTTCCTGTTATAAATGCTTCTTAAAAACATAGCACATAAAACAATTTACATGATTAATATGTTAAGTAAGCATACAATATTTTAAAATGTGTTTTGCTTTTATATTTGTTCTTCTCTGAAAAATGTTCACAAAAGCATGTTTGTTTTATGATCATACTTTTAAAAATATATCTTTCCAATAAATCTTCCGAATATTTATCAGGAGCTTTGGATAGAACCAACATTGGATTTAGAATGATATGCAAAACAAAAAAAATTCCCATTATGATAGCAAAATGGCAGTATAATAGAAGCCTGAAGCCATTAATCATAGACACTAAACTGTATTCTAAGTTAAAAGAAGGTAGATACACACTGCAGCAAATATGTTATTTAACAGGAGAATTTAAATGTGTATGGTCAGTGAATAAGAAACATAATAAGGAACATTTGTTTTTCTCAAAATTACTACTCCATCTGGTTGGGTCCAGGTTAAAACTACAAATCTGTGAGCCTGAAATGCTCAAAGCATTAAAATTTAAACCTAATCAAAGTTCAAAAACTGTTTGGCCAGGAGACTGTCTTCCTGTGTTATTTTTCTCTCCTATCTGGAGATCTGTTTTTTTTTAATTATTTATTTTTAATTAGTGAATCAACGTGAGGGTACAGTTACAGTTTTATACATTTTTGTGCTCGTGTTTTCCCCATACAAAGTTCAAGAACCCATCCCTTCACCAGTGCCCATTCCCTACCACCAGTAAACCCAGCATCTCTCCCACCTTCCTTAGTCCCGTCTCCCCACACCCCACACTGCCACTATGGCAGGGTATTCCCTTTTTATCTCTCTCTCTGATTAGGTGTTGTGGTTTACAATAAAGGTGTTCAGTGGCCATTGTGTTCAGTCTCTAGTCTATATTCGGCACGCATCACCCTTCCCCCGCATGACCTCCGACCACATTTTACTTGGTGTTCCCTTCTCTGAGTTGCCCAGAATGAGAGACCAGCCTCCAAGCCATGGGGACAACCTCCTGGTACTTATTTCTACTAATCTTGGGCGTTAGTCTTATAGTCTATTATTCTATGCTCCACGGATGAGTGCAATCTTTCTATGTCTGTCTCTCTCTTTCTGACTCATTTCACTTAGCATGATACTTTCCATGCTGATCCACTTATATACAAACGTCATGATCTCATTTTTTCTAACAGCTGCCTAGTATTCCATTGTATAGATGTACCAGAGTTTCTTCAACCAGTCATCTGTTCTAGGGCACTCGGGTTTTTTCCAGATTCTGGCTATTGTAAACAGTGCTGCGATGAACATATAAGTGCAGATGTCATTTCGACTATACGTTTTGGCTTTTCTGGGATATATTCCCAGCTGTGGTATTGCTGGGTCAAATGGGATTTCAACCTCTAATTTTTTGAGAATCGTCCATATTGTTTTCCAAAAGGGCTGAACTAGTCGGCATTCCCACCAGCAGTGTAGAAGGGTCCCTTTCTCTTAATCCACAAGATTCAAAGAAGAAAATAGAGAAGATATTTTAGAGGAATTTGATGCTACCATACCACTGTCCTTTCTCGAAGTATAAGGATGTTTATCACCCACCAAAGGGACACTGTGGCCATACAATTGAATGTAATCACATGTAGATTATGAATATTTTCAGCCAGCTCAAAGTAGTCAGGATAGGTTATTCCTCCTTTTCTTTCTTGTTAAATTTTTTTGTTTTAGGGTCACACTGTGAATAGCTGTGATTAGTGCTTACTTCTTGCTCTGTGCTCAGGGATCACCTCTTGAAGTGCTTGCAAACTGTATGAGGTTCTGGGAATTGAATCTGGGTTGGCCATGTGTAAGGCTGTTGTACTCTCTCTGGCTCACTATTTTTTTAAAAATTTTAGGTAATGCAGTTTGCAAAATTTTATAAATAGAATTTTATACATGAACTATACTAGTACCAAGCCCTTCTCCCAGGTGTAGCTTCCACCCATCAATTTCCCAGTGTCCCCCACCCCATACTCCATCCCTGTGGTAAGCTTCCTCTTAAAGACACAGTCTCAGTCTCAATTTCTGTTGCTTTTAGACATTTGTTATTTCCTTATTCTGTTTCTTCATATGAAACATATTCTGTTTCTTCTACTGTGTATTCATACCACAACTTCTTTATTCAGCCAGTTATCTAATGGACACTTGGGTTTGTTTCCAGATTTTGACTATTGTAAATGGTGCTGCAAGTTACAGTGGAGATTCTTTTTCTAAATTAATTTTTTGAATTCGTGGGGGTAAATGTCCAGATGTGGAATTGCTGGGTTAAATGAAAGCTTAGTTCCTAGTTTTTGAGAAGTCACTAGGCTGTTTTCCAAAAAAGGTTGTTCCCAGTTGATATTCCCACCAGCATTGAATGAGGGTCCCTTTAACCCCCATATCTACACTAGCACTGGTTGTTTGTTCTTGTGATGTATGCCAGTATTACTGGTGTGGCATGATATCTCATTGTTGTTTTGATTTCCATTTCCCTGATGATAAGTTTTACAGAGCATTTTTTTAATAGCATTTTGGCCATCTGTTTGTAACACCATACAAAAAAAAAGTCAAATCAAAATGGTTGAAATACCTCCATGTCAGACCTGAATCCATAAATGATACTGAGGAAAACTTAGGTAGAACACCCCATAGCATTGAAACTAGAGGTATGTTTAAAGATTCTAAGCCATTAGCCAAGCAAACTGAAACAAAGATAAACAAATGGGACTATATCAAACCAAAACATATCTTCACCGCAAAGGACATGGTGGCCAGAATAAAAAGATGCTCCAGAGGCTCAGATTATATTTTTTTCACCATGCATCAAATAAAGGGTTAATATCCAAAATACATAAAGTACTAGTGAGTTATGCAAGAGCAAAATATCAAAAATGAAAGGAAGTATAATATAAAATATCAAAAATAGGAGAACCCGATCAAAAATGAGAGGAAGTCAAGATAGTTATTCTTGGTAGGGCTCAGGAGACCATGTGGGCTGCTGGTGGATGGAACCCCAACTGTCCACCCACTTGCTAGAGATCCAATACAGCAGGGATTGTATTATCTCTCCAGCCCTCATGTTTTAATTTCTTAAGAGTTTCTCCCTGAAAATGAAAGTTTGTCAGAGTTGTCTTTCCTAGACACAGTATTCTTTTAGTTCGTTCTCTCCAGTGGGTGGTTTTACACATATCTGAGAACAAAGAGTAACTAGCTCTATTAATAGTTCATTGTGTCTGATCCTGTAAGCAGAAAGGAAATTTTTCCTTGAATAAAGTTACTGTATCATCACAAGCAGTTTCCATTACAACAATTGCAATTTGAATTACCTTCAACCACTTGATTTTCAGACTAAAGTGAGTAAGTTTCTGTAAGTGAGTAAGTTTTCTCAAAATGAATCATATTTATTTTGGATGTATGAAAGGGAATTGTTTTATGGGTTTTTCATAAAAACAAGTACTTTAACTTTGAATTTGGGTCTATATCTAGCAAAATTAAAATTATATGCAGATATATATTTCTTTTTCACATTCCACTTTGGGTTCAAAAATCTCCATGATAAGATAGAGCACCCATTGTCATTTACAAAATTATGCATTCACTTTTGGTTATCTCAGAAGGAGAAGAAACAGACTCCCATGCAAAAACACGTGAGATAAATAACTTTCTACATTGAAGACTTGTCTCTCTATGTGTGTGTACACCTATAAATATATACATATATAGTATGTAAAGACATTACTCATTTATTGGTCCGAGCGGGCACCAGTAATGTCTCTCATCATGAGACTTATTGTTACTGTTTTTGACATATCCAATACGCCACGGGTAGCTTGCCAGGCTCTGCCGTGCAGGCACAATACTCTTGGTAGCTTGCCAGGCTCTCCGAGAGGGGTGAAGGAATCGAACATGGGTCAGCCACGTGAAAGGAGAACACTCTACCGCTGTGCTATCTAGCTCCAGCCCAAAGACATTACAAAATTTGCAAATATAAGGTATGGAAATAGTCGCATATGTATGGTGATTACAGCAAAATGAGAACAGATCATTATACCTGGGATCAAAATTTAACAGGCTTGGTGAATTAATTGAAGGCATGTTTTAAAAGAAAACTGAATTTTTAACAGTTAAGTTTAATGTAAATTTTAAGTATTTTTAATAATGAAAATATGTATTTGAAATGCCTTGTATATTCTTCATTCACTGACTTAACCCTGCCACTCTAAAAGATAAGCAACCATCTTCAAATACCAACATTTTTGCACTGCACAATGAAGATCATATTTTAGTATGAATTAGAAAAAATAATGATGATGAATCAACCACCAGAAGGTCACATCAAGATATTCTAGAAGCAAATTAAAGTGACATTTGTTTAATAAACTCCTTTTATTTCATATTCTGGCTTTTTTCCATTGAAAGTAAATATTCAGAGGCACATTATTTAAAAAGTAGCAATAACATTTTGTATTCATCCAATTAATTTTTTGCTAATATCTAAAGACAATAAGCTTTATTTTTCTTAATTCAAGAAAGTCTATTTTCTTCTCTGCCAATGTCTTTTTTTATAAGATGTAAAAGACAGACTATTAATGAATTTGTGTTGTATGTGTAATTTTGAGAAGTGAGATTTAATTTTCTCAGTAATAAGCATGTTCTGAAAAATATATTTTTACGTTTTGATTCTGTCAAAAGACTAAATTTACCAGAAAAGAGAAGAAGGTAATGATTTTGAGAACAGGAAGGCTGGAAAAGAAGGGTTCTAGGAAAAATGGCAGAATGATAATGGTATTTTGGTGGTTCAATGTGATGCAAGGACATTGTGTGTGAAAAGCATAAATGTAATAAAATTTAAAGTCATGTATATCATTCATTCTCTCTCTCTTCTCTCTCTCTCTCTTTGTATATACACATATACATCACTGTATCACTGTATCACTATCATCCCTTTGTTCATGGATTTACTTGAGCAGGCACCAGTAACACCACCTTCATTCACCCAGCCCTGAGATTTTAACAGCCTCTCCTTACTCTTTTGTCTTTCTCAATGACTGGAGGCTCTTTTCAGGGTGAGGGGAATGATACCTGTTATTGTTACTGTTTTTGACATATCAAATACACCACGGGGAGCTTGCCAGGCTCTTCCATGTGATACTCTCGGTAGCTTGCAGGGCTCTCTGAGAGGCATGTATATATATATATATATATATATATATATATATATTTCCCTTTATGATGATGCATTGCATGGCCATGACATGGCCACACCGTCCAGGGATATGTTATATGTTCACTCATGTGTGAGGCTCGGCCTGAGCCTGTGGAAAGCAGCTTGGAGTGTGGTGATGGTGTGTTAGTGGATGTCGGCTTCTGGGGTTGGATCCCTTGGGGCAGGGAGGGCACTTACCCGCCCCGCTCTGGGGCACTCCTGGTGCAGAGTAGCTTGCCAGGCTCTGGCCATATATGAGGTGTCACAGCAGAGCCTGGCAAGCTACCTATGACGTATTCAATATGCCAAAGGCAGAAACAATAACGTGCTCTTCATGTTCCTGGAATGAGCAGATGCCATTGGGCTACATTAGCATGTGAGAGGGACGAATGGAAACGTTACTGGTGCCCGCTCAAGCAATCGATGAGCAACAGGATGACAATGATGCAGTAATATGGCATGTAATTTTTTCCACACAGATGTCACAATTTAAAGACTTGCAAAACAAGACCACCAACAAAATTGCTACCTTTCATAACTGTTCTACTCAGAAGAGGCCCACCTGAGCTATATACATTTGATCTTGGCCAGATATCTAGTCTAGGCCACTGACTAATGTGTGATAACTATAAGTTTGATAATAGAGGATCTTAGCAATAAGACACTCTATGCTTTGGGGTAAATTTGGAGCACAAATAGGAATGTATTCATTTTTTGTAGAGAGATATGGGTAAGAATTAGAGAAAGTAGTAAAAACACTTCCAAAAGCACAGGGAGTGGAGGTCAGAGAAGGACACCCAGAAATGTGTTCATAATGATTATATTATTCTTCATATTCTATGTGTGTGCTTACTTATTCAATAATACTACTGACATTTTGAGACCCCAACATAGAGTGCGTTTTCATAGTTAGATTTTTGGCACTCGGAAAGTTGATATAAGTCCTTTGAAGAACATAATTTATCCTGTTGTTATTTCATTTTGTGTGCTGATATAGTTATTTAGAAATCCTCTGTCTGAATTTTCCTATTAATGTGTCCGTGTGTTCTGTTACATTTATCAGCCCTGCCTTGTTTTCCCTTGTACTTTTGGAACATTTTATTATTTATTTCAAGATTTTATTTGAAACAAAGATTGTTATATTATTTTGAAGAACTTAATCTTTCCATACTATAGATTTTCTGTACCAGCTCTTTTTGATGCTATTGTTTCAATTCATGCTTTCTTTCTATACTGCTTAACCATAGAGTTGCCTGTCATATTTGCTTTGCTTATCTTTATTGGGTTTACACTACAAAGTGTGAGACTAAATAGTACTAAGTCACCCAACACACAGACTATAACAGTATATGACCTATCCCTCAGAGTAATACTCCTTTCTTCTAATTATTGCATTACTCTTTACTTCTTAACCAAATAGCCTACTGTCCATTATCACTGCTTCGTATGAACAAAGACTCAACTTTTCCTTTTATTTCTAATGTTGTTTTATAAGTGGAAAGTGGACTGAAGCCATAGCACAGTGGGTAGTGCATTTGCCTTTCAAGCAGCCGTCCTGGGTTTGATTCCTCCTTCCCTCTTGGAGAGCCCGGCAAGCTACTGAGAGTAACACGCCCACAAGACAGAGCCTGGCAAGGTCCCCATGTAATATTCTATATGCCAAAACCAGTAGCAACAAGTCTCACAATGGAGACGTTACTGGTGCCCGCTCAAGCAAATTGATGAACAACAAGAAGACTGTGCTACAGTACATAGTTATTGCATGTATTTATTTTATAAAATAGTGATTCCCAATTTTATTTTATTTAATCTCCAGGAATTACAAAGTTATTTGAAACTGGGTTCTGGTCATACAATGTTTCATAACCAATCCTGCCACCAGTGTCAACTTCCTTCCACCAGTGTTCCCTTACTCTGTCTCCTAATCACGCACAATCCCACTAAATCTGGTTATAAAGGGTTGGGTCCCAAAATTTCAGTGTTGACTCTGTGGTTTGGTAATTTCTATCATTCCTTAACATTAACACTCAGTATTTTTTAAAAAATAAATTTCTCATTTTCATTGTTTTAATAGACAGCTTGTCAAATCTATAGCATCATAGCACTGTCATCTCATTGTTCATCGATTTGCTTGAGTGGGCACCAGGAATGTCTCCATTGTGAGACTTGTTATTGTTTTGGTATATTGAATATGCCACGGGTAGCTTGCCAAGCTCTGCCATGGAAGCAAGATACTCTTGGTAGCTTGCCGGTTCTCCAGAGGGATGGAGGAATCAAACACAGGTCAGCTCTGTGCAAGGCAAACACCCTATCTGCTGTGCTATCACTCCAATCCATGTCAAATCTATAATCTATGAAATTGTTTTATAATTTGTGCTTTATAGTTATTTTTACTTGTTTGGGAATATTCTTTAATTCCAATGCAAATGCCTTTATTGTTTTAAAATAATATTAAAGGACATATGGTTCATGGAATCAAACTCAGTACGGACACATATAAGACGTGTGTTTTACCACTGAGTCTTATCCACAATTTATATTTTTTAAAATATTTTATTTTGGATTGTACAGTCACACCAGATGGTGCTCACAGTCTATCCCTGTGTCTGTGCTCAGAGTTGTCCTGGAAGTGCTTAGGGGACCATGTGTGGTACTGAGGATTGATTAGGGTAAGCCACATAAAAGGCAAATATTTCACCTTATATTGAATTTAATTTTTTAAAATTTTGTGGTCACTTCTAGAAGGTTCCTCAGGGAAATGTTGTTATAATGCTCAGGGACTATATATGGTGCATGTGACAAGGATCAGTCATTGGCAGAACAAGTATCTTAACTTTTGTACTATTTCCCCGACGCCCATCATTACATTTTAAAGACTTACTTGAATGCATATTACTCAAACTTTCAACATAAGACCTATATTGTACTATTGTACTTTGTAAAATGAATGATCCCTATCCATATACTTATTTTCTGCTCCAATTTTTCTGGGACAACTAGATATTAATATTTGACCATATTTTATTCATCTCATTGCTTAAAAGTTGTTTTATTTCTAATACAATGTCATATCAATACTTTTATTGTAATGTCTTTGTTTATTATTTATTTTTCCAATACCACATTTTAGATACACGTTTGGAGAAGCATTTCTGGGCATATATTTCCTCACTTTCTTAAGCAAGATTTTTCTATGATCTGAGAATACATAAATGACAACTGTGCTGGGTGTAGAATTTTTTGTTCTCACATTGAAACTTTGTAGACATCTTTTCAGTTGCCTTTTGGCATTGGGATTTTTAGATGAAGCCTAAGAAACAGTTACTATGACAAATTCTAGTAAATTTATTAAATGTCAAGATTAAAGAAAGAATCTTAAAAATATCTAGCAGAAGAATGAAGTCAGTAGCAAGTTTTAAGCATCCATTTTTTTTCACATTCATCTAACTTGATTCACTTGATCACTGTAGACTTGAAGCAGAATTATAGATGTGTATATGTATATTTCCTGTGTCTCACTAACATTTGGTGAAATTTTAATTCATTTTGCTGAAACTCAATGAAAAATGATCTGTAATTAATACTACCATTTTTCCTCAAGAATTTTGTTTTGTAGTATATTGATGTCTAGCTAAAAAAAAAACAATAAAAATTTAAGAGAGATAAAAATTTCACTTTTGAAAATTTTAAAAAATGAGGTGGAATTCCATATATGGGGAAATTAGTCTAATTTCTTAGACCTATTAAGATTCTAAGATCTCGGGGATAGGATGAATGTAGAGGTTACTGAGACTGCTGGAGCCACTCGATGATCAACGGGATTTCATGATAGTGATCGTGATTTAGATGGGAAAATTACTTAAGAGCTTTATGCATGTATTATATTACATAAATACATGATGTTGACTCTGTGCACTGAGAAAGTTTCATTTTTACACCCAAAATTATATCCACCACTGTATATTTTTGTCAAGTATTATCTTAGTATGCTAATATGACTTTATAAAAGAAATTTAATTCACACAAATTTAATTTAAACATATAATGATTATACTGGATTTTGGTATTTTGAATCTCCTTGATGAATGAAAAAATTATTTTACCTGGCAGGAATATTGTTGACAGATTCAATAGCTCTGGTTTTTAGAAATTCTTTCATTGTACACAGCTAATTCATTCATAGCTAATTCTTTCACAGAACAGCCCTTATTATAATTATTGTTTTGTGGACCATACTTGACTGTCCCCATAGATTACTACTGGCTCTGTGCTCAGGAATCACTCCTGGTGGGCTCAGGGGTTTATATGAGATGCTGGGATAGAATCTGAATCAGCTGCGCGCAAGGCTCTACCCAGTGTGCTATCTCTCCAGCTTCTCTCAGAACAGCTTTCACTAAGTAACTGTTTAATGATTGAGGTATTTTAAAAGCCTACTCAATACTCTCAATTTAGATATCTGTAAGGGCCCACATCCAGAACTCCTTGTAAATGTGATTGAGTGCTTTGTTGAGATTGTGTTACTTATCTGCTCCTATTTTTCCCAATATTCCTTCCTACCACCCAATTCTTTAACAAATTTTATTCTAAGGTCATATCCTAATAAACTTTCAGTAGCCTAATTTTCATTGCAGTTTCCTAAATAACCAGACCCAATAGGGAATAAGGTTTAAAGAAATAATCTATATTATATTAAAATAGATGGATTTTCTTATATAGTAATTTTTTTTCATAGCCTTAATCTATTTTCAGCTTTAACATGAGTATTAAAAGAACATGCCTATAAGTACTAAACGTTTTTTTTTAGTTTTATCTTTATGAAGCCCATTATCCAGTCAATATGCATTTCTTGAAGCAGTTCCTCTGCCAATTGTTTAATTGTTGGTGATTATGTGTTGATGAAAATGTGGCCAGAGAACCCTGACTTCTTAAAATATTATTAAAGTGCCCTTCTGAATAAAAATAAGTTAAAATGTAAACATTTGCATATTAAAATAAATACTAGGAAAGGAACTATGAGAGATATAAAAAGGATTTGAAGAATGCATATTAATAGGACAGAATTGAGAAAGACTACTTTGAACAAATGGGATTAAAATGAGAACTTAAAAATAAGATGGTGATAAGAGAGTTCAGCGATGGACAGTCACCAAGGCCTTGTGACAGCAGACTGCATGGTGTCTATGGGTCAATGAAGCTATGGTTAGGGACTCTGATGTGGTTTGTGGGTCTCTCCCATAGCCATTATAGAAACTGGAAAACTTTGGATATTTTAATTATAACAGTGAGTAATCTAATCTTAATATTTTTTGTTGTTTAAACTCAATGGCCATCTCTCTGTTTTGTAGACACTAACTGGAGGGGGAATAGTAATACACGGATATGTTAGGGATCCATAGAAAAATGAACTTAAGAGTTAATGGTGTTTTAAAGTGTGTTGGTTATTCAGAGAAGAATGTAATGAATGCATTTGAGTGAGAGCATCAAGTTTGAAATAATAGAACCTATGATTTGATATGGGTGGGAAGATGGAAGGTGGTGAAGGAAGGGATGAGAAATAAGTATACTTAGATGATTTGTGTTTGTTTTCTGGTCAAATATGAGACAAATCCTAGGAAGCAAGGATATTTCTGAGTTTTTCTTCTTTCTTTCTTTCTTTCTTTCTTTCTTTCTTTCTTTCTTTCTTTCTTTCTTTCTTTCTTTCTTTCTTTCTTTCAATCTTTCTTCTTTCTTCCTTCCTTCCTTCCTTCCTTCCTTCCTTCCTTCCTTCCTTCCTTCCTTCCTTCCTTCCTTCCTTCCTTCCTTTCTTTCTTTCTTTCTTTCTTTCTTTCTTTCTTTCTTTCTTTCTTTCTTTCTTTCTTTCTTCTCTTTCTCTCTTTCTTTCTCTCTTTCTTTGATTTTTTGGTCACACCCAGCAATGCACAGGTGTTACTCCTGGCTCATTCACTCAAAAGTTAACTCCTGGTGGTGCTCAGGGAACCATATGGGATGCTGGGAATCGAACCTGCATCGACCACATGCAAGGCAAACGCCCTACCCGCTGTGCTATTGCTCCAGCCTCAGTGAATTCTTCAGAAAAGTTTATAAAGGGTATGTATTCTGACTCACATAGGACATACAATAGAAACAGAAGCAGTACTATTGTATAAAGTAAGATTAAGAAAAAAACAAGTAAAATTTGTTAAGTAGTTTTCCAGAATTTAAGGAAAAATAGCCCAGAAACATCCACATTTTACATTATAGAAGATGAAAAAACAAATTAAAAAACTACAAAGAGCTTGTCAAAATCAGTTAGCAAAATAAAATGAATAAATAGGGAAATACAGTTTTTGTCTATTAGTTAACATTGTTCTTTAAAAATAAATATACTTTTTTATGTTTTATTTACTTATTTTATCTTAGTCAAATAATTTTATTTATAATTTTATATAAACCAAATTCAATAATAATATTAAAGCTGATCTATTAAATTTTACACTAAAAATACATCTGAAATTTAAGATTCCTAATGACAGATGTGTAGCATAAAATTTTGATGATAAATATAATTTTAGTTAATGAGAAGTGCAATGTTTTTTAAACATTAAACATATCATCTTGATATATTTAAACTATATATGTAACAAGAGTCCTACTATTTATAGATATGGCATGAAAATATATTTAAGAAAAATGCAGTTAGAAATATTAAAGTACTATGCAGGAAAAATCTTTTCCTCCAAAACTATTAAAAGATCTGCATTCTTTTAAAGAACTGTTATAACCTCTTGATAGATGTAAGTGAAAACAATTTCTAATGCACATGAATACATTGCACGGCACTGGAGGTAGTCCCTGGGTGTGACCCGCCTAGCTACTGGAAAATAGGAAATCTGGGCAGAAGAGGCCTAGTCTGGTTCCGAGCAGGCTTGGAAGTCTCAGCCCCGGGTCCCACACACCTGGGTTCCTTTGCCAGTACCTTCATGTGTAAGGCTTGTCCGAATGTGTGGAAAGGGGCCTTGAGTATGGATGTGGCTAGGCTCTGGAGGTCTTCGGCCACCAGGCGCTCTGTTTGGGGTGAGGAGGGAAGCTGGAGCCCTCTCCTGCGAGGGGTACCGGGGAAGACAGCCAGGCACATGGGCAAGAGACTCTCTGATCCCATCAATGGCCAACATCCAGCGACGTAAAAGCAAGCTCCCTTCTTCACCTAGTATGTGAGGTCAGCTTCCAAGCTGTGGAGTACTCCTCTTGATACTTATCTCTACTATTCTTCTGATAGATACTATTCTTCTGATAGGGCTGGAGCAATAGCAAAGTGGTTAGGCGTTCGCCTTTCACGCTGCCGACCCAAGTTCGATTCCTCAGCCCTGCTCAGAGAGCCCGGCAAACTACCAAGAGTATCGAGCCTGGCAAGCTACCCATGCGTATTGGATATGCCAAAAACAGTAGCAATAAGTCTCTCAATGAGAGATGTTACTGGTGCCCGCTCGAACAAATTGATGAGCAACAGGATGACAGTGACAGTGACAGTGATTCTTCTCATAGAGAAGGGATCATCATGCAAAGGGTGCTAGGCGGGCCAACTAGGGATGGTGGATACGGGCAGAAAATAGACTATAGACCAAACATGATGCCTACTTTATACCTCTGTAGCTAACCGCAACACCCAAAGAGAGAGAACGAGCAAATGGGAATGTCCTGCCACAGAGGCAGGGTGGGGTGAAGGGGAGAGGGTGGGGGTGAAAAATGGGCACTGGTGGAGGGATGGGTAGTCGATCATTGTATGACTGAAACGTAAACATGAAAACCTGTAAGTGTAACTTTGTCTCACGGTGATTCATTAATAAAAAAAAAGGAAGCTCCCTGAAGAGAGCGATGCAGAGAGTCAACTTGATATAGCTGGAAATGGCAGATTATTATATAGAGAGCAATTTTCAAATTAATTGACAACATGCAATCCTGCTGCTCTTAGTCATATTCTGTAGTTTTATTAGTGCCTCTGGGTGTTTGTGTTCATATTCTCTGAAACCAAATTGGAAAGTCGAAGGGAGCTATCTGATACAGACAAAACGAACAACCAAGGATGCTCCAGAAAAATTCCAGGAAGTCTGGGGAATACTGCTTTTAATAAAAAAAAATATAAAAACCCACGATCACAACTGTCATCCTCAACTACCCCTTTAAATTCAATCTGCCCTTTTTTTGCTTACACAGAATTTAAGGTATATATGGGTTAGAAGGAAATGTTTTCATATGTGCTCTCCTATAAGGACAAAAAAGCACACTCAGTAAACTGAAATCTAAGAAATAAGTGTTAATATCTGTTAGGCTTCCTAATATATAAATCATTTCATGTATCTTAATCTGCAGGGATGATTTAATGATCCATATTTCACAATGAGTTGCACAGACACATCTTGGTGATCTTATGCAGAAAAGAATATAAAATTGAATACCTCTAAAATTCCTATGATTCTTGCATATGTCATTCATCTGACATATTTATGATCTGTTTTTGCTAATACTATAATTTTTTGCACCCCACCTGGTGATGCTCAGGCCTTAGGTCTGGCTCTCCTGGCAGTGCTCTGGGGCCCACATGGGATGCTGAGTAAATTAAAAACCTTGGCTGGTTGCATGCAAGGCAAACACCATACTTGCTGCACTATCACTCTGGCCTCCCTTTTCTCACAGTTCTAAGGATATAGGATGAGTATGTAATTCCCTGAAATTATTTTAATGAAATTATCCTGCATTTGAAAAATACCAGGTCAATATTTAAGAAGAAAGAATACATAGTTGAGACTGCAGAGATAGCAATGGGATTAAGGAACATGACTTGTGCGTAGCCCATCCCAGTTCTATTCCTTGACCAAATGGTTCTCCAAGTATCTCAGGAGTGATGCATTGGACGTTTCCAAGAATTGCTAGATGTGGTTCTAGGGGCCCTGAGCATCGCTTGGTTTCCCTGGGCATCGCAAGCATAAGCATAACCACATTCTCAGCCCTTGTACTGAACAGCTTGTTTGGTGACTGTAGGATAACATAGCCTCAGGTAGTTTAGGTTTATTGGGTTACTCCCATCACAGTGCTCCCATTCCTCTGTGTTTATTTGTAGCTTATTTCTTAATATTCTATTGACTTGTATATATCATTTTTCTCTTCTCCTTGAGTCCTTTGCATAGTTTATTCAGAGCATGTCCTTTTGTATGGACACAGGAAGACTTAGCAAATGGTATACTTTTGTAACTTGGAGTCATTTGACTCTATGTGATATTTTCCTCCTGGGCATCTGTTCTCTCGACCTAAGCCTCAGCTGCCCTTACTTCCTAGCACCCCAAAAGCAGGGTCCCGACGAGGGATGGGACGGACCCAGGGTAAGTGGTGAGTTGTGTGCTACCCTGGCATCGAGATGGGCCTGGCCAAAGTGCCTAATGCTTAACTATAAGTTAAGAGCTTGGTCATGGACAAATGCTGTCATGATCCAAACAGTGATAACTAGATTTGGACCCTCCTAGAGTGAGGAATGATTAACCTGGCCTGAGTGCTATAGTTGAGTCTGTGGCAAGATGTTTCCAGGAGAGCTGCCTTGCAAGCCTCAATGTATCCTTGCTATGTCCATACAAAAATAACTAGTACTAAGATGTTAATGAGTGGACTAAGGAAAGGAGAAAAACACTTTAAGAGTCAGGAAGGGCTTTGGAATGCCCAGCCCCCAGGAAGGGCTTTCTTATGATGATTTTGCTACCTGGCTGTGTGTAGCCTAGAGGGCAAGATGGGAAAGACAAGTAGGGAGATAGAGTGAAAGAGAATCCAGAGCTGCAGTAGATCCAGAGAAAAAGGAGCCAGAAGTGCGGGAGACAAAAAAGATGGAAGATTGAATAAACAGTAACTAATCAGCAGCAGCTTGGACCTCGTTCTTCCTTCGCCTGTCCTTGGCCAACAGCTGTCCCAATCTAGCCCATACACAGCGGTTCCAGAGCACTGAACATGGGTGGTGAGATGGAGCCTCCTGGGGAGCCCACGAGTACACACGCCCCTCAGCGTGCTTTAGATTTTTATAGGTGATCATGGGTTGGAAGGGCTTCTCAGCACTGATTCAAAGCACTGCTTGGAGACCACACCCATAAATGAATACTAAGTACTAAGTAGTTTTTTACTAAATTCCTAATACTAAGCATTATTATACTAAGGACTAAGTACTAAGTACTCAGCAATAAAACTAAATAAAACAAAAGCAGAGCAGATATGGCCCTATGGCAAAGACATCACGAAAGAATGATGTCACTGTTGGTGATGAGTGTGGTATGTAACATTGTGCCCATGTCACATGTCATTCATCTGACATATCTATGATCTGTTTTTGCTAATACTATAATTTTTTTGCACCTCATCTGATGACGCTCAGGGGTTACTACTGGCTCTGCTGGCAGTACTCTGGGATCCATATAGCACAAACCATATAAGCATGTAATCCTAGGAAACAATATGACCCCAATAAAAATAATAAAGTCAGTTAAAAAAATAACCTGACTTTTTTTAGCACTTGAATCTTTCAGAAATTGCACTATTAAAATTTTAAATGCCTATATGTGATATTACCTTACTAATCTATAAAACACTGTCTTCCAAAAATTATTGGATAGACTTAAAATGTTGGTCATGTATAAATAAAGTTAATGAAATAGAAAGGAAACCACAGTCAGGAAATGAAGAGTGGATGCAAATGTATTAACCATGAGTTCAACAGAGCTTGGACTTTGGAGTAAGACAGACAGAGTCTAAAATCCTTTCTGTGATTTACTAGCTCTGTGACCTTGGGTCATTTATGTTCTGAGTTTCAGTTTAGAAAGTTCCCTTTAAGGTGATTTTGTAGAATTATAATAAATATCAAAGATGTATTTCAATATCTATAAAATCAAGATAAGAAAATTTCAAGATTACTATTTATAGGCCTGGTTTTCCAAACCTGACTATAGCAAGTGCTTTTGGTTCACAGATACATCACACTTACTGCAGTGGCATATGTGCGTGTTTATAGACACGTGAATATTATTTTCATTAGTACATATATATAGTTTGTATATAAAGTTTTCTTAGAAGTGGTAGAATATCAATTTCTCATATAAAACACAATTATAGGCTTAAATACTATTCAATATTCCCTCACAACATCAATTTCCTATACTTACTAGTGATTTAATCTGAATCTGTACTTACTAGCAATTTAATATCAAGAAACAAAATATTTAAGATTATTTTTCTTTATTTATTTTATGGGCCACTTCTTATGTCATATTTACTATGTCACTTGCTGTTGGAGATAGATAACTTTGTTATAGTTTCTTAAGAAACAATGCCACAAGTCCACAAGATGATTATTATTTTTGAAAAGTCAGGAAAAATATATCAACATAATTCATAGAAATAGAGAATGGGCACTCAAACTAAAGAGTACTGGAGATGGAGGGAAAGTAACCCCAAAGTTATTTGTGCATATACTTATGTCTTCTCCAATAAGGCCTCAGCAAAATTGTCAAAGAAAACTTTGAGTCTTCATAATATTTTGAATTTGGTTGCCACATTTTACTGTTTCTGGAAACTCTTTGTTTCTTCATGCAATAGTAGGATGCACTAAGTTTGTAGTATGTATTACAAACTGTTCCATGTGCTTTATTTTACATATTTCAACCTTATAGTGATCTATGTAATCATTATAATTTTTCCTTAAAAAACTGTAATTTGTGTCATAATCCAAGATCCTAATATGACAGCATTCGTAATTCTTATTAGCCCTCCTGACTTCTATTGACTTTTTCATATCTATTTTTCTTATAGGTCTTAACTTTCATTTCCTTTGGTCTAATAATTGCATTCTTGCCTCACAATTTACCACTAAACTCTATTTCTTCAATCAGCTTCTATTCTGCAAAACATCTTCATTTTTTTCTTGTACATAGCAGACCCTCAAGCACATTTGGCATATGAAGTAAAGGCAAAAATAGATTAATACATATTTAATTTTAGTAGAAAATATAATGGCATAGGCTTATGTACTGATTTGCTGAATACGTTTGATTTTGCTAGAAAATCTCAGCTACTATCAAAGGCATAACTCCAGGAATAAAATCTTCAGCTAGTAGTTAAAGATGTTATATTTGACAATGTTTGTATCACTGAAGTCTTCTCTTCTTCGTCTCTCTATGTTGAAAAGTACATTTTATTCTTCCACATATTAAAGTGTACAAGATTTTCTAAAAATTTGGGGGTCACACCAAATAGAACCCATGGGTTACATCAGGCTCCTTTCTCAAGACTCACACCTTGTGGTCCTCAAAGAACCATGTGGTTTCAGGATTGAACCACAGATGGCTTCTGCATGAAAGGTATCTACTTGAGTCCTCTGAGTTAACTGTAGAACCTGAATGTGAGCCTCTTTTCAGGATGATATCTAGTAGTTTTTATTTTCTTACGACATGCTATTGTTATCTTTTATGACTATGAACAATGTTCATTCAAAATAGACAGGTTTTCCCCCCTCACCTGAAAATCCTATAGATTAAGAAATATTCAAGTAACATTGCATCATAAGATAATACTGGTTTTATATATCGATTTGCTGCAAATCAACTGTATGTCTATATATACCAGGGTCATCACCAAATGTACAATTCTGTCCATCATGGAGTAGTCTTCTTTGTTCTAATTTATCCATCCTCACCCACTCTCATTTTTTCTCAAGTGCTGGCTAGTTTTTATTCCTCAACTGTGCTTTCTAAACTGGAAATATAAATAGAGATATTTTAAAGTTAAAACATTCTGAAAATAATTTTAATCACAAAGTATGATTATATGCTTTATTAACATTCTTGGGCCTGGTTGTCAGCAATGTATAATTTGATATGGATCCTTATCTAAGTTATAGTAATAGCTCCTTGAATATTTTTCTAACCATATTTCCACATTAATTATTCTTACATTCATTTTCTGACTTAAACACAAGCTAAAATTCTATTGCTACACAATGTGAGTGCATGTGCTAATATGTATTATTTACTAATACAGTTGGATAAGCAATTTTGTCATTGCAAATTAAAAGCAAATGCTATAAAAGATAGGGCCATGGGGGTGGGTCATGATAAGCACCGTTCACTGATCAGCTGTTCAGTATGAAATATTATCAGAAAATCCAGTAAACTTAGCTGAAAATTAAAACTAGTCTAGAGAAATTAAACCAAAGTAAGTATATGAAAATATTAGACAAGGTACCATTGTTAATGCTATGCAGAGTGCTGAAAGGTTTGTGGTCTGGCCTTGGAGGGAACTAAAAGGTCAGAAACCACAAAGATGCTTGTGTGCAGTCATTTGCACAGTCACTAATTTTTCTCATTATTTCCATAATAAGATGTATATTTCAACAGAGAGATCCTCGTGGGAGCAGCTTTTAGTGTTTTCAAGCAGATGGTTCTTTGCTTTCATGTGATGGACTTGGTGTAGAAGATTAGATAGGCTCTGTGTATTCAGCGAAACTGTACACATTTATTAATATTTGTTCATTACTTTCCATTATTACACTGTAAACTCCATAACGTATATGGCCAGATGAAACCTGAACATCACTATATGCAATGCATCTTGCACAGTATTTAGAAGAATATCATGAATACAATGCTCTCCTAGTAATTAAGAAAACGTTAATCAAATGTAAATAAATTCTTTGGTCCCAATGTTGGTCCAAGTTTCATTTACGTAACATAGAAAAACATGAAATTTATAGACAAAAATTCCTTTTTCTTTTAAAAAACTTAGTCTCTTTCTAAAGCGATAAAATATATTTTTAAGGAAACTAGAATTTCACAAGTATATAAATATTAGCATAAATCTGAGACAGATTTAAGTAATCTGTTTGTTGTAAATCTTTCCCTTTTATGCAATGATGATTGGTGAGAGAGTTTATATGTTTATAGAATTATAAAAAACTTGAGAGTAGACATTGCAGTGCCAAATAAAAGCATTAACATTCATAGTAGGAAAATACTTATACTGGCTAGATAGCCATAGAAAGATTTATAACTACATATATCTTGGGTTTTGCATTATAAATATATTATTATGCAAAACTTATTAAATTATTTAGGTAGAAGGAGAAATACAAATCTCTATAGTGTTATGTTCAAGTAAGTATAATAGTATTAATAAAATGGAATGCAATTAGTCATACCATGATAACAGGTTTTTTAATGATTGTTCAAATGCAAGATTTGCTCTTAATTAGGAGCTGATATTAACATAGTGGATTTAAAATTTATGACATGTGAATAGGTTAATTTCTTGGTGGGGTGTGGGAATCCACAACAGCCACTCATGGAAACACTTGGCTTAATTGTATGACCTGATGTTTCAGTGCTTGTGCATATCAGTGTTAGTCTCTTTCAGGCATGGAGCTTCTGACATTTGGGGTCTAAATTGGATGGTATTGGGTAGAGGGCTTCTTGTGCCAGGGATTAAACTCAAGGAGTACAATATGAAAGATATTTTCACACCCATTTGTGCTTTCTCTCTGGCCCTGAAGTGCCTCTATATAACAAATTCATGACTTATGTTGAAAATATGGAAAAATAAAGCCTTCTCAAATAATTTCTGGGATATAGACATAGAACAAATTTAAGAGATTTGTATACAATAAATCTATTTCAATTTTTCTTCTTTCCTTTTCTCCTTCCTTCCTTCCTTTTCTCCTTCCTTCCTTCCTTCCTTCCTTCCTTCCTTCCTTCCTTCCTTCCTTCTTTCTTTCTTTCTTTCTTTCTTTCTTTCTTTCTTTCTTTCTTTCTTTCTTTCTTTCTTTCTTTCTTTCTTTCTTTCTTTCTTTCTTTCTTCCTTTCTTTCTCTATTTCTTTCTCTTTCTTTCTCTCTTTCTTTCCCTTTCTCTTTCCCTCTCCCTTACTCCCATTCCTCTCTCTCACCATTTCTCTCCCTCCCCCATTCCTCTCTCTTTCTATCTTCCTTTCTTTCCTGCCCAACAGTGTTTAGGAGTTAGTGCTTACTCTTGTTTCTGCTCTTAGTTATCATCACAGTAATAATTAGGGGACCAAACGTGGTTCTAGAGATCAAATCCAGATAAGTTACCTGCCTTATATTTCTCCAGCTTTGTACCTTCTTTCTTAATGCTGCTATATGTAGAAAGAAATATATCAAATTCAGAATATTTTATGTTACACAGGAAATTTATTTCTGCATTTGTTTGTTTTGGTTCTTTGACCACTATTGGAGGTGCCTAGGGACCATGAAGCAACTTCCATTGAACTTGGACCTGTCATATGAAGAACATAAACTCTAACCTTTGAGCTATCTCTTTTACATATTAAGGGGAATTCTGCACTTTGCCTAATGAATGGATTTGTCTTTACATACTAAAAAACTCATCACAAAAAGAATATACCTATTGAAAAGCTACTGAAAGCTTCTGAAAGCTTCTTTAAAGACAGTACTTCGCTCATTTTTATATGGTAATTTTAATATACAGTTAGTTTAAATGACTTTAAAATTATTTTTCTAATTATGGTTTTCATATATTAATATTTTATAAATTGTCACCATGTTTAACATGTATTTGAACTGTTATTACTTGGATTACTTGATTACTAAATTTGACCAGTTTTGTGTTCTTGCCTTATTAGTTCTGATATATTATTGTTTTATATGAGCAGTGTCACCTGGCATTCTTCAAGACATAGATCACCCAGTTATTAGGCTTAGAATCTTTGTGACCTTAAGCAATTATTCCAATTATTCCAATATAAAAGATAATGTGAAATATGACTTTACAAACATTTATTCAAGATTAAATGTGGAATAATAGTTTATAGTATACATTGATTTCCCTTTGCAAATCTGTGTTGTCATGATTAGATCATCATTGGGTTGAGTTAGAAAAATCAAAAGCTCACACTCAAATTGTATCAAAATAAAAATCAAACTGATTTTTGTACAATTTCCTGGACTTTTACATTCAAGAAGTAGCCACAATGCTATCTCTGTGTAGACATGTGTTCTCCAAATCCTCCCTTTTTGGCACTTGCAAATGACTAGAGATGGTTAGGGACAAGTCTGAGGTTATTGATTCTTTAAACCCATGAGAGAGTATGAGATGTTGGAGTAGCAGCCGACTGCCTCCTGCGGCTCATTTCTCCAGTGAATCCACAAGGAGTATCTACAGCTTTTGCTCTCGGGACGCCAGTGTCCAGCGTGGAGCCGGTGCGCACTCCTGCCTGAGGAGTCCCGTGCTACTCGTCAGCACCACGGACAGCTCCCGTGCCTGGATTGGGGGAGGCGGGAGACTGAGCCTCCGTCAGAGAGTGCAGTAGCTGCAAGCGGGGGAGGGAGAGAAGAGAAGGACAGCTATGGGGTGGGTTGTGGAAGAAATCTGGGAGCTGCCTGAACAGTAGGTCCGGGAAACTGCTCCGCTGCACCGCCCTTGTTATTCAGGCTGACGCTCCGCACCTCTGGGTGGCTTCCAGTTCCAGGACTGCGCCCCAGAGCTCCAGGGCAGAGGCTTCAGACCTGACTCCAGGTGAGGTAAGCAGAGGTAATTAAGGGTCTCTCAGCTCCCCGGGAGCTATTGGCTTTACAGTATTTCTAAAGTCACAAGGGAGCTGGTCTTGGTGGTGGCAGCACAGGCTGAGAGTGGGTGGATGGGCGGTAAGCAGTGGCAATCTCACGGCAAGGATGGAATGCCCTGTGGAATTCAGCTCAAGTGAGTGGATTTTAGGCAATGTCCCCATATGCACGCATGGTAGGTGCTGTTGTCTATAGATAAGTTTTCGAAGATGCTCCTTTGCTTTTATTGGCAGCTAATTTTGTCCTTCTGTCCCCCCTTCTTCTTGTCTCAGGCTCAGTTTTCCAAGCCTAGTCAAAGGATTTAAAAGGGGGAGAAGTAAAGTCTGGGTACACAATGGAAAAAGGATAATCTAATCCTATAAGAGGAAGGTAGTATTCCTCTCACTCGGATTCAACAGAGGGTAAATGTTGGATTAACTTGAATTATTATGATTATAATTATCCAATGTACTCTCAATCTCTTATTGAAATGCAGGAAAGTTCAGGCTCTTTAGACAGGCTCTGGAATGTGATGGCAATTTAGCTTAAAAGCCATGTTGATCCAGTCATCTCTTCATTTTTTTGGTTACAAATTTATTACTACTTTGATATCTTTAAAGCACAACTTTTAAGTCGTTGACCAACAGTAAATCCAGTTCTCACTCTAACACTGTTTCAGGAAAAGACATGCATTCATGCAAAGATATGAACTTAATTTTTTTTTCTAATAGGTCTTTGAGGAAAGACTTTCATTAGCAAATTCTGGGAATGAAGTCATATGCAATTCTTTAAGAAGTTTCTTAGTACTTGTTCACATTTCCATAGTTTTAAAATCTATCACATGCATATATAAGAGTAGAAGTCCTAAGTTGTTTTATGAGTTTGTTTGGTAAAAGTTGCTTTCTTATTAATAACAGTTTTCATAACGTCAAGAAATTTCTGAACGTTTTTTGAAAAAATATTTTTTTTGTTAAGACACTGTGATTTGCAAAGTTGTTCATAATAGATTTGTTTCAGTCATACAATTGCAATACTAATCTCACCAACAGTGTACCCAGGGTTACTGCCATCCCCCTGCCCCTTGGCAGGCATATAATGTATTTCCATCATATTGCTTGCACCAACAAAACTTAAAGAAATATTTTTCTTAGGTGGTTGGGGTAGCTGATTTTGCTTTTGAATTAGAACTTATTCTATGCATCTTTCTGGTTATATTTGTAGGAGAATGGGAGAGCATACTCATATTAGACATATGAGACATATGTAGGAGAATGGGAGAGCATACTCATATTAGACATATGAGGTATGAAGCATTTTAATACAAGTACAGTTATAAAAATTATGCTTAGTAAACACAATTAAAACCAAATGGGAGAACAAAATTTAAATTTTATTTTTTCAACAAATTTATCTTTAACAAATTACTCACTTTTCTACCAGAGCTCAGTGTCATTTTTTTTTCTATCTCGGTGGACTACTTTTTCACACTGAAATATATGAACCTAAAGTTTTAGTAACAAATAGAACATTATAGTTTGGAGAGATAGTACAGTGTGCAGGCCACTTGCCTTGCATACAGTTGAACCAGGTTGAATCCCTAGCACCCCACCCACATGGTCCCCCACATCTGCAAAGAGTAATTTTTGAGTGCAGAGTAAGGACTAAGTCTAAGCATTTCTGGGCATGCCTCCAAAACACAACAAAATAAAACCCCAAACAAGATATACCAGTCTACTAATTCTCTTCCTTTTTTTTTTGATCCAACAAGCACTTTATGAGTAGCATTTGCTTTGTCATGTTCTTTCATATATCTCCTTATTAGGAAAAAACTTTAAGAAAGAGGAATTAGATTTTACTGTATTTCTATGACTTTCATGATAGAAGCCAAAAGCTTTGGTTTAATGCTACACTAATTAAGGTTAAGTTCAATTCTCCCAAAGTGTACACAGTTAAGTTTGGCTAATAGCATTGTTATAGTGATATATGAATACATGCCTGATGTGAAGATAAATTAAGGTATCTTTAGTTTGTTATTTATTGAAAATGACTTTGCTAATTTGTGTAAAAGTTACTCTAATATAACTGCAAATTTATATCCAGGGGCTAGAGAGATACTAAAGTGGGTAGGGCACTTGCCTTCCACACCTCTGATGTGGGTTTGATCCTTGGCACCACAAAAAACTACCAGAAGTGATTTCCTGAGCAAAGACCCAGGAGTAAGCCCTAAATACAGCCATGTATGGCAATAAAAAAAATCTAAAAAGAAAGCCAAAAGAGAAAATTATTACTCATCTGATCCTTCCTTTTGGTAACTCCTAAACTCTTTAAGTTTACCTTATTTCTTCTTAAAAGTGTATAGAAATGCTCAATATTTCCTACTACTATTCTTGCAAAAAGTTTTGTACCAGCACAGAGATACTCATATTTATGTTTACTTTAGAACTGCTTAGTGTGAAAACTCAACAACTACAGCTTGCTTTGAAAGTAAACTGTCAGTCTTCACAGAAATCATTTTTAAGGTTCTTTGAGAATATTGGCAGGAAATGTATGTCAATATAGAATTAATGAAATGAGGGAAGCTAGGAACTGGATGATTATTTATTTTATTGAATTTATATGGCAACAGAACATTTTATGTGTGCGTAAATGAAAGTGTATATATGTTTATGCTAAATCAGATTCATCAATGAGGTCCAGAATGGGGATATTAGTTCATCTTTGTATGGAAATCATATTCCGAAAACATCCTTAAACAACAACAACAAAAAGATTTGCATCATTGATTAAGGACTGGTCTGAGACTCAATGCTCTGGAGTGACGATGTAACCTGAGCACAGGGCTGAGATAGATCTGTTTAACCACCATCATTAACTTTGGGCAGAGTAACTACTTAACTTTAAATAAGAAGGTACAGAACCTGTTATTAGATAATCATAATGTTAATTCATGTAATTTTTTCATGTATGTAGTAACTATTGATTAATCTTTACTTGGGTAAAAACTTAAAAGTAATAAATTGATTCTGGACATTTCTTTTCCAAAGCACTATGGTAAATTATTTGTTCTTTCTCTCATGTAAGTAGTTAAGAAGTAACATGAGATACTTGGGATATGACTGAACACCTTAAGTTTTGTATTATAAAATTAATCCCTTATTCTTTCATTTGACATGGATATCATAAGCAGAAATATAGAAGTGGTATATTAAAAATATGAAGGTAAAAAACAATGGACCTGAGTGGCAACCACAATTTCAACTACTTTCTTTCAACAATGAATAAAACTTATACCTTCGATAAACATTTTTATGGCTCATGTGTAACTGAGCAAAGGGAGAAATATTAGGAGAAATATAGTTTGTAACTAAGCAAAGGGAGAATTATTAGGAGAAATATAGACTGATTTTAAGACATGGTTTTTATTCTTTGTTGTGTTTTGTTTGGGGGCCATGCCCTACAATGCTCAGGGGTTTCTCCTTGTTCTACACTCAGGAATTACTCCGGGCAGCTCGGGAACCATATGGGATATAGTGGATCAAATCCAGGTCAGCTATGCACCAGGCAAGCACCCTACTCACACGTACATCTCTCCAGCCCCATTTTTTTGATTCTTAGTATGGACTGTAGACAGGAGAAAAAAAAAAACAGAAAGTCACTAGTCAAAAATCTTTCCATATGTTGTTAAGATTCATTGAATGGTTTTAAAATGTGTAATTTAAATATATGATTTTTCTAGAAAATTATACTTTTTATATCTTTATTCCCTTAGTAAGCTGCATAATGGGGAGGAAGTGTCCTGTCATTTATTAATAAATGAATATAAAAACTTCTTCCAAGCTAAACTAGCAGTTTAATGTGATATGCAATATATTTCTTTTCTTTTCTTTTTTTTTTTTTTTGTTTTTTGGGTCACACCTACCAATACACAGAAGTTACTCCTGGTTCTACACTCAGGAATCAAGCCTGGTGGTGCTCAGAGGACCATATGGGATGCTGGGAATCGAACCCGGGTCAGCGCGTGTGAGGCAAAAACGCCCTACCCGCTGTGCTATTGTTCCAGCCCCTGCAATCTATTTCTTGAATTGTAAAATTTTCAACAATAGAAATGGATATATTGAAATTTTCTTTATTGGAATACTGTGATATGAATAAGTGGTGATGTTAGAAAAATACTAGTAGTACTAGTAGTACTAGTAGAGAACTTCAATGATTCCCAAACATAAATAGGGATAAATCATAGCACAATTATTTTCATGACATTTACTTGGAGTTAACAAGAACTGTTCTAGTTAATTCTAGGAGTAATCTTTTTAAATTTGGGGGAATGTGAGATTCCATATTGATAGCTCTGAGTTTAAAACAAATGGTATAAACTTTCAATATAAATTGCTTATTCTTTGAGGTTGCAAGATTAATAGTATCTGATTTATAATTCTTGATAAAATATTTTGATTCTCCAGGCTCAGTTAGGGTAACAATGAACTTTTTAATTATATTATTTTTACCTTAACTCTGCTTTTAATAACTGCAGCATTGAAAAGTTTCATTTCTGTGTTTTTATTCATACACTGGAAAAATTACAATCATTATTATTGTTCTCTTTCCTTCTTTTCTTTCTCTCTCTTTCTTTCTTTCTTTCTTTCTTTCTTTCTTTCTTTCTTTCTTTCTCTCTTTCTTTCTCTCTTTCTTTCTTTCTCTCTTTCTCTCTTTCTCTCTTTCTTTCTTTCTTTCTCTCTTTCTTTCTCTCTTTCTTTCTTTCTCTCTTTCTTGCTTTCTCTCTTTCTCTCTTTCTTTCTTTCTTTCTCTCTTTCTCTCTTTCTTTTTCTTTCTTTCTCTCTTTCTCTCTTTCTTTCTTTCTTTCTCTTTCTTTCTCTCTTTCTTTCTTTCTTTCTTTCTCTCTTTCTCTCTTTCTTTCTTTCTTTCTCTCTTTCTTTCTTTCTTTCTTTCTTTCTTTCTTTCTTTCTTTCTTTCTTTCTTTCTTTCTTTCTTTCTTTCTTTCTTTCTTTCTTTCTTTCTTTCTTTCTTTCTTTCTTTCTTTCTTTCTTTCTCTCTCTCTCTCTCTCTCTCTCTCTTTCTTTCTTTCTCTCTCTCTCTCTCTCTTTCTTTCTTTCTTTCTTTCTTTCTTTCTTTCTTTCTTTCTTTCTTTCTTTCTTTCTTTCTTTCTTTCTTTCTTTCTTTCTTTCTTTCTTTCTTTCTTTGCTTTTCTTTCTTTCTTTCATACTCGGTGATGCACAGGGGTTACTCCTGGCTCTGCACTCAAGAATTACTTCTGGCGGTGCTCAGAGGACCATATGGGATGCTGGGAATCGAATCCGGCTCTGCCACATGCAAGGCAAACGCCCTACCCGCTGTGCTATTGCTCCAGCCTCTCTTGCTCTCTTATAGAATTTCAATTCCCAAAACATTTTTTTTCTTTACATCAAAATATTTAAAATATAAAACTATAGAAACATTATTTTTATAATATTTGTGCTTAAGCACTTGAAGAGAAGTATGGTTGAATTAGGACAAATTTTGATAAGGAAAGAAATATATTCGCCCTCAAAATCACATATTTTTCTTCATTTCTTTCATCTTACTACTGCTATTTGCCAGTAGTAAGTGAGATGTTTTATTCTATTCTGATGCTTCTTCTTTCTGTTAAAGTGATTCATATCTAGACTTCATACAGTTAGCACAAATGAAGCATAGATTTGCACAAAGATTTATTTTAGCTTGAGGAAAATGGGTACACTATCTTTTAATATTTAAAAACAATATAGATTAATTTTAGTTCTCTGGGTTCAAGTAGTATCACTAACTCATCACTAACTCACTCCAAATCTACTGTTGTTATTGAAAGATATTGTCCTCAAACTGGCTTAATAAGATTTGATTTCATATATAATTTTTCTGCCAAAGTAAAATTATTGCATGCATGTAACTAACTCCATCAGATAGAGTGGTGCTCGGGGCCATCTGCATAAGATTATACAAAGGGTGAAAAAATTTCATCTCTACTAGACATATTGAAATATTCATTGATTGAATGGTCATGATAATGATATAAATAGCATGCCTCAAGGGGTAAACAAGTTACATTTAATACAATTACCAAAACAAATTCTCTTATAGAATTTAATCTCCATGTTTTTACTAGGATCTTAAAAGTTCATCATGATTTTGTTTCTTTTCTTATTATAATAATGTATAATAGCCTTACACTGTTATCCTAATAAAGCAAACTTGATAGCTTTAAAGAATAGAAATACATTATCTCTGAGTTTTGGTGGTCAGAAGTACAAAATCACTTTCTCTCCATTAAATCAGCATTTTTGAATGGCTACTTCCTCATGAAAGGAAGGATGAATGTTTTGTTTTGAAGAAAGAATGTGGCTTTTTTGCTCTTACTGGTGACCTCTTTTCTCAGAGTGGTTGGCAATTTTATTTCTGTCTGTATCTGCCTTGAATTTTTCTGTCTTAATTCTAAATTAATCCCAGAACACATCACTTTGTTAGTGACTTATACTTAAATTGAATTTTTAAGATTAATTTAGAGAAATCATCTCATCTCAAGATCCTAAACTTAACTGCCTATGCATTATCATTATGTCAGGTAATACATTCACAGGGTCTGTGATAAGATAAGAACATCTTTATAGGACTTAATTCAGCCTTCTGCAATAATGCTTTTTTGGTTTTAATGTGATGATAGTAGAAGTATAGTAACTTTGTAGACCTACAGAATAAGTGTTAATACTACTGTGACTATATCATTCATTATTTCATCTACTATATATTGTATATAACAGTAATATTATAGTTTTGTAATATTGTACATGTTTATATGTATATATTCCCCTGATATCCTCACAAAAATAATATGCATTGTCGTCCTCCGCAAAGCAACAATACCTTTGAAGTGTTTAATATTTTTTAATTCCTTGACTTGAAGATATTGATGGAGAATTTTCTTAACAAGACACTGATAAACACTTCTAAATTTACTAAATCTAATTATAGAAGAATATATGTGACAGTTATCCACTTAGGGTCAAAACCATTCATTAAAACTAATCATATATTTAATTTAACACCTAGTTTTCATAAATTTAAATTACTTAGAACTTTATATAATGCTATTGATAAATTTATCTCTTATTTATAAAATGAAACCCTTTTTCAAAACACAGAGTTTTGCTTTGTTTTTAAACTTTGCAGGAAAAAAATTTCAAAGGGTGTCAGACAATGATTCCATAATATTTGGTGCTCTTCACAAATGTTCTCTGTGCATATTTTATCTCATGATTTATATATACTAAGGGCACTTCCAGGAGAAACATAATGACAGTACTGTTAACGTTTCCAATATTTGTATAACCCAAAGAAGGACTATTGCATGAACTGGATTTATCCTTCTGACCCCCCTACTCCACATCACCATTGATCATAAAGGGAATTTAAAACACCCTGTGTAAATTAATCTAATGCAAATTAATTCTTCCTGCTCAGAAGTTTGCCCTTCACTTTGAAAAAAAATGTGGTTAATAGATGTGCTGTGATTACTGGTTGGTGTGTTGGGAGTCCTGTCCTCTTTAAAAGCACTCTCATTTGTCAAAAACAACAAAAAAGAAGCCATTAGGGGAAAAACAAATGATCTGATCAAAGTATTAAGGATGACCTTAAAACTATAAATTTTGTTATCAGAAAAAGTATCTTAACAGTCTAAATAATTGTGGAGATTAAAATAGAAATACTTGTTGAGATTCAACACTGTTAAAAGTATTCTACTTTTTTTTCACTTTTGAAATGTAATATGTGTGCAACAAAGCCTTTACCTTATTAGTATTATTTTGAAATCTATAACTCAAATACAGTAAGTTTTAAATGTTTTTAAATTTTCTTTAATGTTTTAATGGCAAATAAACAACATATGCTTTTTTAAGATCCAGCTAAAAATAGAGGTATGTATAATAAGAAATAAAAGGATGTTAATGAATGTTTAAATTTGTTAAGGAACTGTATTATCAGTCCGTTTGCACATATATGAAAATTTAGTTAGGGAAAGTTTGATTAGACTTAGAAACTCTCGTGATGTTTAAGCAGCTATTAATTAGAACAGTAACCTACAGCATATGCTTAGTTTTCACATCTAGAATTGTAGTCGTACTACAAATTATTACTAGTATTGATAAGGTCTCTTCTCCAGCCATGCTATTCATCGGAGCAAGAACTTCAAATGAGTTTCCAGCGACCATAAGTAAAAAGATGGTATGATAGGCTGCTCGTGCATATGGTTCTCTTTAGCAGGCCAACTGTTACTTTTGCCCACCAACATTACTGAGGACATATGGCGTTACTCTCACAGTGGAAGCTAGTTGTGTATGGTCATGTCTCAGTGTCTGTATAAGACTGCTGGTTGACTTCCTCTTTCTGCTCATGCAACCAAATGTCTCTTGCTAGAAAAGTTTAGTATCCATAGCAGGAGATATTATGCTGATACTATGCATTGTTATTATTCATTGAAATAAAAAATATAGAGTCAATTTTCTCTCTAGTATGAGCATTAGACTTAGGAGATGCCTACCATTATAAATCTTTGAGGGAAAAAGAGAAGACTGTCAGGACATATTTTTTTTTCAAATTTTATTTTATTAAAGCAATGTAAGTTACAGAGCTATAAATTATTGAATTGTTGACATATAATATTCCATCAGCGATCCAACCACCAGTGTCAACTTCCTTCCTCTAGGATTGCCAGATTCCCTTTCCTACACTGCTTCCTCCCACTCCTTCCCCTCCCCCAACTTCAGTCCAGCCTGCCAACTTGATTTAAGTTTGGTTATTGAAGTTTGGGTCTCATGATTTCAGTGTTGTTCACTTTGTGGTGTGGATATTTAGCCAGGACATTTTTTTCATAAGATCTATTCATAAGAGTTATTCAAAGGCATAAGAATGATATAAAATCAGCACAGAAGAACTATCAGAAATGATTACTTGTCAATAAGTAAAACAGCAATATATTTTCTATTAGTTGTGACTATTGTGAGGTCTGAATTTTTGAAATAAGGCACTTTAGTACCTGCATCAAGTTTAGACTTTTCAGCAAGGACGCTAACACTCTTTCACAGAAGAACTGGAAGTTGCATTCTGTAGGGAAAGCCAGGCTGGTGGCTTGTGCTAACGGACATGCGCAAAACACTTGACTTAGGTAGCATGACTACTTTCCAAAACCAATAAGTGGTACTGTTGTGGATTTGAGAAAAAGACAATGGCTTTGCTAAGCTGCTGTTTTTTTGCATAATTAAGATTATTGTATAAGCATAGAGTAATTTTGTACATTGTTGGAAAAATCTGAACATTTCTCACTAAACTTGAGTTTAAGGAATTTTAGGTAAATCCAAAGCTCTGCCTTGCCCTAAGTAGCACTGCACTGTACTACACTATCATCCCTTCATCAATTTGCTCTAGCGGGCACTAATAATGTCTCCAATGTGAGACTTGTTACTGTTTTTGGCATATCGAATACGCCATGGGTAGCTTGCCAGGCTCTGCTGTGTGGGCAGGATACTTACTCTTGGTAGCTTGCCAGACTCTCTGAGAGGGACAGAGAAATCAAACCCAGGTTGGCTGTGTGCAAGGCAAATGCCCTACCCACTGTGCTAACTCTCCAGTCCTTGCCCTAAGTAAGTCTGATAAATATATCCAGACATGTAAATGACATGTTTTTAAAATGCCATTGAATATTACTTGTTCTGCAAGGTGTCAATTCAGTTTTCTATATCAGGGTACATCTATTAATTGCCATTAAGGGCATGTGTGAAATAATTGATAAATTGTGGTGTCAAAGATTTGTCTTAATGATGATGGATGCACAAAATAGACCATTTCTACTTATTTTACACTTGTTTTGAGAACTTCCATCTCTATCCTTTCTCCTTTTGATATACCAGTGAGTGAAAAATATTATGGGATACCAGGGATTGAACATGGGTCAACCCCATGCAAAACAAATGCCCTTCCCACTGTATTGTCACTCCAGCCTACAAGTAAGTATTTTAAATTAGAATTGTGAGTGCAAAATTTATAATCTCCATAAAAATTAATTCCAGAGTAATTATCAAGTATCCAAAATATGACGAAACTGCCTAGAAAAATATCACTTGTAATATTATGACAAAATAAATTTTTTCAGCATAATTCTGACTAAACAAATAATAAACACTGAGGAATGACATTTTGTTAAAACAGAAAGCTTCTATATTTCAAAAGATACCATAGTATATATAAGAACCTGGTGTCCAACATTTGAGGCAGGTAACACTTGAGGCAGGCTTGCCTCAAGTGCTGGGGAGAAGGCAATTGGGATAGAGAAGGAGCCATTATGGCAAAGAGTTGGAAATGATCACTCTGGATAAGAGCTGTGTGCTAAAAGTAGATAAAAGAACAAACATGATAATCTCTTAGTATCTATATTGCAAATCATAATGCTCATAAGGAGAGAGAAGAAAGAGTGTGAGAGTGAGAGCAAGCGAACAAGAGAGAGGCAGATAGAGAGAGGGAGAGAGAGAGAGAGAGAGAGAGAGAGAGGGAGAGAGAAAGTAAAGTGTCTGCCATAGAGCCATAGAGGCAGGCCTAGGAAAGGGGGGTTGCTGGAGGGAAATTGGGGTCATTGGTGGTGGGAAGTGGACACTGGCGGAGAGATGGTTGTTGGATCATCTTCTGACTCAAACTCAATCATGGATAGCTATGCAACTATGTATATCATGTATCTCATGGTGACTCAACAAAAAATATTAAATAAACAAATAAAAAAGAATAAAAAGAAGAAAGTTGCCTTCAGGAGGGCAGGCTAGAAAAGGAGATATGGGAGGGAACCTGGGAACAATGTGGAGGGAACTTGACTTTGGTGGTGGGATTGGTTCTGAAATATTGTATGTATAAAACTCAACTATGAATAACTTCATAAATCATGATGATTTAATAAACTTAAAATATTAAAAAAAGCAGTTTCAAAGATTACGCTTTTTGTATTCATTTGATATATTCTTCATTTTGATCTTTGTAACAACTTTATGAGAAATAGTTAGTAAAATAGGAAAAAAGACAGAAACATCTCAGGAATATTAGAAACTTCATACAAATGATAAGTAACTTAGGGAACATTGCCTATTTTTGAAGTTTCTTTTTTTTTAAATTTTTCATTTTTTTTATTAATGAGTCACCGTGAGGGTGCAGTCACAGAGTTTCGTGCCTGTGTTACAGAAATACAATACTTGAGTACCCATCCCTCCACCAGTGCCCATTCTCCTCCATCGATGGCCCCAGGGTCCCTCCCTCCCTCCCCTCCCCTCCCCGTGCTGTCTGCCTCCCCGCCCCACCCCATGACAGGGAATTCCTTAATGTTCTCTCTTTCTTCTTTTGAGTGTTATGGTTTGAATGGAGATACTGGGTAGCTATTCTGTTCAATCTATTTGGTTGGTGTTCCCTTCTCTGTCTGAGCTGCCCTCCCCCCAGCATGTGAGGTCAGCTTCCAAACCGTGGAGCTTTTTACATATCAACCTGATATGTGTCATTCCTTTCTTTTAATTATTTTTTTCTTTTGGGATCACTCCTGCCGTTGCTCAGGAGTTACTCCTGGCTTTGCACTAAGGAATCACTTCTGCTAGTTCTCAGGGGACCACATAGGATGCTGGGAATTGAACCCGGGTAGGCTTCGTGCAAGGCAAATGCCCTACCCACTGTGCTATCGCTCCAGCGCCTCCTTTCTTTTAATTTAATATGGGGTACTCACGAGAAATCTGTGTACTACTCTTGAATGTATCTTTCTCTCTCCCTCTTTATGTCCCTAAAGCAAATTTACTTCACTAAACATATGCAGGCAGGGGCCGGAGCGATAGCACAGCGGGTAGGGCGTTTGCCTTGCACGCGGCCGACCCGGGTTCGATCCCCGGCATCGCATATGGTCCCCCAAGCACTGCCAGGAGTAATTCTTGAGTGCAAAGCCAGGAGTAACCCCTGAGCATCGCTGGGTGTGACCCAAAAAGCAAAAAAAAAAAACAAAACAAATAAACATATGCAGGCATGTTAAGAATTGATATTGTCCTTAGATAAAACATAAAAATATAGAAGAAATAACTTTCGTGATTATATTCCTAATATAGCAATCATTTATTTATAAATAATGTATGTATAAAATAATTTGAGGTTACTATCTCTTATCTTACTAGTTCCTTTAAGCTTATGCATTTTCAATATATAATGCAGTAAATGCAATAAAATGTCCTAAGCTTAGAATATAACTTTTTTCTGTTGACAAGAGCCTCTTGACATAAAACTTACATGCCACTTATCTGATATTTTTCATAGAGCAGGATATAATATGCCTATCAGAAATAGTATTTTTATACTAATTTGTTATTATTTGTAGTAGTTCTTACTCCAAAGTTATCTTGATAAAGAAAGGAGATTATTTATTTATTTATAACAAAGCTGTCCTTTGTTCCTTTTTTTATCATTTTGTTTGTTTGTTTTGGGTCACACCTGGCTGTTACCTGAATTTACTCCTGGCTCTGTGCTCAGGGAATCATTCCTCAAGGACTCAGAGGACCATTTGGGTTGCTGGGGATTAAACCCAGGTTGGATGTGGCAAGACAAATGCCTTATGCTCTATATTCTTTCTCCAGGCTTCTATGCTCCCCCCCTTTTTTTATATTAGAAAGAGCTTTTATTTCCTTAAGTGTTTTGTTGCTTAAATGTGATGAGTATCCGGGAGTGGAATGTAGTGGAACAGACGCTTACTGTGATATATGAGATGAACTTGCTTCCCTAAGCACACATAGGCAAGAAATGCATCTGGCTTCTGTGCATAAAAGTCAATTATGTTCTCAACTGTGTTTCTGTATAATACCCAAACTTTTAGGAGCAGATATCCTCATAGTTCTTCCAACAGGGATTTTGCTTAATTATGGAATTTAACTTAGCAGCAAAGTTGGAAGATACTAAATCTCAGGCCTGTAACTTAACCTGAGTAGTAAATATTGCTACTGCATGCTAACTTGGGAAATCCATTGAGAAAACTCTGTGTGTGTGTGTGTGTGTGTCTGTACATAAACATTGTATGCATAAAACAAGTGAATGTTTTTAGGCATAATGTAATAACATGCATAAGCATTCAAAATTTTAGGAAATGCAATGTGTAGGTGAGATATAAAAGGAGGCTGGAAAGAACAAACTAATACAGTTAGTTAGGTTTTAAAAGCTAGTCCTTAGTGTAAACAGTGATAAGAAAATTAACTGCTAGAAAGGTAAACAGCATCAAGACTGACAGGATTTAGCTCAGGTGTGAATAGCCTGGGGACACCATACAGAGAAATTATTCCAATAAGCGTAGAAATTATAGTTCTAAAAAAAATTAGTTCTTTTTGTATGTTCAGGTACACCTGAATATTTTATTTTCCTTTAAAATTGCACATAAAATTAAAATTGCACATTTATTTGTTTATGAATATTAGTTTCAAATATATTATAATAGTAATCTTTAAAGGGTCTAAGAGTCAAAAGCTTTTTTTTTTTAAATTGAATCACTGTGAGATAGTTACAAGTTTTCATGTTTGGGTTACAATCTCACAATGATCAAACCCATCCCTCCACCAGTGCGCATTCCCCACTACCAATATCCTAGGTATATTCCCCCCTTTCCCACCCTCCCCCTGCCTCCATAGCAGACAATATTCCCCATACTCTCTCTCTACTTTTGGGCATTATGGCTTGCAACACAGACACTGAGAAGTCATCATGTTTGTTCCATTATCTACTTTTGGCATGCATCTCCCATCCCAACTGGTTCCTCCAGCCATGATTTTCTTTGTGATCCCTTCTCTATTCCATCTGCTTTCTCCCCTCCACTCATGAATCAGGCTTCCAGCTATGGGACAATCCTCCTGACTCATGTATCTACTGTCTTTGGGTGTCAGCCTCCATACACAACAAATGAGAGCAGTCCTTCTATGTCTGTCCATCTCTTTCTTACTCATTTAACTTAGCACGAAACTCTTCATGTCTATCCATTTATAAGCAAATTTCATGACTTAATCTCTCCTAACAGCTGCATAGTATTCCATTGTGTAGATGTACCAAAGTTTATTTAACCAGTCATCTGTTTTAGGGCATTCGGGTTCTTTCCAGATTTTGCTTATTGTGAACAATTCTGCAATGAATACATAGGTACAGATGTCATTTCCACTGTGCTTTTTTGCATCCTCAGGATATATTCCCAGAAGTGGTATTGCAGAGTCATATGGAAGCTCAATTTCTAGTCTTTGAAGGAATGTCCATATTTTTTTCGAGAAAGGCTGGACCAGTCGACATTCCCACCAACAGTGAAAGAGCATCCCTTTTCCCCCACATCCACGCCAGCACTGGTTGCTTTTGTTCTTTTGAATGTGTGCCAGTCTCTTTGGTGGAGATATCTTACTGTTGTTTTGATTTGCATCTCCCTGATGAACAGTCAAAAGCTTTTAATAGAATTTATGACTAAAATATTTGTATAGCATAATATTTACTAGGCAAACATCAATTCTTTACATATAAAGTCACCCTGGTCCAGTTACTGAATAAATAGAGTAATAATATTTTCAAAAAATTCTACAATCTAAGCCCAGAACCTAAAAATATATTATGCTAGAAGTAAGATGGAGTAAACTTGCAGGTGGATCTAGGATTGTTAATCATTTGACCTTAAAATGAAATAAAATACCGTGATTTATTTCTGTGAGACCAGAGTAGTGGAGGGTAACCTTCTAAGAAACGGTTGAAATGTCACAGGGAGGTCAAAAGTTCAAGTCAGAGGTGATGTTTGCAACAACCCTAACAAAAATGTAGAGATAGTCTTGGTAGATAATAGCAGAGGTAGGTGGCTAAATATGCACTCATCATCTAGAATGAATCCCTTTTGCAGCTTTCAACAGGAACATAGCCTGACCATGACTTGATTTTAGCTCCATGAAAAAAAAAATTCCATTTTGGATTTTTTACATCCTTGACTGCAAAAAAATGAATTTGTGTACTTTCAGTCTTCTGAGTCTGTTAATTTATTTTAGTTTCAGTAAGAAATAAACACACTTAAAGTATCCACTTTCTTTAAAAAAAAATTCTGACTGGTGTAATTAAGTTGGATATTAAGGAAAACAATTGTAAGTTAACTTCCTCAGAAAATATGCCACATCAGGGCTGGAGCAATAGCGCAGCACATAGGGGGCTTGCCTTGCAAGCAGCCGACCTGGGTTTGATTTCCAGCATCTCATATGGTTCCTGGAGCAGTTCCAGGAGTAATTCCTGAGTGCATAATCCAGGAGTAACCCCTGTGCACCGCCGCGTGTAACCCAAAAAGCAAAAAAAAGCCACATCATTATAATGATAACAACTGAGAAAGTACTGTTCTCACCATGAAGTTGATGTATTGAGATAAATTTTTAGATGCATAGATGATGTATATATATATTTGTATATATATATACATATAAACTGATGATTGCAAAAGTGACAACTTCTGAACACCAATAAAATTTTAGCGGTGTTTGGTGTCCTTTGAGTATGTAAACCTGGGTACTGTGTGAAAGCATGAATTTTATAACCCTTTATATATCTTTACAGAGAATATACAGTTCTTAATAATATTAGTTTGAGATCTAGGATCCATTGGATCAATAATCTTACTGCGTGTTGGAGTGTGAAAGCAGCTGGGAAGAGAAGAGCCAGGCAATAGAATGGATATACATGGAAAATTAAATTTCTATTCCTATTTCAATCATAATTTTGTTCAATATTCATACATATAGCATTAAGATAAATATTGTAATTCAATGTATTTCTCATAGGTGAGAAATATGAAATAGCGATAAGTGAGTAAATAGGCGAGTAGAGTTGAATAAAAGTAGCTATTTTCCAGAGCAATAGGATTCAAATCAGAATCTAAAAGATTAAGTTCATGTAATATCTCTAACTTAATAATAGGAAAGAAACTATACAGTAATATCTCTAACTTAATAATAGGAAAGAAACTATACAATAAGGTATATTGTCTAAAATCTCAGATTCCTCCCTCAATAAAAACTTTTGAATTCAGCAAAACTTTATTTTAATTTTTCTTTAGGGCTTGTAATCTCACAGAAATAAAAGCTGAACAATATGTCATCCATTAAATTTCTTGTGAGTATATACTCATCATTGGAATATGGGTTTTGGTAACTATGGCATGATATTCTTTAAGTTCCCTGTAAAGTGGAAAATATCTGGTTAAAATGAATAATGAAACATTACAACATATGGTACCTTCCACAAAAAATTGCAATTTTTTTTACCTTATCATTAATACCATCTGATATTTAAATTAACACTGTTTTAGAAGATTAACTATTTCTAGAGTATTTTTAATTCCCCAATTTCCCAAATCTACTTTGTTAAAATATCTTTAAATTATTGTTTTATACAATGAATTCACTTCAGCACATTATTTCTAAAAGTGTGATTTCTTGGTTTGGACAGTTTAATCATTAGTAAAGTGTTTGTAAAGAGCATTATGATTCAAAGTTTATGCTATTTGTTAATCAGACTAAATTTTAGCAGCAAATAAGCTTCAGTAAAAGTAAAACTTGTAATGTAAATTGTGACCTGAAAATTTTCCATCAACTATTTAAAAACAATTTTTGAGTTCACCATTAAAGTCATTGTTTGCCCTTCATATAAAAAGTCTCTAAATCTATTGTACTAGTATATATCATAAACTAACAAACTTAAAACACAATCCTAGTGTCTCATAAGAAACACATTATTTTCCAATTGTAATGGTTTGTTCAAAAATTCTATCATTGGGGCTGGAGTGATAGCATAGCGGGTAGGGCGTTTGCCTTGCACGCGGCCGACCCGGGTTCAAATCCCAGCATCCCATATGGTCCCCTGAGCACCGCCAGGAGTAATTCCTGAGTGCAGAGCCAGGAATAACCACTGTGCATCGCCAGGTGTGACCCCCCCCCAAAAAAATTCTATCATTGTTTCATAAAACTTCAATGATAATAATTTACTTGTGTTTTTGTTTGGATATGCTTTCTCATATTGGATACCATTTTATACTGTGAACAAAATTTCCAGGCACTAGAGACAGAGAACATACGAACAAATAGGAGTCATTCTTCTATTCTACATCAAGGACCTCTAAGGAGTTCATAACTTTATGGTAAGGATTTTGTATAGCCTGTATGCTAAAGTGATAAGCTATATCTAAGATTATTTAGTTCAGATAGTTCCAGCAAAATTTGAAATGGCTGTGTTTTTATTCCTTTGTAATTTCAAAAGTTGGACAAAAGAATTTAAGAATTTTCTTGTGAAAAAAGTGAAGTCTAACTAAATGCTATGTCACTAAATATACTATTAAAGAGTGAAAGTATTAAAGGTTATATTTTTCATCAAATATAACCTATAGGGAAAATGCAGCTTCTCCTGACTGAAGATAATAAATCTTGAAAAGTTTAATGACTATTTACAAAGTCATTACTCAATTAATCACTGCATCAACCAGTGTCAGATATACTCACTTTGAAACTATTATTCTTTAGACTATCTCCATCATCTTCAACTCTGAGAGATCATAAGCTAATATTAGCAATTAATGCAAAATATATGGCACTTAAAATGCAGAATACAACAAAGCACCTATTTTATTTCTTTTTACAAATTCATAAGTAAAATATGAATTTCTGGAATTTCCCAATGGGTTTGATGGTCACATGTAGCAGAGAATCACTACAATACAGAATTATGGAAAGTAAGGGACACTTTCTATTGAGTTTAAAAATGTCTCTTTTTTCACATTGATCATTGTTTTCCCTCAAGCACAATAATATATGTACGACTAATTGTGTAATCACAAACAAGGAAAAGATGATGATCCTCAGGTGGTTGCTGCTGTTGCTGGACACCTGTGTGCGTTCGGTAGCCCTGAGCCGCCTCCCCGCCTCCCCACCTCCCCAGGGCCCCCCAACAGAGACACAGAGAGACAGGGAGACAGGGAGGCTGGGGACCACAATCAGATGGTGAAAATGGCCCCTTTAATGCAGGGTTGCTAGCATACTTATAGAACATCTGAAGGGGGTTGAGGTAAGCACAGGTGTGATGGTCATTTACATAGATAAACATTTGGCCGAGGAAATTCTTTTAGGGAGATCAACTTAAGGAGACACTCTGTCTTCCAGAGACAACTGCGTTGCTTTTACGTTTCCCTCTAATTGTATTAAGTTGTCAATACTAGCAGTTGTTTGGATAAACACAGTAAGAGACAAAGATCCAACACTTAGTTCTCTGGGCTGAGAGCAAACAAGGCTTTAAACACTTGGTTGTCTGGTCTCTGTGTGCAAGCAAGGCTTTTACCGTAAATCCCAGACTAAGTTCTCAGGCCAGTTCAGCTAGTCCTTCCCCAGGGTGGGGGGTCCTGTCTCTAAAGTTGTAACAGTTTGCATAAAAACCATGCATTTACACTTTCCAGAATGTCCCATTTTGCTGCCGGGTAGTTTTGCCACTCGCCCCGGGTCCATCCCAGTCCCACGGCGGGACCTCCCCTTTGGGGTGTCAGGAACTAGAGAAACTGAAATCTGAGTCAAGTAGCTATGATCAAGGAATTATGCCCAGGGGCAGATATATTTCAGAGGCAATCAACTCCCAAATATTAGGAGCACAGCATTAATGGTCTTTCTGTGTTTAACGAAAGAACATTGCTCTATGGTAACGTATAAAAAGGCTATAGGGGAAACAGAAAAGCAAGTACAAATATACAGCACTTCAAATACAAAGCAGTATCAATATGAGTTCAGAATTACCAGAAAGTTTTGTTTTACAAGCAATCGAGATTAACATGGGGGGCTGTGACAATGCGAAGGAAAGATTACAAATAAACTTTAACTAAATTAGGGATGCTAGCAAGGGTAATATAAATTCCTCTAGGAGGAGGAAAGGAGACAACTCACTGAATAAGCCTAAAGCACTTAGGGTTAATATCCAACACAAAGGGGAGGTTGAAGATAGACTTTGGCTAAATTAAGGATGTTAGCAAGGGCATAGTAAGCTTCTCTGGGAGGAGGAAAGGGGCAATTCACTGATAAAACCTAAAGCACTTAGGGTTGATATCCAACAACTAATCACATGCCAGCATACACACATAGATCCCTATGATTGAGAGATGCTTTTAACCTTTTTTTTATCTTTATGCCTTTTTTTCCTCGTTAGTTCTATCTAGAAAAAAAAAAACAGCAATTCAAAGATAAAAGTTATTTTTATAGAAAGAAGTATATACCTATCCAATAGTACAGATGCTATGTCTGTCTAATGTTCCCTAAATAGATCTTTTATTTTAACATGTATCAACTTTGTCTTCACAAATTTTAATTTAAGTCTGTGAACTCTAATCCAGAAAATCTATCTTGGCACGTCAATACAGACTTGAGCCTCACAGGTACGTAAATTCTACTTCTTTTCTAAAACTCTGCCAGCCCTTGGTTAACTCTTTAACACCTTGTCAGTGGTACAGGGATGACTCAGGTAAGTCAGTTGCCAAAGTAAGACTTTTAAAATTTTCATTCTTGTGCTTAGACTGATTTATTTTTTAAAGATACGTTTTAATTTCTCTAAATGTCTTGATTTTAAGGTTATTGAATTAATGGTTTACTTTCCTGTTCAAAAATAAGATTTGGGGTCAGACTCTCAAAAGAGAGTACATGCTTTCCATACGGGAAGCCTGAGTTTAATCCATAGCATCGAATGCTCCCCTGATCCACAAACCAGGAGTAACACTTCTGAGTGTTTCCCAGTTCTTACTCCCCTGAAATAAGATTGAGCTGTACCAACACAAACACATTTGAGTATGTTTGTGTATGTAGTAGACTCATTGTTAATTGAATAATATGACCCTAATTTTATAGTGCAAAGAGAAGTCTGGGAGAAAAGAGGACTTATTGATTTTTGGATATTTTTGGGTGGTAGATTCAGTGCTATCGTTATATTCTCAACCCATATTCTCACCTTTTAAAAAGTATAACTTAAAAGGATTTATACTCCTTTTAGCCCTCTCAGAGAGCCCAGCAAGCTACCGAGAGTATCCTGTCTGCATGGCAGAGCCTGGCAAACTACCCGTGGCGTATTCGATATGCCAAAAACAGTAACAAGTCTCACAATGGAGACATTACTGGTGGCTGCTCCAGCAAATCGATGAGCAACAGGATGACAGTGATACAGTGATACAGTGAACTCCTTTTTAGAGCTTTTTAATTATTAATTTCTCTCTATTGGGCAAACTGTTTCAAATACAAATATTTTAAAAGTATAGGTATTTCCCTTGTTTTGGAAGTTTATATTATGCCCTTTGCTATTACAAAAGATCTGCATTGTTACTGAATTTTGTTAAATTAAAGACAAAGAGAATTCGTTATGTACGACAAAAGAAAATAATTAAAAATAATGCTTATTATAGAGGCAGTTGAACACCCAAAGCAGCAAGGGTGGAAACCCAAGCAACTTCCCCAGGAACTACTTTAGGCAGACCAGGTAGTTTTCATGTTAATCTTTTAGCTTAGTTTTGTTATTGTTCATATTCCTTTAAGTTAATGTCAATTTGAGTTTTCTGTGATATTTGTTTCAATGTATAGAGTTTTTTTTTGGATGTGACAATGTTAATATTTTCTCAATATAAGTTAATGTTCATGGCTTCTTCTCTTTATGCCATTGTGACTTATGATTCTTTTCACTCACTCTACTTTTGGAGAGTGGTGTAAACCTAGTTTAACTGGACCGTTTTTGTCCTATTTATTCCAACAAATATTCTGATTATGCTTATTATTTATTTATAGCTGTATACATGTTCAAAAATATTTTCCTGATAAAAGATGGGAAATATACCATCTTTGAGACATCATTTTAAAACATTTTTGTCTTCATTTTCTACATCTTGTTTCCATTTGAGTTTCCAAGTAACAACTTTAAAATTCTGGCCTGAAAATATTCATACATCAGTTTATCCATATTTAATGAGATGTCTTTGTTCCTCTATCCAATACAGTATTATTAGTGTATTCTTTTCATATCTCCACATAATCTCTAACAGTGAACATCATTTCTATACCACAGAATCACTGAATTCTAATTTTTGAGTTTGGTTCTAGATATTTCCTTCAAGAGTTTATGTTTCACTAGACAATGTATTATGGGAGTTTCAGAAACATGTAACCTAACTGCCATCATAGAATATTTAAATTGAAAAAGAAAAACATAAGTTTTTGAATCTCTTCTGTAAAGAAATATAAATTATTATTCAATAATACATTATTCAATCTAACTTTTCTTCTAGAATTTTCCCACTTTAATTTTTTATACATAGTATGTGACATACATATTGTTTTTCCCCATTGTGCTATTCTAACCTCATAAGCAGCCAATCTTTATTCTTAACCCTCAATATTCCTTTTGTTATATATACTAAACCAATCTCTTGAAATTTCTAACAATTCATATCTCTGTTTTTGCTATGTGCTTATGTTAAAATCCACATTACCACCCATGTCCAATCTAGTCCTGTATAGTTTCACCTTATTACTAACTCAAATCTTTATCCTTTCTTCACCACAACCAAATTAATAGGTTCTAATTCTTTCTATGTGTAAAGATCATTCTCACATTAAAACTGAATTCATAATCCTTTAAATCCTTATAAAAGACTTTTTCTTCTGTATAAAAATCTAGCTTTTTTTTTCTTTTATGTGCATTGGCCCTAACAAACATTGTCATCCAAAAGAAATGGCTAATTCAACTCTACACAATATATCTACCAATAAACTCATATTCAGATTATTGATTGACTTTTTTGTAATGACTTTTATTTTTGTTTACTCAAATTTCTTCACCTGTCTTCTCTCTGTATTTCAAGCTGTAAGAATCTAAAACTCCTACATTTATAATTTACAATTATAGATGAGTAACTTGAATATTATCTGACTCTTATTTGTTGAATACATTAATTTATATCTAAAAACACTATAGCTAGAGAGTTCACAGTCTATTTACTTTCTATAGTTTCCAAGGCTCAAATACACATTCACTCTACCTTCGCAAAAGAGAATCAAATCCAGGGATGACACATCTTTAGGTCAGACCATTTGAGAAAGTACCAAGATTGCAAAGAATTATTTTCAGCTATTTCACAAATTCCATACTGTTTAAGAGGATAAATCAGTCAGTCTCTCTGAATAGATAACATGTTCCAAAAATGCTATCGGATTCGAAAACACTATGTTGATTACTGCTAGCCTTGCTGTTGTAAGTCTCTTAGTCTGATCATTTTAAATAGGTAACTATCAAGTTGCCTTTCACTGAAAAATAAATTTGAGGATATAATAGTTTCTTTTTTTTTTGGATTTTTGGGTCACACCCAGATGTGCACAAGGGTTACTCCTGGCTCTGCACTCAGGAATTACTCCTGGCAGTGCCGGGGGACCATATGGGATGCTGGGAATCGAACCAGGGTCGGCCGCATGCAAGGCAAATGCCCTACCCACTGTGCTATCGCTCCAGCCCCGAGGATATAATATTTTCATTAAGATTAGAATAATAAGTTTTGAATAAAATTTACTTATCTAAAATGTTTTCCTATGGGCATAAACCAGTTTATGAGTTAAAATTAATGTTTGATGTACTTAATACAGATCATATCCCAAAACTTCATCTTCAGAGATTCTTACTTATTTAGTCTGATAACATTGGTACCCAGAGTTGTACTTTTTATCAAAAAACTGAAATTATTTTGAACCAGATCAATTATTGTTGGCACTTTGGGAGAAAAAGTCAGGATTAAATATATTTTAAGTTGTCTTTTTAAAAAATAATAACTAGTAAGTGATTCATTAACTTTTAGTGAACAAGGGACATAATAGGACTTTAATAAATTTTAACTTATAGGGACCTGGGTTTGATTCCTTCATGCCTCTCAGAGAGCCAGGCAAGCTACCCAAAATATCCCACCCTCAAAGCAGAGCCTGACAAACTCCCTGTGGCCTATTCGATATGCCAAAAACAGTAACAAGTCTCACAATGGAGATGTTACTGGTGCCCACTCGAGCAAATCGATGAGCAATGGGATGAGAATAACAGTGACAGGGACCTTAAAGTTTTAAATATATATTTTATGTATATAAAAAGTGAATCTTAAAGACATTCATCTATTAAATATATTATCCAGGATCTGAATTCATGTTGTCTTTCTTATTTGTTCTAATGTATGCTCTCCTAACATTTTATTTTCAGTTTCCATTTATTTTTTGTTAAAAATAAATTAGATAAGTATATTTATGTATTATATGTATAATTTACATAAAACGAAACTATTTTGAATTGTTCATGATTTTGACCATCACCAACATTTGATAGATATAGCTTGAACTGAGATATAATCTACCTATGAGAATTTCCTAAGTGCAAAAATACCCCCTTTAGAGAGAGAGAGAGAGAGAGAGAGTGAGAGAGAGAGAGAGAGAGAGAGTAAGAGGGAATGTTTCTGCCACAGAGGCAGGGGATGGGATGAGGTGGGGGTGGCATGAGAGACACTGGATCATTTGTGGTGGAAAATGGGCACTGGTGGAGGGATGTTACTTGAACATTGTTTGATTGAAAAATAACCACAAAAATTTGTAAGTCTGTAATTGCATCTCATGACGATTCAGTAAAAAAAAGTTTTAAAAAATACCCCCTTTAAAGAAAGTACATGCAAAACAGTCAAAGGACAATGTTAAAGTAAGCCTCCAGTATATATCTTAATATAAGTTATTACTGAATGTAAGTCATGTGACAGCTTCTAATGAAAATTTCCCATTGCAAAAAATCAATGCTAATAACTGGAACTTGAGAGCTGTAATGGGTTCTGCTGTTTTTCTGGCTTAAATTGTGTTCCTATAATATGCTGAGAAGATAAATTGATGACCTGTGAGCTATGGTCACTTCCTGATCCCATTTGATACTTTGGCCTTTAGTTTTAAAAGGGTGATCATAGAGGTTGCTTCATAATGGAGAAGTTGTATTCAAGGAGCATTCTCCAACTGCAAACCTATTGGCACGGACCAATTTTAATTGAGCTGTACCTCAAAATAGTGGCCTCTTTGCCAAAAGAGGTGCTTTCACAGAAAATCGTTTGCTGAATATTTTCTTTTGAAATGCTCAGTTAAAACATTCTATAAATTGATTAGAACTGGATAGAGATAGCTCATTTGATAGGGTATTTGTTTTGTACACAAATGACCTGAGATGAATCCCTTGGTTGCTATATAGTCTTCTGAGTACTATTGGAAATGATCACAGCTTGTTGGCTCAAAACCACATCCCCTCCCCGCCAAAAAAAAAGATTAGAGAAACTTTATAGATCACAATGGAGTGACAATTTCAAAGGCATTATTTATCTGGACCACTGAAATAAATTTTAGACAAAAAGATATGCAGACTAGCAAGGAAGTTCCACTTCTTAATGGGATATTAGATGAGGGTATTGATTTTTAGAAGTTGGCTTCTTATATTATAACCCAGAGATGCTCTGTAATAGAAATGGTCCTGATACCTCTAAACTTCCATGTGGATTTATAGTAGATATTCTACAGCCAGAGCAGTTAATTCTGGGCTGTTCTTCCTAGAGACTGTGGTGTCAAGTCTTCTATTGCTAATTGGTCACAAATGCTTATACAAATATATTAATTTTGTTACTTTATATAATAAGATGCAATATATAGTGTATTTTGAGGGACGTGGAATATGGTGCATTATACCATATTCAGCTCTTCCCAGGGCTCACTCCTGGGACTATGGTCAGGGATCACTACTCAGGGAAATATATATGGTGTCATGACACAAGCCTGGTTGGTCATGTGGAGCGCTCCCTATCACCAGTTGTATTATCCTTCCAGCTTTGTATCACTGTATCACTGTCATCCCATTGTTCGGCGATTTACTCGAGCAGACACCTGTAATGCCTCTATTACACTCAGCCCTGAGATTTTAGCAGCCTCGCCTTACTCATCTTTCCCAACGATTGGAGGCTCTTTCAGGGTCAAAGGAATGAGACCAATCGGTACTGTTTTTGGCATATTGAATACACTATGAGTGGTTTGCTAGGCTTTGCTGTGCGGGGCGGAATACTCTCGATAGCTTGCCAGGCTCTCTGAGAGGTGTGTATATATCCTTTACTGTATTTGGAATATGAATATGCCATGGGGAGCTTGCCAGGCTCTCCCATAAGGGCAATAGACTCTCGGTAGCTTGTCAGGTTCTCCAATAGGGAGAATTAGGCTATTACATGTTGCGCGGCTGCAACATCTAATAACCTTGGAGATCTTGGCCCTGGGAGATCTTTGTATTACTTTGTATTACATATCTTTCAAGCTTTGTATTATTAATATTTATTTTGTATGCTTTGTTGAAGTTCACCATGAAAAAAAAGAGGATGAGGCCAGAGAGATAGTTGAAATAGTCAGGGACCTGCATGCATGTGATCAACTGGCTCAATCACTGACACCACATAAGTTTCTCTGAGCACAGATCGAAGAGTAAGCCCTGTGAACATCTGGTAAAATCCCCAAAACAAACAAACAAACAAACACACAAAAAAAAACAGAAATAGAAGAAAAGAATAATTCACATTGAGTCAATGTGTAATTACATTATTGTTACCATTATGAAATGCTAAGTTATGTTGATTGTGTTCACTTCATATCAGCATATTTGGGGCAGAGAAGAAAAATGATTTCAGGTACTCTTGTTTTAATGTATTTTAAAAATCTTAAAAGAATAACACATATTCTCCTCTCTGCTTTAATTCTCACTTATGTGGATATTTTTTAAAAAGTTCATAGGAGTCAAGAACATGTCTTTATGGTAAATGTTACATTATTTTCTAGTTCCTTTTTCAGATGCCTTCTTGGTTGTTTTTTTTTTATAAAAGGAAATAGATTTATTTTAAATTATGTGGGCACAGTTGTTGATTAATATCAAAAGTTTAATAGAAAGTTGTGATTCTCATATTTATAGAATGTCAGGAACAGTGTATAGATAATACATCATAACTTGGCATTTATGAAATATTAGTTTTCCATAAACATCAACATGAAAAGGAAGCTTACATTTTTTTTTGGTTATAATGACAACTTGAAAGCCATCTGTTCCTTAAAATTTGACAAAACTCTACAGCAGTACTGATATTTTTTTGTGCCAATCTTTCCTGAAGAGTTTTAAACATTTTCAAATACTGCTTTGATTCAATATAGAATTGTTTTTAAATGTCATCTAAAATGACTATTGTAAGTTAGCAGAAATTAAGGAAATAATAAGAATAACTGCAGGAATAATTTGATGAAGAGTGATTTAAACTTTCTAACTTCATTAGTAACATGTAAAATATTGCATGGTGATTGGAAGTAAGCTAAGATACATCAGTAGTTACTAAACCGTACATCTGTACATAAAAACAACTGTAGGTGCATGCCACCAATGTTGGTCTTTGCCTGTAGTCCCCTACCTTGCTTCATGATTCTCAACAAGATAAACAGACATCACTAACGTTCTTCTATTATATCTCACATATTATTCTTCAATCTAAAATAAGTGGTAAAAGTTACATGTGTTGGAAAACTTTGGGCTATTTCCTGGACAATTAGTTACTTTGGAAATGATTGATTCAGGGATTAATTGTCTCATTCAATAAGCCTTATCTTTTAATGAGTTTTCAATTTGAAGCTCTTAGCTGGGTAGAAAATACTTGAGGTCATTTTATAAGGTAAAACATCATTTCCTTTTTCTTAGTATGAGTAATACTATAGTAATACAAATTTACTCATACTTGTATTACTATAGTAATACAAGTATGAGTAAATACTTGTTTCATGACTAGATTTTAAGAGCCTAAATGATTTTGCATCATGTGATATATTCATTGTGTGGCTTTCCCCTAAATTTTGATTTTTTTCAGCTGCAAAATAAAGACTCTGAAAGTGCTTAATTCATAGAGTTTTAGAGAAATAAGGAGAGGACAGAGTGATAGTACAGCAAATAGGGTACTTACCTTACATGCCACAACTCGGATTTACACCGAGTAATCCCCTGAGCCCCACCAGGAGTGATCGCTGAATATCAGGAGTAAACCCTGAGCACCACCATGTGTGACCCAAAAGCAAAGAAAAAGGAAACAAGATAAGGAATGTAAGGATTTAGCATATTAGAATAACCAGGAATACAATATTAGTTGAGAAAATTTTGTCATCATTACACTGTTATCACACAAGAATTTGTAGATGTCTTATACAGTTCATCAGATATGAGGAGAAAAAAATCTAGGCACTTAAGTTTTTACTTAGCTCTGATTTTTGTGGGCCTAAAATTAGATAATAGCAAATTAATAAGTTCAGTGTACTTTATTGTTGAAGGTAATAAGGAGAAAGCAGTTTCAACTGATTGTCTTAAAATTTATGAGAATTATTATTATGTAGCACTTTGAACACAATGCTTCAAATTGTATTATGGGATCATTAAATATACTTTCATTACCTCATTATTTTGTCAACTGTGGGAAAACTGGTACTTAAGAATAATCCCTAAAGTTTCCCTTGTTGACTATTTTAATTGTATTCTTGCCATTTCTTATTTTTTTCCTGAATTAGTTTATCATGCATATGCAGTTTTTATACATAAATGTATATATAATACATATATTGTCGACTATTTTACATGTTTATGTATAAAATATGTATTATTTTAGTATTTAATCACTCTACAACTCGATGGCTTTTCTTTTTACTTTTAGGGTTAATTTATATTAGTGTGGTTTTGGTTTAATCATTTGACAATTGTATAATATCAACTGTATGAATAGATATTTCTTTGGTGAACATTTAAATAGAGTACAAAATAAAAATTTTAGTATATTTTGTCCTGAAATACATTTTATTGTATATATCTCTAAAGGAATAGGTACATATAATACCAGTTATATAACTGTATGGGTTTTATCCATATGCCTTAATCTTAAATAACATATTATATAATTATTTAGATATTCTTAAATACATTACTATTTAATGCTTAATTTGACTTGTAATATTGGTAATTGTATAATTATAATTATATAATTAAAATACTTCAATTTTAAGTAAAAAAGTTTTATGAACATTAAATCCATTTATGCTATAGGTATTTTTATAACTAGAATACCATTTAATGCAAGACTATAAGTTACATTATATACCATAACAAAATTTCACTTATATATACAATATCATTTTATTTATTTCATAGAAACTATACAGTGTTTTAATGCACCAGTTTTTTAAAAATTTTTATTAGTGAATCACTGTGAGGTACAGTTACAAACTTATGAACTTTCATATTTGCATTTGGTTTACATCTCTCCACCAGTGCCCATTCTCCTCCACCAATGTTCCCAGTATCCCTACCACCACCCCCACCCCAACCCTCACCACCCCACCCTGCCTCTGCAGCAGGGCATTCCCTTTTGTTCTCTCTCCTTTTGGATGTTGTAGTTTTAATGCACCAGTTTATCCAAAGAACAAGCTGTAGTGTCTATTCATCTTTTTTTAATGAATTAAAAATTAATGCAAATTTCTGAACATCTAGCATTTTTAATTTTATTTGCCTAAATTGAAAACTTATGCTGGAATATGCTATTCAAATTAATGTTTAGGCTATAAACTTAAATATGAATGAGGCTTTATATTATTTACCATAGATAGAGTGAGATCGGAGAGCCAGTTTTAAAATGTGTTTTACATGGGATAATTTGTATGTGGCTTATTCGATATGCCAAATACAGTAACAATAATAGGTCTCATCCACTGACCCTGAAAAGATCTCCAATCATTGGGAAAAACGAGTAAGGAGAGGCTGCTAAAATCTCAGGGCTGAGACGAAGGGAGACATTACTGGTGCCCACTCGAATAAATTAATGAACAACGAGATGACAATGACAGTGAATTTCTAAGTACACAATGCATATTAGATATGGAATTTAGCTGGTAATAAATTTCTTGAGATTGAAATTTATTATACCTCTTTGTCCATCCTTATAAATATGCAGAGTTTAAAATGCAATGGCCAGAAGACAAGAGACTATCACTAGAAGAATGTGGACATGGACTCCAAGACTGCTAATCCTGACAGTGCTCCTCGGGTGTCAGCAGGGAGATGGGCAAGGTCAAGGTAGGTACAGCCATGTTTTATTATTCTAAGAGCTGGATGCTGTTTGTTTTTCTACTATGGAATTATGGGGAACTTTGCTTTGATACTTAAAAAGATTTGCTACAATAGTTTTCCAAGTCTGTTTTTTTTTCCCCCTTGAAGTGTAACATAGTGCTTCTTTACCTTCTAAATTGAGGCAGTAGGGGTGAGTTGTTTAGATTTGAAGTAACATTGTTCTAAAATTGGCTGTACCCTCTTTATTCAGCTGGAGTAGATGTTATGTCCACATACATCTGTGGATATTTTTGTGTAATAATGCAAGGTTATATTTTGGAACATAATACTTTTGATTTCTATGTTTCTTTAACATTTTTAAGTGTTAAGAACATATTTCTAAAGTGTTCAAGTAACTCAGAAAATGAGTGAAAAAGTGTTGTTTCTGTTTCTTTATTATATTTGGATAAAATTGATGACAGATTGTTGTGTTTAGGTTGTGGCGTCTTGACTTATCAGTTTCAGAGTAGAAAAGGGGCATGGATTTTGCAATAAGGTTTGTAAATAGCCTGATTTGATGAATAGTGGCATGGACCGTCAGCTGCCAGAACAAGTGTTAGTGGTGTGCAGTTTTTTTTTTTTATTAGCGTGGTAGTTTTGGAGTTGTGTTGTTTCCTCAAATAGAAATTATAAGGTGATGTTTTAGGGTATACCATTCTCTGACCTCGTGTCTTGGAGGAGTGTTCCCTTTGATATTGTTTCTGCATTTGTCAAGATATGAAATGAAATATGTGAGCAGAAAAGATATAGGGCAGGTATATTGCGCTCGATAACAAAGTGTTTAGTGTCATTTTATAGTTTTGACAGACTCGAGTATTTAGTAGGCCTTTGGTGTCTAAAATATACAATTATATATATATCTATCTGTATCTGTATATGTATAATTGGTAAATTATTTTGAAATGACTTCTGAGAGAATAATTAACACATATGTGTTAATAACTGTATGTAAGTATACACAGGTAACAATAATAGAGGCCCTAATTTGTAAATGTTTTTATGTCATTAGAATTTATTTAACATCTAATTATATATTTCTTTTTCTTCTTATGATACTTAGTGCATGGGTTTTTTAAATTTTTTACTAAAAGTTAGAAACAAGAAACAGTAGGCAGCAGATACATCTCTCCTTTTGGCTAACAAAGTTGTTTGTTTCTTTGGCAATGTCTCAGATTACTAAAATGCAGCAGGACAACTGCTTTTTTCTTCAATAGTGATCCAAGAGTACATTTATTATTGTATAAAATTGCCAAAATATCTTTTCCTGTGGACATCATTTTTAGGGTTTATGACTTATTCTTGGTGCATAATGCTTGTTGGGTATTTAAGTTATTTGAGGTAAAGTAAGTATTGTCTCTTGTTAGACCAATCCCCTTTCATTTCTCCAATATCAATGTTTTAAATATTCTTTCATTTGAAAATGACCATCAAGCGCCTGAAATCAATTCAGTACTTTGTTTTAGTTAAGCTCCTAGTAGTAAATGAGAGTAATTTGATTTCTTCTTAAGAGAATAAATTAAAATAGACAGTGATTCAAAAGACAAAATAACTTCATAGAAAACATAATGGAATGATTTACCATTATAGTTAATAGTATTTTGCTCCTTTTAGAGTAATAATATCAAATGAAGAAGATTCTTAGACATAGTAAGCAAATCTTAGTTCATAGAGAGCCTAAGGTACATATTATTACTTAGATCAGTAATCTGCATTAATATTTTTAAAATTTTGATGTGCAATTATGGATAAAATTAGACTATGCATTCTAACATGGAAATTACTGTGTATATTTTAAAAATAAAACATTGCACTCTACTGATAAGAAAATAATATACTAAAATTTGTGAACCAAATTCTCTACATATTTATTTTGTGGTTTTGCTTTAAAGTGACTATTGGAATCTCCAAAGTCGAGTTGTGAATTTGTGAATTTTCTATTCAAGTTTTTCATTTTAACACAGGATATTACTCTATTTGTAGTTTACTGAGAAATTTGAATGCTCTTTCCCATAAAATATAAATGGTAATGCAATTTTAGGAACAAAAGACAAAGGTCCACAATTCTGAAACATGCAATCACATTCAATATAAATTCCACTATGGGCAAGTGTCTATAACTATAAACACATATAGGAAATATACTCTTAATCAAAAACATCCTGGAGAATCCTGATTCTTTTCTTTTTTTTTTCTTTTTGGGTCACACCCAGCAATGCACAGGGGTTACTCCTGGCTCATGCACTCAGGAATCACTCCTGGCGGTGCTCAGGGGACCATATGGGATGCTGGGAATCAAACCCGTGTGGGCCAAGTGCAAGGCAAACCACTACCTGCTGCGCTAGCGCTCCAGCCCCCCTGACTGGTTATCTTCTTGAGGGCATAAATGTTAAAAAAAGAGAAAGGAATGAATGCTTGTTTGAAATCAGATAATATACAAAAATACTTTAATTTGAGGGCAACTACTTCTCTGATTCTGGACTTGCAGAATGCCAAGTACATTTTTTTAATGTCCATTTATAGGGATTCAGCCCATTTATATACTACTTAATATAATTTTCATATTAGACATTCTTTAATCTGGGGCTGGAGGGATAGTGCAGCAGGTGAGTGCTGGTCTTGCACGCAGCCTACCAGGTTTGATCCCAGACATCCCATATGGTCCCTTGTGAACTGCCACAATTAGTTCCTAAATGCAGAGCCAGAAGTAACCTCTGAGCACCACTGGGTGTGATCCAAACACCCACCAGCCCCAAAAAAGAAAAAAAAAGGGAAACTCTCTAATTTGTGAAAAAGAAGTTACATTTTATAATAAGGAAAAAAAATCTTTACAAGTAATATGAATAATAAAATCATACTTCCTTCACTTTAAAGCATGATAATTATATAGACACAACACTTTAAACATTGACTTTGGTAATACACATTTTAATATGATTTCTCAAATAACAGGTAAAATGAAGAAAATATTTAATGGAAAGGAAACCTATAGAAAAGCAGTCTATATATAGACCAATAATTTTATAGAACTGTAATCATTAAAACTGAGAATTATTTTCCAAGATCAGCAATCCTAGTTTCTTCTGCAACAATATATTTTGATAATAATATAAGATGTGTGTTAAGGAAAAATGCAGTTTATATTAAAAGTATTAAGAAAAAAATCTCACTGGGATATATGTGAATATAAAAATAGGGTGGGGTAATTGGGATAATGTTAAAAAATAAACTGACTCTAACCAAAAATACTATCATAAATATTATTTATAAAATCTCAACATAAGTCTATGTCATCAAGTTTATAAAGTAATGCTTTTGTCTTGTGAATAACTAAGCTGTGCTGTTTTTCTGATGTAAAATAAAAACAAGAGCAAGAAGTTTGGAATTCTATATTTTTAATGATTTCAGTTTTGGAATTAGCACTATTTTACTTATTTTTAAAGAATTTAAGATGTACTTTAGTTACTGATATACAATATGTCATCATAAGAACACGTTAGTCAATAAAATTGAGTTCCATCAGAATTTACATTCTGAAATTACTAATACTAACCCTGACAATGGATATTTTTAATATTTGGTATTTATTTTTAGTATTCAGGTGGAAATGACTTTGCAGCATTTTTAAAGTTTGAGAACAAATAAATTACTTTATTTTTATATGCTAATATTAGGTCATACATTAGGTAAAAAACAAAGTCTTACTATATTCAGCAATTATAATCTACAGTTGTATGGTATCCAATGAAATAGATAAATTAGGACACTAATTGCTAGAGAAGCATATAATTTACCCATTTTTCCAAATTTTTATGCTATATTATCCTGGGATAGTCATTTTATCTATATTTGAACAATTATTGTGTCACATTTAATTCGAAACATCCATTATTCTTAGAGACAAACTACTGTGGTATGGATGAGTGGTTGTTAGGGCGATTGATAGATGGGTTTATGGAAGATTATATAAATAATGCTCCTCTTACTTTCTCTTTTCCTTTAGATATTTCCCTCAAATGTGTCAAAGACATTATTTTTATTTATATAATATTGTCTCTCATTCAAAATCTTTTTCTGTGTAATTATCTAAAATATAAAAGTAGTGTCTAACTTTGACTTGAAAGGTTATAGAAATAGATGTTAAATTAAATATCTCAGATCATAAAGCATATGGATTTAAAGTTTAGTACCACTACAATTAAACTTCTGAGGTTAATTGAATAAATTACTTTCTTCTTATTATCAATATGAATTTTTTCTATGCTGTTTTCTGTGAAAATGTGTTTAACATTGATTTATCTATAATGCATATATGAATATAAATTTCTATTTAAATACCAAAGCCTAAACTACATTAAAGAAAACATAGGCAAGAGGTTCTTTGGTGTTGGCTTCCTTGATGTCAGTCATGGGGTTTCGACTTTCACAGCATGAAAAACAAAAACCAAATGAAATGTAATTATACTCAGTTAAAAGTGTTATACATGGAGAAAAAAATTGTGACACCGTAATTCAGACCTTTGGAAATGAATACTGTACAATGATTATTTGTGTGTAGCAGGAGACTTGATATTAAAATATCACTGTGCTAAGTAGTATGAAAATTGAACTCCAATATTTAGTAAATATTGATTGATTCCTTATTAAAATGTACATAATATTCTATTTGTAAAATAATTACATATGAGCCTTATATAGTGGTTGCTTATAGTTTGTACATATAGTGTATGTACATAGGTGTATTCACATTAGTCTATATAGTGGGAAAAATGCTACGTGTATTTATTTTTAGATTTTGAGTATAAATAAAAATGATGCAAATTGAAGTTTCCTCATAAATCTACCTCCACGTTTAAAATACTAACAATATTTTTTCCCCAAAACTTCCCACCATTCTAGATATAATATAACACACTGTTTCCATAGCTTAGCAGTTTTATATTATATGGTGAATAGGGAAACTAGAATTATAAGACACAAATGGATATACTTTAAAAACAATAGCATTTTGGCCTAGAGGGGATACAGTGGATAAGATTCTCACCTTGCATGTAGCTGATGCCAGTTAGATACCCAGTACCCATATCATACACCACTCTCTGCCAGAAGTATCCTGAGCACTACCAAGTATAGTCCAAAAATAGAAACAATTTCTTTTTTTCAGAATTAGTCTTTAAATTGTGAATTTCTGAGAAAAATACCCAGGTAGTACAGAATTCTTAGCTATTTGAAGGCTGTACTCCTAAATGAAACAGTAAAAGTATTATTATTATTATTATTATTATTATTATTATTATTATTATTATTATTATTATTGAATCGCCGTGAGAACAGTTACAGGGCTTTCAGGATCAAGTCTCAGTCATACAATGATCAAACACCATCCCTTCACCAGTGCACATGTTCCACCACCAAGAACACCAGTATGCCCCCCTCCCACTCCCCTTCTCCCCTCCCCCTGTCTGTGTGGCAGATGGTTTTCACTTTACTCTCTCTTTACTTTGATTACATTCAATTTTTGACAGAAAACCCACTATTATTATTTGGAGCTTTTCCCCCCAACAATCAGACCCGTTGAAATGGCATCATTAGATCATATGTTTTTTATTGCTGATAACAAAGGGCATATGATGTTGCACGCCCAGTATGAAAGCAACCACCCAGTTTTGGGATTCTGGTATGTTAGTAATTAAGTCCAGAGGTATTCCTGCCAGCAGCTGCTGCATTCCGAGATTGGTTTGTGTGCCTCTGGGATCATGACTGTTCAGGAGCAGAGGAACTGTTCGTGGGCGGCCGCTCAGGGTCTCATTTGGGCAGGAAGCAGGTCCGGTTCTGTCCTCCCATTGCAAGATTCCCCATGCATCCCATCACTGCAAACTCCTACTTCAATGTCCAATTGGCTCTGAAAGGTGGCAGTCGCCATGCTGCTGCAAAGGGCAAAAGGCCGAGGAACAAACACTCTTCCCCTCCCAGGGCCTCATGGGGCCTTAACTTAGTTCACAGTAGAGGGGTATATCTGCCAGAAGCCGCTGTGTTCAGAGATTGGTTTCTGTGCCTTTGGGATCATGGCCACTCAGGGGTGGGGGAGCCATTCCTGAGCGGCTTTTTGTATATCTAGAAACAGTGAAAATGTTTTTATGGATTTTATGGGAATATGTAAAGTTAGGGAACTGGAACAATAGCTCTCTAGTAGTGAACTTTGGTATTTTGCAAACATATTTTATTTCAATGTATATTGCATATTTTTTCACAATATTATACCATAGATTGAATATTTTTTTTCACAGTTTAGGTTATATATTAATTGCAGCTTATTTCCCATTGATCTTGTTTATTTTTTGTCTCTAAAGTTAATCTTATTTTATTTTTCTTTTCTTAAAAAAACTAAACCTCATGGACAGGCTAAACTTCTTAGCATTTGGCACTGAGTACAACACTTACTAAAGTGACATAGTATAGCCAACTATAACATCTCACTACTTCTTATAGTCCACTACTAAAAGAAAGGTATGTTTACTTTTGAGGGATGATCTTTGTTAATGGATTTTATGCATTTTAAATAATAAATTAATATTTAATTTTAGATTATACAGTATCTGATCAGCTTCTTTTTTGCATCCAGAATTTTTTATTGTAATTAAAATTATTATTTTTTCTTTTACTTGTTAATGCAGATACATTATCTGTACCATAACCTTTCCTTTTTTAGGATAATATACTATACTTATCTCGGACTTATCATATATTTGCATTTAAATTTTCTTAATTCTCTTCACTCTTAGTACATTTTACATTTGTAGGTTTTACATATTCCATGGAAACATATATATTAGCACATAAATTTTTTGAAGTTCAATGTTAAGAAAGACATGATACCACAGTAAGATCCAAGTACAAAGTAAAATTTAATGAAATATATTTATTTACATGGATTAAAATCATCTACCAGCCAATGATCACAAATTGCATATAGCAGCCAATGATCACAAATAAATTTATTTTATGACAATTCCATCTGTCATTTGTTAAAGTTTTGTTTGAGCAAGAAATACGAAATAAATTAGTTGTATGCCTGACAAGGGGACAAGCTGAAGTGTGGCAGGAAATCTGAGGACATTGGTGGAAGGATGAGGATGCCCGTGTTGGAACTGGTGTCACTTACTCCTGACTCTGCTCAGGAATCACTCCCAGTGGTATCAGGGAACCATATGGGGTGCTGAGGACCAAACCCAGGTCAGTAGTAGGCAAGACTAGTACCCTGCCTTTGGCATTAAGTACCTAGCTCCAAGTTCAGACTACTTTAAACATAATTCCAAAGAACTTAGACTTCCTTGAATATTGAACTTTACTATTGTTCATTTATTTGGAGACTGTTTAATCTGATTTGAACAGATAAGTTTGTCAGGTAAGGTAAGGTAGGTAAGATTATGGAAAGAGATGAGGCTAATTTATTGTCAACATTGTAATAAAATAGCCTCATCTCTTTCCCTAATCCCATATACAAAAAGAAAAAAAGAAAACTGTTTCTCAAAAAATTGACCATAAATAAGAAGTAGAAAAAGAACTAGAACAAGTAGTATAAAACAGAAATGAAAGAAAGTTATATAGTACATGTAAGAAATGTATGTGCATGGAACAACAAATATAAAATATAATGTAAATTAACAAAATTTAGTCAATGATGTTTTTAATAGGATGAACACACATGAAAATAGAGTAGGAAAAGCCTGAACATAGTGCTTCTCTTTCCAATAAAGTATTTATTCTCCTTATTCTGTCTTACTTTGTAATTAACCTCATGGCATCTTGTACTATAAAGAGTTACAACTGTGCTGTAAGAGAATTAGTTCTTTGTGCATAAATTAAAGTGCAAACAAAAAGCCTAGACATTGGAATCAAGACATTCAAAATAGCCCTATGTGTGAGACTGGTTGTCTGATTCTGGGCAGAATTTATTTGCTTGTTGGTAATCTTTGTTTCTTTCTCCTCAAGTTATAATGTCATACCTACCTCAGCATGAAGACATGCTTGGGAATTCTTTCTCTGTCACTTATTAGGTTTGATTTTAAAAGCTCATGAATTACACATGAATTTCAAATTTGCCAAGTTAGATTTCAAGAGACTTTTAAAAAATAATCTGGCACCTTTCCATTCTGAAAGCTGTACACAGTGTTCATAAGCTCGGTCTTGCTTTAAGGATATGTATCCCATCCATCAGCAACTTGCCTCTCTCTATAGGCATATATCTTATCTAGGGACTTTTTTCTTTTTCAAAGCATGGGAAGCACTATGATTTATATCTGGTCATGCCATGATATTTATTTATCATATAATTTATCAAATAAATTTATTTATTAATAATAACTGTTAAGTCCTATACAGTTTTTATTTTTATCGTTAAAGTGGCAATTATTAGAATGCAAAATATGCCTTGTTCTTACAGGGTTTCTTATTTACATTTCTATATTTTCCACTGCAGCTTCAATGCTCATATGGAAGATTGCTTTCTCTCTTTTTTTCATGCAGCTATAATCATGCTGAAACTCAGATATACTTCACCAAGACTCAGATTCTGCATTCTTTGGTGTTGTTTCTTATAGTTTACATAGCTTCAATACTCAGCATTATCTCTATTTCTCAGTATGCTCTGTAATTTTGGATTTGAATCTGTTTCTTATGTATATATACTCTGCTGGTAATACTCTTTATCCAATAGTTAAATGATAAGGTATTTATCTGGGGTTAGAGACTACACTGGATGCTAGTGACCAGGCAGAACCAGAAAATTGACCAAGAGCCCTACCATCATGAAGACAGATGACAAGCAATAAACAATACAAATATTCAAATTACAGTAAACTGTATGCTAGAAATAGTGCTATGATGGGGGAAATGATCAATCTGGGAGTCTACTTTTCAATTTGGTAGTTGAGAAAGACTTTATAGACACCATGACAATAAAAATCCATATGGATATTGGGAAGAAAATAACTTGCAAGGGTACAACAGGAGAACAAAATTGGGCACGATTAAACTTGTGTCTGTAGGAAAACAAAAGAAGCTATTCTGGCTAGAGCAAAGCACACACAATGGGTAATACAGCATCTAACATAATAGGCAGAAATGGATTTGTTGCTTTATTTGCTATTTTAATGACTTTGCTTTAGTGTGAGTGAAGTGAGAATTTTTTAGAAGGTTTCTTAGAATTCTTATTTTGGTATTTCACTTTTAATTTTGAGATTATTTTGGGGGGGAGTCAAACCCAGCATTGCACAGGGGTTACTCCTGGTTCTTCACTCAGGAATTACTCCTAGCAGTGCTGGGGCGGTCATATGGGATCGAACCTGGGTTGGCCACATGCAAGGCAAACATCCTACCCCTGTATTATTGCTCCAGCCCCTAATCTTGAGATTTTTAAATGGTTACTCATAACAACTGCTTTAAAAAATTTTTTTTAAACACCATGGTTTGCAAAGTTGTCTATGATACAATTATTACAGGCATTCAATACTCCAACACCAATCCCACCACCAGTGTAACCTTTTCTCCAACACTATCCCCATTTTCCCAAGCCACACTTTCCAAGCTTGCCCTCTTGGCAGAAACACAATAATTTGTTTTATATTGCTTGGTGGAGATAATTTGCTAATGGTTTTATACAAATATACTTCAGCAAAAAGAAAATTTGTGAAAATTATTATATCTCACCCTGGATTCACTAAGTCCTTGTCTGAGGTTTTACTAAGCTATGTGTTGCTAGTCAAGCTTTCTTATTAATACTTTTATTTCTTGAGCGGAGTTGACTTATGTTCCCATCTAATGTGGTGGGCTCTTACTGAGCTGTCAGTATTGTAGAACTTGGAGGTGTCATTCTGCTGCATTTGAAGCAGTATGTTCCAGAAACACCAGAATATTTGGGTCATGAGTTTCCACAATGGTGCTTGTTAGATGTGGTTGTGGTTGTTGAGGAACTATTGGTAGAAGATAAGGGGAGGCTACCCACACATACATGAGAAGTTCCCAGACTTCTCAGCCTGAGAAGTGGTGAACGTGAGGTTTTCAGCAGTTTAGCCTCTCTGCAGAGTGAACTTGCAAGGCAGTAGAGTTGGGCTGATGACATGACAGTAGCTGTGGCGATGTGAGCATGGCTGCCAGGCCTTTCGTAGGGTGATAACTTAGTCTTCTTTCTTCCCAATAGCACCCCAGTATAACTAAGCTATTTCATGTCATTACTTTTGTGGGCAACTGCAAACTTGTCTTTTAAAGTAGTGCTAAATTCTAATTAAAATTAATTTAAACAATCTTTTATATATTTCTATTTTTCATTATGAAATATCTCTCAAGTACTTTGAAAGCTTGTTAGAATAATGAGGATATTCATATAGAATACAACGTGTAACTTATTTCTCATCAGATTAGTTAATTGATGTTGATATTAGAACATTTCTGATGAAGTATATTGATAAAACTAAATTTGGGTTACTTGCATATCAATCAATACTATATTAAGTTCTGTATCTGAAACCTAAGTAATGAGTAAATAATTCTAAGAAGAAATTGTCATGGAGGTTTGAAAGTTGGAATAAATTTGCTCACTTTAAATACAGAAACCATGAAGAAGGAAAAAAATTATTTTTGTTTCCTTGTAGAATTGCTTTTCAGGTAGGAAGATATCTTTTATATTAAGCATATATTTATTTTCTTTTGTCTTACCTTACAGATTTTGTTTACAAAAATAACGTGGGTTTTTTTTTTTAAAGAAATGAAGCTCTATGTTTAACGAAAAGATATGTTTTAAGATCATTAATCACATTTATTTAACAAGAAGCTGGAAGAGAGAGTATATCGGAGAATATACAGAGAGAGAAGAGAATAATTTAAAAATTACTGTAATTACTATAAAATGAAACACTATAACTAAATACTAGGCAAACGTATTATCATATTTATCAAGTCACTTGTGTAATAAGTGTACTGTTGTAGTCTACTACATGGCAGCAGTTAAGTATAAATTAGAGAAGGGGCTGAAATCCCAGGGTTATAATCTATAGAAAGAGGAATAACATGCACAGTACATTACAGAAAGTGCTGTGTATAACATCTCTAAAGTGTAATGCTAAGACAAAGACTAAATGTGATGTTGTAGTTGAGTATAAGTGACCAGTGGGGAAGCACTTATTGGTAGAATGGTCAGTGTGTCTGCTCCCTAGGGAAGTATTTCCGTTGATGTTAGAATGAAGAGTCAGAAACTATGAAGAGCCATGGTCTTTGGGGAGAAGGAATAGAAAATATGCAGGTTCACTTGTATCACTTGTCATCCGTTGATCTTCAATTTGCTCGAGTGGGCGCCAGTAACGTTTCCATTTGTCCCTGTCACGTGCTAGTGTATGCAGGTCAAGAATATGCAGGTTAAGAAATAGAAATCGCCTTTATATTTTGTTGGACACTCTGAAGGCTAATTTGGTTAGAATTTACATGCAGGAAATACATGGAAGAGACCCAAAAATAGAAACTCTCAGGGATCAGATTAATTTGACAGTTCGCATTTGTGTGAAAATTAAATATATTGAAACTTTTAAGATAGAGAAATGATATAATTTAACTTCACCTAGTTCCATTTATCTAAGTTTGGGGGTATATCACTGTCACTGTCATCCCGTTCCTCATAGATTTGTTCAAGCGGGCACCCATAACGTCTCTCATTGTGAGACTTACTGTTACTGTTTTTGGCATATCGAATACACCACGGGTAGCTTGCCAGGGTCTCCGAGAGGGGCAGAGGAATCGAACACAGGTCTGCTGCGTGAAAGGCAAACACCCTACCGCTGTGCTATCACTCCAGCCCAAGTTTGGGAGTATATATGGATGAAACTTTCAATGGCATTTAAAGAGTTATAAATGAGCATTATGTGTCTTATTTGGGGTGTGGGAGAGAGAGGTGGAGGTTTGGGCTGCATCTCTCTGTGCTAAGAGTTGACTCCAGACTCTGTTCAGAAATCGCTTCTGGCACTGCTCAGGATGAAAATGGGGCGGGGCGACAACCAAGTACAAGGCAAGCGCCCTTTAATCTTTGTACAATTTCTTCAGCCAGAATGACGTTATGGATGAGGAAAACTTTTTGCATTGAAGCTGGTAAGTGAAGACTTAGTAAATCTTGGTAAAGTGAAGGTAGCTTGGTACAAAATTTATACTGAAGGTACATGTGTGAACGGGACAGAGGAATCCCTCTAAGTGCTGAGTGAACTCATCTAGCCAGACCGCACTGTCATCAATACTGGCTGGTTCCATAAACACCACTAGAAAAATGCTTGAGCACAGAACAAAGAGTAGCTTCTGAGTACTACCGATTATTGCCCCCAACAATTAAACAAACAAAAAATGTGAATGTGAAAAGGTCGTGATATTTATTTTGTCTGTCATACGTATATAGGTTATCAAGATAAACTTAAATATTTTTTCTTTCTTCAAAATTTTTTGTAAATTTAAAATTATGAATATAAGCCCTGCCTAGAAAATTGTCTTAGCAAATATTGAGGAGGCCCAGAAGATTGTCTTTATTTTTTTTTCATGCTTAGAATGTTAAATATGTGTCAAACTATTGCAATGTTTACCTGGGACTAATTTTTCCACCTTCATTATTATGTACATTTGAGAAGTCTTGCCTTAGTCTCATGCAAATGCACAGTTTTGTGTAGCTCAAATAAATCCTTTCATCAGCTACTTCCCAGATTCCTAACTTGGGGTATCGCTGTTTGAGATGTCTTTCCTTTGCCTCTTCAAAGATGATGATGCTGCTATCATGACAGAACCACATATTTATGTCTATGGCCCTTAGTACAACTTTGCAAGGAGACCTGACACTTCATTCTGTTCCTCTGAGAGAACATAGATTTTATACCTTCTACTTGGGATATGCCATCTCTTTTCATTTAAATCTTCTTTTCATTACACTGCTCACATGCTAGATTTTGTTATGAACACAAATTTTAACTGTTTGCACACACACAAACATCTTCAAATCTAAATTTTTCCAGTGAAGGTTAACATATGGTCAATATCTTTAAACATTTATTTTCTTTCAGTATACTAGTAGCCTTCAGTTTAATTAATTTCTTTTAATTAATATATTTTGTGATGCCAGGGAGCAAATCCAGGTCTCATGTCTGCAAGTCATGCACTTCTCCAGAGCTCCACATCTCTGGACACACCTTCCTTTTAATGATTGCTGTTCAGTTTGTGATAGTGTCTCATAAGAATTGAAATGATGTAACTCAGATACAAAGCTAATGATTTTAGATTCTTAAAATCTAAGCTGTTGCTTATCAGAAAAAAGAACCTAAGAATATTTATTTGATTTTTTACTTTTTCAAATCTAGTCTATTGAATTTATTTCAGTTTACCTTTCTTAGTGCAGGATTTTTAATATTCTTGCTGAAGTTATATCTTTGTATATTTTACTTTGTTATATCTACCTGTCACTCCATTTTCGCCCCATCCATATTCCACTCCTAATCCATCCTTCACCCTATCACTTGTCCTTTATGGCTCTTCCATTCCTGGCTGTTTTCTACCTTTTACAGATTTTCTGAATTATGTACAAAGATTCTCTTCTGTTTTGTCAGTAATTTTATATCAAAGCATTTTATATATGGTTCTATGCAGCTCCCAGAGGTTGCTTTGAGGATACTGATTTAACATGTCATCCAATAGAACATAACATTTAACATGTCATCCCTTATAAAGCTTCAAGGACATACTGTCTGCTGATATTTCTTTGACATAGATTGAAGTGTTCGCTCAACATGGACTAGAAGAAACTTTTTTTTCCCTTTGGCCTAAATGTTACATCACCTTAAAGAAAAACTCAGAAACTGACATTTAATTTTGTTGTCCTGGGAAGTGGTGTCATTCTCAATAAAATAGATTTGTCATCCAACTTCACATGTCAACACAAAACACACGTGGTACTCTCTGAGCACTCACTCTCTTGACTGAAATCACTGCTGCCACAAACTATCAGAGAAACAAATCCCAGTGGTACCTCACAGTCCATACCAGGATGCTCTGGAACCTTTTTGAATTCATTATATATCAAAGGTGTGCTAATACAGCTTTTGCTGATTTGAAATCTGAACTTTAGGTAGTGTGTCTCATGCATAATCTTTTTGTATTTGTTTGTATTTGTATTTGTATTGGGCTAGAGCAATAGCACAGCAATGGAGCATTCGCCTTGCACGCCGCCAACCCGTGTTCGATTCCTCCGCCCCCTCAGAGGGCCCGCCAAGCTATCGAAAGTATCACACCCACATGGCAGAACCTGGCAAGCTACCTGTGATGTAATTGATATGCCAAAATGACAAAAACAGTAACAATAAGTCTCACAATAAGAGACATTGCTGGTGCCTGCTCGAGCAAATTGATGAGCAACGGGATGACAGTGACAGTGTATTTGTATTTGATTTTTGGGCCACACCTGGTGCTGTTCAGGGTTTACTCCTGACTCTATGCTTGGAAGCTCAGGGAACCATATAGAATATCAGGAATTGAACATGGTCTGTCCATTTGCAAAGCAAGTACTGTGCTATTATTCTGGCCCACTTAATTTTTTGGAGGTGTATGGTAAGTCATATATATTTAAATGGCCGTTTCTCGAGAAAGACTTGAACACTGAAAATATTATGAGCCAGTACGAGTTTTATTCCAAGTGTTATTTCTGCTTTACTCTGTTTATTTCCTCTTTGCTATCTTTGTGTGTTTATATCACCAATTTACTCAGTTAGTTGAAAACCATTATGGATAGTATATAAATTACAACCCAGTGTTCAGATTTATCCTTCAATCTACATTTTTATCTTAATATCAGTAGTTTCCATTGATAACCAAAACTTGTCATTTGTGTGTAAGAAATAAATTGAAAACAAATAACAAGTTCAAAAAATTATTGATGGTGTTATTTCTCTTGAAGTTGTTTTTCTTTCCTCTAAGTCATATTACAGATACCTTAATTTTTTAATTTAAAACACATTTAAGAAAAAGTATGTTCACCATGTGGAAGAACTGAAATGTTCCAAGAATGGGGTGATATCCTTCAAAGCATTAGAAAAAGATGTATTATGTGCTATATAATATTTGAGGGACACTTTCTTATTATAGTGTGCTTTCTCAAAGGCTGAATTAAGCTAGGGAAGCTTATTAAGAATTCGAGCAAGGTAAATAGACAATAAAGTCTTGGTTTTGAAATGGTCAGAAATGTGTAGCTCCTTGATTGAAAAATGTATATTCTTGATTAGAATTGACAAATATTTCTGTGAGGAATCTATCCATATGCACTTTAGGATTTACTGGTATATGTAGTCAGTCTCAATAGCATTTTACATTTTAAACCCTTAATAAATCCTAAATATATGTCACACAATAATTTAGATGGAATAAATTTAGACTGTGGACCTGTAGTTTGAGGTCCTATTTGCATAATTCGATTGCATTTTTTTTCTAAAACAATATATATTAAGAATTGGGCATCTAACAGAGAGAAATTAGCCTAAATTAGATTTTAGCTTAGAATGCAATGAGGTGTCAGGGAAAGCAAATATTCTTCTTTTAACATAACTTACACACTATCCATCTTTGGTGTTAGAATTTATGATACTGGTTACTTCATCAGTATTGTTTTGCTTTTTATTACCTTTTCTCATATTTCTCCTAATTGATTTAGGAAAAAATCCTTTTAGAGTTGAACTTTATGCAATTATAGGCCTACTATATTAAACATATAGTTAAAAATGAGCAATATATATGCACATATATATTATATGCTGCTTTTCTAGTAAACGTTATAGTACAACATCTGTGAATTTTTTAATGAGGAACTTTTGCAAATATTTATATTAAGCTGACTTATCAGATAATATGAAAAATAGAAAAAACACAAAACTATAATTTAGTAACTGCAAAGAAGAGCATATTGAACAAAGTGTCTAACATTTTAAGATCTAATACAGTAAATCCACAAAGCCTCAGTAATTAGTTTTAATCTTAGTTTAAATTCCTCATAATGCTATCATAACATGGAGTTTGATGGAAAAATCAAACTTAATATTCATCTCAACATTGTTTTTGTTTGTCATAAAACTTTTTAACTCCACTGTACAATGTATTACTTGCTTAAAAGAGCCAATTATGGATATAAAAAATAAAATATACTTTCAAAATTATTGAGATAATTTTCACTTGATAACTGATTTTTTCTTTTTAGAACATAATAAATGGAATCATGGTATTGGATTGCAGAAAGTTTAGAAAAGCATTATAAGCACAACTATCATTCACTTTCCAAACTTGTGGCATTTTGCTTAATTAGGTAGAAAAGTCATACCTGTTGTTTTTATGTTATTTTAAGAAATTCTAAGTTTAGCAAAAAATGAGCATAAATTTTCATAGAGCTTTCCTATCAATATCACTGTCTTCCAATTTTAACCTTTTGTACTAGTGTGTTGTCTTTTCATAATTTATGAATTAAAACTTATAAACTACTAATAACTAGAGTTTATAAACTCCAAATTAAATAACATTTTTGTTCTAATTTTTTTCAAATACATAATACATGCGTAATCCATTGTACTATCATATAGAATTATTATTTTACTGCCATAAGTGTCTTCTATACTGTGTCTTCTAATCCCTCTATACCATATCACTGCCAAACACTGATCTTAACTTCTCCATAGCTTTCCTTTATGCAGAATTTATAGAGTTGAATCATACACTCTGCAGATTTTTTAGATTGTTTTATTTAGCAGTGTTTACTTAACATTAAAGTTTATCTTTTAATGGCTTAATAATGCATTCATTTTTAATGCTGAATAATATTTTATTGGCTGAATGTACTACATTTTATTCATTTCATCTATTTATAGATATCTTATTTTCCAGTTTTAGCAACTATGAGTAAAGCTTACACACATATTTGAGAGCCTGTTGTGTGAAAACAAAAATTTTAAAACAGATTAGAACTTCCTCAATAGCTTTCTAAAATTTAGGTTTTACTATAGTTTAGGCAATATGATCAAAGTAGTTTTATTATTTTTATTTATGATGTGCAAAGTTACTGTTGAAACAGCCAAGTGCCAATGATTCTCCACAACTGTATTTTTTTAATTAGATCATTACAGTTTGGATCATCTGTTTACAGTCACTGTATCACTGTCATCCCATTATTTATCGATTTACTCAAGTGGGCGCCAGTAGCGTCTCCATTCGTCCCAGCCCTGAGACTTTAGCAACCTCTCCTTACTCATCTTTCCCATTGACTTGAGGATCTTTCAGGGTCAGAGGAATGAGACCTGTTATTGTTATTGTTTTTGGCATATGGAATATGCCACGTGGGGGGGCTTGCCTGGCTCTGCCGTGCCGTTGGGGGAGATAAACGAAATATTTCCAATCAGTAAGTTTGCAGGATGGGCTGGAGAGAGAGAACAGGAGTTAAGGCACTTTCTTGCCTTTTCTTGCCTATTGTCAACCCAGGTTCCATTCCAGTTCAATTCCAGTTCCATTCAAATAGGGCAACCTAGATCCTGCCAGGGTGATTGCTGAGCGCAGAGCCAGAAGAAAGCCCTCAGCAAAGCTGGGTGTTATGCCAAAATCAAATAAAAAACATACAAACAAAATTTTTCCTAAACACAGTCACACCGTCGTCCCATTATTCATCAATTTGCTCAAGCGGGCACCAGTAATGTCTCCATTGTGAGACTTATTGTTACTGTTTTGGGCATATAGAATACACCATGGGTAGCTTACCAGGCTGTTCCTTGCGGGCAGGATACTCTCGGTAGCTTGCCAGGCTCTCTGAGAGGGATGGAGGAAGTGAACCCGGGTCAGCCACGTGCAAGGCTAATGCTCTGCCTGCTGTGCTATCTCTCCAGCCCTAAACAAAGTAAGTTGGCAGAAATAGCACTAAAAAAATCTCTTAAAAACAGCCCCAGCTCATAAGAATGCAGTCTAAGGGAAAAAAAAAGCAAAAATTTAGCTACTGCTGTAAATTTATAATACATTGTAAGAAGAAATAAAAATAAACTGCTATAAATGTATTACAATTGTGAATTAGACAAAATGAAGTAACTTAAAATCCAATTCTAGGGGCCAGAATGACAGTACAGAAATCTGATTCCCAGAACCACAGGGTCTGGACAGTAACATATACAGTAGTATTAACATTTTAAAATTTTGATATATCCTACCTCATACCACCAATGTGCCTAAGACTGTCTACCAAATTAATTAAATTACTTCAATTATTTCATCATACCTTCAACCTACCTACCCTCAGTATGTAATTTTTAGTTATGTAATCCAGGACCAAGAATCTGACATCATTCATTATTGTCAATTCCCTTGTTTTGTTTTTTCTATACCATAAATGAATGAGCGTATTCAGTATTAGTCTATTTCCCTCTGACTTATTTCCGCTATTACACACCTCTCCCAGTTCAGTCTAAATTGCAACAAATTGCATGATCTTATTTCTTCTTTTGGCTGAAGGACTTTTGTTGTACATATGTATCCTCCCTTTTTAATCCATTCATCTTTAATTGCCATATGTTGTTTCCATATATCCAGACTAATGTAAGCTATTGTAAACTGGTACAATGAGTATGTGTGTGTGTGTGTTATAAAATTAATTTATATAATTAATTGTGTTTGGGGGATAGATGCGAATAAGTGGAATCAATGGATTATATCAGAGCTCTGGACTAACTCTTGATAAATCTTCATACTGTAAGCATCCTACCCACTAAACTATCCTTCCGTCCCCCTCAGACATACTCTTGTTTATGAGTCAACAACAAGAAACCATGTAAAAAAGCAAATCTGGGCCATGTGTTTTTCTAGGTTGTACAAAGAAACTACATTTACTTAAGTTGTCTTCCATTCTTTCTGACTACTCCATGCGTAGGTTTTTTGTTTCTCAGCTCTTCCAAACCCTCAGTCTAAGAAATGCTTGATACCACCAGGAAATTAGGTTTCCATCATATCCCATGGGACTACCAGTCCAAGGGCAGGGTAAGAAGGGAGTGACTACTTCCATGTCTACCGTGTGCAGGCCACAAACCACCAACATCTATGCACTAGTGTGTCTCCTACTTCAGATTACCCATCCCTTCAACTCTGACTACTTGAATTCATGATTTACAGTCACTGAAATATCATGTAAATGACTGGAAAGATAATGACTGGAAAGATAACACAGCAGGTAGGGCATTTGCTTTGCATGTGACCTGCTAGGGTTGCGTGACCCGCATTCCATACGGTCCTCCAAGCTCCACCAGGAGTGATCTCTGAGCAGAGCCAAGAGTAAACCCTGAACACTACTGCATGTGTCCCCAAAACAAAGAAATAAGAAAGGAAGCAAAAAATATATTAAAGTCAAGGAAAACATTTGTTGCAGTCTCCCATTTTCTCCTCCAGTTTCCTTTAGCAGAGTTCACAAACTTCGGTTAATGTATATTCTCCCAGACCAAATAGTTTTCTAATAAAAATAGATAAATTTAGGAAAAATGCAAAAGGTGTGTGTTTTCCCCTCTGCTTTCAATATTAACAGGTTTTTTGGATAGGCAAAATAATGAAAAGAAAATGATAGTTATATAGTATTTTTAAAATATTTATTATAAGGGATATTCAAAATTAACATTCCCAGAAAAATACTTTAAGAAAATCTGTGTCTTATTTAATTATTAGTATATAGCAAACTCATAACTTTATAAGTACAATTTTAAAAGTTTCAATGATGAATGCATTTGAGATTTTTTTTTTTGCTTTTAAGGAGAGGTAATTAACATTTTTCTTAATTAAGAAAATGTTGAATAGTCTCCAAATTAGAAAAAAGGAATGTTGCTGATTCATTTGATCAAAAAAGAAATACTGGAGAAATCAGATTTTTGCCCATTGGTTCCACACTTATTTGATATTTTTTGATGATAAAAGTAGAAATAAATTCATTTCATAGCTTTGTCACTGTGAATAAGTAACTCAGTTGCATTTCTAACAGGCACAAAATATGTACAAGATATTAGATGTTGGTTTAACATTGTTATATCGTATATTTGCATAAATACCAGTGAGGAATTGCCACTTAAACTCTTGTCTTCAATATGAGTATTTAATTGAATTCAAGAAGTAATTTTACAATAGGAATATGAGCAGAATATAAATTTCTTTACAATAATATTACCCTGTACATGATTCTGAAAGCAGTTAATGTCAGTGTAACCTCATTTGAGATAACCATTTCCTCATTTGAAAAAAAAAATGTGGACTGGAATTATCTTAATGTGTTTGTAAAGGCAACAAAGATAGTGCTTACAAAGATAGTGCTTACAAAGACACTCTGCTCTCAAAAAGTGCTCTATAAACAGTATTATTCATATTTGGGTTTAACCATCTACTGTTTAGTTGAGTGGGGGAACATCTGATAGTGCTCAGGGTTTTCTCCTGGCTCTGTGCTCAGAGATCACTCCTGGAGAGCTCAAGGGGCTATATGGGGTGCCAGAATCTGGAACAAGATCAGCATCATTCATGGCAAGAGGTGTACTCACCATGCACGAGTATTGTCTCTCTGGCCCCTAGCCAGCTACTACATACAAATAATTCAAATATGAATCTCAGTTTGGTTCCCAGCGAAGAGAAGTAATCTTGTTTCGTGGTTAAACTACAGATTAGAGCACTCGGATGAAATTGCTAAACCATTTTAGTTCCCCAAGATTTGAAATTCACTGTCATATAACGTTGTCCTTAAATGTTTGAAAATGTATTTTCAGGGTCAGGAGTTAGTACAGCAGGTAGGTCGCATGGCTGGGATGCACCCAACTTCAGTTTCATACCTGTCTCCACATGGTCCTCAAGCATCAAGAGTACCCAGTGTAGCCACCCAAGGATCTTCCAAGCATGACCATGGGTTCTGGAGGGAACCCTTGTGTATGTGGCCAACTGAGTTGGTATTTTATTGTTCAGGTTTAAAGGTCTAGTGCTCCTTGGGACTTGTGGTACCAGGTGTCCCCAAGGCAAACCCTGTAGTAATTAGGAACTTCTAGGGCTGTACTCAGCAATGTTCTGGGGCCTGCAGGGATGCATAGGAAGACATGTGATAGAACCTAGGCAAGGCACATTTAAATCATATCCACAGCCCTGAAAATCATTTGATAATGATGATGATAATGATGATGATAATTATGATGATGATGATCACTGTATCACTGTCATCCCGTTGATCAAGGATTTGCTTGTATGGGTCCAGTAGTGCCTCCATTCATCTAGCCCTGAGATTTTAGCAGTCTCTTTTTACTCATCCTTCCCAACGGTGCCGCATTAGAGGCTCTTCAGGGTAAGGGGAATGAGACCCTTCATTGTTACTGTATTTGGCATAGGAATATGCCACAGGGAGCTTGCCAGGCTCTCCAGTGTGGGCAGTAAAATCTTGGTAGCTTGCCAGGTTCTCCAAGAGGGAGAATTAGGCTATCAGATGTCACGGGACTGTGTGAAGAGTGGCCTTGAGCATGGCTGTGGCTGGGTTCCAAAGGTCTTCAACTGCTAGGGCTCTGCCCCGGGTGGGGAGGGAAGCTCAACCTGCCCCCTTCGAGGGGCCCTGATGAATACAGCCAGGAGTAGGGGCAAGAGACTCTTCGTCACTCTCTTCCAGGAGCTTGGTTTTATAGTTATTGGATATTGCCCATTGATGGGATTACACAGCACTGGGGGCAGTTTCTGGGTGTGACTGCTCAGCACTAGAAAATGAGGAATCTGGGTGGAAGAGGCCCAGTCCCAATCTGAGCAGCCTTGGAGATCTCAGCCCCAGATTGAGATCTTTCATTATGGCACAAAAAATTAATGAAGCACCATTTTAAGTCATATATATAATTTTCCAGAGATACTCAATCATATATATATTATCAAAATACTAATTTATATATTTATTATCATAATTATTGTCATTGCAGCATGAAGGAACCAGCAGAGGAACCACCAGCTTTACTCAAGTTGGTGCCCGCTTGAATAAATAGAGGAACAACAGGATGACAGTGAAAGTGACAGTGATAATAAAAACTGTATTACAAAGCTTATTATTATACTACAGTAGGATCTCTCGTGCATCTTGTGCATTCAGTTCATTTCTTGGTTACTTACACCTATTGGGACCCTCAGTCAGTATTGATGTTTCTTTTGCTCAGGGATACATTCTATCATATTTAATTTCCTTTGGTTAAGAATATATCTACACCCAGTTTAGCAAAGCAAAAGTTGGTAGTTTTTGTAAAGGCAGATTTGGTCTTTGCCTTTTGGTCTTTTCATATTGTCTAGCATTATGAGTTATGGGAATCCTCTCTCTTGGAACTAATGTATTGTATTCAGTGGATGATTATCATACTCACTTGGTATCCATTCTACCAGTCTTTATATTGTTGGAGTTTGACACAATTTGAGATTTATAGCAATGCCTTCTTCCTCAACAAGTCATGAGACTACTCCCTGAATTTTTGGACTCTTATGTTTCGAGTATAAAAACATATGTTTTCTTATGGCATTAGACAACCACTTGAAGAGATTGGTCTTACACTTTTTAGTTTTTCTGCAAGAATTTCATATCAACTACAATTAATATGATAGCAGTTTAATTTGGGAGTGTTAAAATTCATCGACAATTTCTTTGAACTATTAAAATAGTACATAGTTTTGTTGAGCTATATATGAAAAGAGGTATCACTTGAGGAAAATATTGTAACTATTCCTGGGCTTCTAGTCTTCATATATTCTTAAGCACAATGAAAAGCAATCAGAATATGTCTTGCTTAAAGGACAATTATCAAATTACATGCATAATACTAACAGCACATTTCCCCCTTTATAATTAGGATGCATATTGAAAGCTGGTTTTCTTTATAACAATAATTGTCATGAAGATAGATGCTCGTTATAGGGAACAGAATACTAGGTATGCTTTTGGGTTTTCTGAAGAGTTTCTGTCTCTCCTTTTTCAGTAGTTATATTACTAGGAGATTGAGAGATCCCATGTTCTTGATTTTACTTTAGGTCATAAAATAAAAGTCAATGAATATAGTACATACTTAAATATATACTTTAAGGTGCTTTATTAATGATTCTAAGAGACTGAGTTTTTATTTTTGAGCATTCTTTCATTTAATGTAATCCCATCGACGGCCAACATCTAGAGAGAGACTTAAAAGCAAGCTCCCAGAAGTGATATATTTAGCCTACTTCTCCCCTGGGAGAAACTGGCAATCTTCTGAGAGTTTCCTGCCCCCATGGGACAGCCTTGCAAGCTTCCCTTGGTGTATTCATATGGGTAAATCCAGTAACAAGCTGGATCTCATTCCCCTGACCCTGAAGAGCCCCCAGTGCAACATCGTTAGGAGGGCCAAGTCGAAATAGATTTCTAAGATCTCAGGGAAAGGACAAAATGAGATGTTACTGAGCCCACCCGAGACATCGGTGACTAACGGGTTATTGTGACTGTGATTGTTTCATTTATTGTATAAAATTGCATTTAAGATCTACCTACAAAAACAGTACAGTTTAACTTAAAAGAAAACTTGTAATTTGAGAGCGGGAGGGTGGGGGTCATACCCAGCAGTGCTCAGAGTGAACTCCTGGCTCTGTCCTCAGAGATCACTCCTGGAGAACCATATGGGATGCCAGAGACCAACAGGTCTTGCCACCTACAAGGCAAGTATCTAACCCCTATACATCTCTTGCCCCAACCTTGTAATTCTTATTACCACCTTAGGGAGTTACTAGGTTGGGCTACTATTCTGCCACTAATTTATACCCCAGGCCCTACTGAAATAGGTTTATCTTGTGAACAATTAAGTTAGAATTGCATGTAATAATTTACATTGATATGTTTGCAAATTATATGGAATAACTGAATAAAGTATTTTTCACATTTAGTTATTATGTTTTTATGGTTGAAATTTCTACTCTAATAAACTTACTACATTTTAAATTTCATTTTCATGAGAAAAAAAATTTGAAACATTTTATGTTTATTTTTGAGATTTTAAATTTAATTTATAATTAAATAATTTAATAAAAGATGCAAGGACAGCTTGAGTGTTTTTACTAAGCTCATCACAATATTTGGGAAATTTACTTTTAAGTAGAAAATCAGTTTATGGGACTAGATCAATAGTACCGTGAGTAGGTGCTTACGTTGTACACAACTGGTTAATTCCTAGAGCCCTGTATGATTCCATTAGCACCACCAGGAATGATCCCTAAGCACAGAGCCAAGAATAAGCACAAGCGGGACTGCAGCAATAGTACAGTGGGTAGAGTGTTTGCCTTGCACGCGGCCGACCTAGGTTCAATTCCCAGCATCCCATATGGTCTTCTGAGCACCGCCATGGTTGATTCCTGAGTGCAAAGCCAGGAGTAACCCCTGTGCATTGCCAGATGTGACCCCAAAAAGCAAAAAAAAAAAATAAGCACAAGCACTACTATAGTGGCCCAATATACCCCATCCCCACAAAAATAGAAAAACAATCATTTAGTTTCCATATTAAAGTTTGCATTTTTAAATTTTGTGTTATTATTCTTAATGTTACTTAATGTTTTAAAGGAATTCTCAAGAATAAAATACAAGTTGACAGTGTTCTATAGTTCAAGTATCTCTCCCCCAAGTGATTTCTGTTAGCATTCCTGTCAATTCTAAGAAAAAGTTGCATAGGCCATATCATATGTCTTATATTTATGTGCAGTTTCTTACTTTTTTCAATAATAGTAGAGAAGAGCTATATGATATCTTATACAAATATAATAGCATTGTAAATTTCACAGCAAACATGATCTAATTATTTTATTGATGTTCTCCTTGAAATAGAGTCATTTTTATTTGGTTTTGGGTCACACCTGGCTGTGCTCACGGCTTATTCCTGCTCTGCCCTCAGGAATCACTCTTGGTAGGACTCAGAGGATGATATGGATGTTGGGAATCAAACCCAGGTAAACTGAATGTAAGGGAAATTCCCCACATCTTGTACTTTTTGAATTTAAGCCCCAAAAGCAGAGTTATCTTTTTTAAATAGCAGAATATTGTTTTTTTATTCTCTCACTGGGTAGTTTAAAATAAATTACACATGAGAACTTGAAATAATGATAGCATTTTATTTACTTCCCCTGTTTTCCCCATATCACCATTTTGAATATCTTTTAAACTTACTTTTAAATTACTTTTAAGTTTAGTATTTGTCATCCTATTCTTGTCAAATTAGTATATATGTACATATATTAGTGCGTAGATATGTAATTTTGTTCAATTTATGAGCTATGCAAATAAAATCTCAGCTAGTTTTCAATCTGTCATTTGCAAAAATGTTTTTCTTGCATTCATTTTTGGTGATCATTTTGGAGAGGATTTATTGCAATAAGAAGTTAAAGAAAAAGAATAAAAATGCAACATTAGCGTCTTGTACTTGTCATTCTGGCCGACAGTAATGAGGATTAGAAAAGATAATATATTTATGAAAATAAATCTTGTTTAGTTTACCAATTAGACCATAAACCAATTTTAGTACTTACTGCTACAAACCCTGTATGTCTAATAAGATTTTTATAAGATGTGATTAACTTTCCTGCTCAAGCTCAGGATTTCATCCACATGTTCAGAAAAAACAAAGTCCTTGTTTATTTGTTTGGTCACGTATTTAGTTTTTCTTTTTTTTTTTAAAAGTTATTCATAGTTGAGTTTTATTTTATTTTTTTTATTTTTTATTTTATTTTATTTTTTTTATTAGTTTATTTTTAATTAGAGAGTCATCGTGAGGGTACAGTTACAGATCCATACATTTTTGTGCTCATGCTTCCCCCATACAAAGTTCAATAACCCATCCCTTCACCAGTGCCCATTCTCCACCACCCGTAAACCCAACATCCCTCCCCCGCTCCCCAGACCCGTCTCCCCCCACCCCACCCTGCCACTGTGGCAGGGAATTCCCTTTTGTTTTCTCTCTCTGATTAGGTGTTGTGGAATACAGACTAGAGACTGAACACAATGGCCACTCAACACCTCTATTGCAAACCACAACACCTAATCAGAGAGAGGTCACGTATTTAGTTTTTCATTTAGTCAAAAATTATTCATTCATATTTACAAACGTGCACTCCTCTAACCATAGAATGTACAGATTCTAATGAGAATAGAATCAAAACAGACTCGAGAATTTTACTTGTAGAATTTAACCCTCTGCGGTAAAATTTTTTACCTTTCAGTAGTAGAAATGCAATACAATTTTTAAAATCTCTGTCAATCATAAACTTCATTTTAAGCTACAAAATATAATATTTCTATTAAATTATTAATTTCATTTTCATATGTTTACACAAAACCACTCATTTTTATTTATCTTAAAGAAGTCAGATTTTACTCAAGCACAGTTACAGTTAGAAATATATTCATTTATAACTCAGAAACCAAGTATCCAGTTTATACCTTTCTACAACATAGACATATATATTCACTCCTGTTCAAACCCACACATTTAGGGACCAGAGAGATCATACAATAGGTAGGGTATTCGCCTAGCACATACTCAACCCGGATTTGAAGCCCAGCATCTCATACGGTCCATGAGCACAACCAGATATGATCCTTGAACACAGAGGCAGGAGTAAGTTTTGAGTATTCCTGAGTGTGGTCAAAAAGTAAAATTAACAAAGAATAGCATTAAACCCAAACATTTAAAAAACTTTGTGAAACTTGTAAACAAATGCTATTGGTAGGTTATTTATGTTGGTTATGTTGGATTTTGGGCTGGAGTGATAGCGCAGTGGGTAGGGCGTTTGCCTTGCACGTGGCCAACCCGGGTTCGATTCATCCATCCCTCATGGAGAGCCTGGCAAGCTATCAAGAGTATTTCGCCCACATGGGAGAGCCTGGCAAGCTCTCCCTGGTATATTTGATATGCCAAAAACAGTAACAACAAGTCTCACATGGAGATATTACTGGTGCCTGCTTGAGCAAATCTACGAGCAATGGGATAACAGTGATACAGTGATATTGGGTTTCACTAATTATTCCTAATAAGGACAGTCCTTCACTTACTTTATACTTATCAGTCATGACAGCTAAATGTAAGGCACAGTTAATTGCAAAACATAATATGCATAGCAGTCTTTGATCATGTGATTTTCATTGCTATGAACACCCAATTTAATTGTATTTTGACCATTTCAAGTAATTACTATCTAATTTATGTGGTTGTTTTCTTCTACTTCTATTTCTGTCATAGTAACATATGTCTTAATAAGACACAATGCACAGAATACAGGAAAGTATAACATAGAAGTTATCCATTTTACTGAGGAGGGCTGTACTAAGTAAGGCACTTGATGTAGAGATATGATTTAACTGGTAAATCAAATAGACTTAAGACTTTAGAATTAATCTGAGTTATGAAACTCATTATTTTTAGAATCTTTGTATTAGGCCTATGGAAAGTAAAGTATACTGTAATAAAATATACAAAATAAAGTATACTAAATATTTTACATAACTGTGAATTTATGTTATATCTTCTGACACACAAGTAGTCTGGTGGGTTTGTCTTGAAATTCAGTAAGATATTGACAAGTTAGTAGTGATATCAAATTTTGTTGTTCTTACTCTCCAAGAGATCACAAATATGTTCACTTTAGTTTTGCTATTACAGAGGAAGGAATTTAATTATATTATCTTAAGAATCATTTATTTTATTATGGGATAATTAAGTGACCTTATTAAGATAGAAAAACCACGTCTAAAGTGGATGATATGGAGAAAAAAAGACATTCAGGGAAGAAGCTATATTTTTATTAGCACACTGCTTAAGGAACACATTTTTAAAAATGGTCTCACTTGAAAAATAAATGAGTGTATAATTGTTTATTTTGTGTGCATTTTATCATCACTGTATCACTGTCATCCCATAGATCATCTATTTGCTCAAGCGGGCCCAGTAACATCTCCATTCGTCCTAGCCGTGAGACTTTAGCAGCCTCTCTTTACTCATCTTTCCCAACAGTGCTGCATTAGAGGCTCTTCAGGGACAGGAGAATGAGACCCATCATTGTTATTGTATTTGGCATATGAACATGCCACCAGGAGCTTGCCAGGCTCTCCTAGTGCGGGCAGTAAACTCTTAGTAGCTTGCCAGTTTCTCCGAGAGAGAACGAGGCTATCAGATGTCCAGGAGCTTGGTTTTATAGTCTCTGGATGTTGGCTGTTTATGGGTGTGACTGCCTAGCTGCTGGAAAACGAGGAATCTGGGTGGAAGAGGCCCAGTCCCAATCCAAGCAATCTTGGAGATCTTGGCCCCAGGTCCCCCACACCTGGGTTCCTCTGTTGGTTCCTTCATGCGTGAGGCTCCTCCAAAAAAATTATTTTTAAAATTATAAATAAAAACTTAAATATATTTACAAAATAAATGCAAAATTTATTTTGCATTCACTTGCAAAATAAATGAGTGTGTAATTGTTTAGTTTGTGTGCGTATTACCATAAAACAGTCATATAGCTAAAATGATGATAGATGCAGATTTGTAATAATAAATATTTTAGATATAGTTTTAATTTAATGCTAATTTACTTTCTTAGGATTCTATACAACTTAATAAATTTTCTGACTCACATTAATTTGCAATTGGAAAGCAGAGTTTGTATTACAGATGTCATATAGATTATATTGCTGACATAAAGAAATTTGAATCAAGCCTTGAACATACAACATAACTGAATTAATGAAACTTGTTTTTTTATTCAAAAAATCTACATGTAGAAACATCAATTTTATAATGCTGTGCTGCTTAAGTGGATATTTTTGTGGAATAATATACATAAAATGCAAGTATCATGCAATATATATACATGTATATACATATATATATCAGTCACTGAAATATTACTTACTACTTCCTAATTCTTCTGGCCCTCATTTTCCTACTGCCCCAGTGATAAACAATATCCCTGCAGAAAAAAATTCTTTCTTCACCATACACCTTCTATTAAAGGAACATGAATAAAGGAATCAGCACATCCCTATATTTATTCTTATTTTCATTCATTTGTAAAGTTGAATATGTTGGGGTATATAGTCAATTTTACCTGTTTTCTCTATATATGGTTTCTTATTTTGAATTTACTTGTTTTCACTGTGTTTTTGCAGAGGGATTCATGTCTTTGATTTCTGTGGTAGTGATGGTGATGTTTTTCTGCATGTGAGTGAGTGTGTGTATTTTTTATATAAGATCATTTTTCTTTGCCTATGCAGTACATAGGAGTGAGAGGGGAAGAAATAGCGAGACTTTGACTCTCAAACAATGTCCTCACTTTTCTTTGAAAGAATTATAACTATTTAAACTCAAAATCTATTGAAATCACATTTTTCCTGGATCTCAAAATGAACTGGCTGTCAGCAGGATGAGGCACATGCCAGTTTATGCTGCCAGCTTGAGATGGTTCTTATCCCAGGACTATTTTTAGAATTGTCTATCTGCCAATCTTGAGAGAAATCTCAGTTACTTGCAGTATTTTCTTCTGTGTAGAAACGAATTCAGCATAGATATTCATCTTGACTACCAGAAGTGTATATATCATTTTTCTGTAGTTGGTTCTGAATGATACTTTTTTCAAATCATTCTGTGTCTCTTGACTTATTACATGAATTAGTCGTACCAAAAATAAATATATTCTACACACTCCAGTAATTAAATTAACAGCTAAATTGGCAAATACTTGACACACAGATACAGTAAATTGAGTGTGTTCTTACAAGCACATCCATGTTGCTTACTATACAAGTTGCATGCTTCATTAAAAAAGTAATATAATAACAAGTTATCTAATAGCATGTTATAACAAGTTATAATATCTTGTTATTATGATGAGTACCAATAAATATGTAAATAAGAGGTGTGAAGTAGAAATAGCCCATGAAAGTTCATAAAGGAATCTTGTACTTTTCCCATTTTTCCACTCACCATGCATCCAAGAGGAATTTAGTTTTATCTTGTCTAAGTAAAATATCAAATTATCATTTGTGTAATGAAGAGATTTTAAGGTTTCACACAAGAAAGCTTACTATTTCTATGAGTTTATTGGTTGGGGCTATGAATGAAGACAATATTTAGGTCTCATAATTACCTTGAATAATATTGACTGATAATATCTCCAGCACACAGAAAACAATTAGAATATATTGAGTTTTATTTTTGGTAGTGGTTGTGGGGTCCTTGGGCCACACCCCATGATGTTCAGGACTTATTCCTGGTTATGTACTCAGAAATTACTCCTGGCAGTGCTCTGCAGACCATATGAGATGCTGGGCATCAAATCTGGGTCGGTCACATGTAAGACAAACTCCCTACCTGTTGTACAATCTTTCCAGCCCCAAATATATTGAGCAATTTTGGATATTTTTAAAAAACTAACAAAAGCCAGAATATTGAACCTAATTCCTTAATTAGGAGTTTCATGATTTCAAATATGCTAGAATGTAATGTATTCTTTATTTGCTAATTTTTTGGAGGCACGGTTTGTACCTGCATGTGTTCAGAGGTTACTCCTGGCTCTGGTCAGGAATGACATCTGGGAGTGGTCCAGAGACCATACATTGTGCCAGGGACTTTAACCAGAGTCAGCCTCATGGGAGACAAGCATCTAAACCCCTATACTATCTGTTCTTAGGGACTTTTAATTTTTAATGTTTTTAAATTTGGGGGCTATACCTGGCAATACTCAAGGGTTACTCCTGGCTCTGCAGAGCACGGGGCACATACTTAGTGTCATGGTTAACCTGGTCAATCACGTGCAAGGCAAGCACCTTAACCCTTAACCACTGTACTGTCTTGTGACAAGTTATTTTTTAAAATAGTGATAAATAGGGTGATACAAACATGCTTGACTAAATAGATCATCAATTTTGATAGTAAATACTGAAATCAATATTTACGACTATTTGTATTTCTTATAATCACAATAATACATTGTAGGTCATAGTCAGAGTCATAATATTATGTTAACACTATGTTAACACATAATGTTAACACTATAAGCTCTATTGTTATATCCAGAGTCTTTATGGGTTTTAGATTATCTCCTTCCTCTTTACTAGTTTAATAATTTCTTCTCTCATAGTATTAATGAGACTATGCATCCCTTCTATTTCAAAAGACAAAATGAAGTATACTCTTTGCTTTCTCTTTCTCTTGATATGCTCCTCTTAAGAATTATCTGTTTCCTTAACCAAAAATCTGTTCTTAGGCATTTGGTTTTTCTCCAAATTCTGGCTAAGAAACTTTGGTACAGCTACACAATGGAATACTATGCAGCTGTTAGAAACATGAAGTCATGAAATTTGCATATAAGTGGATCAACATGGAAAGTATCATGTTGAGTGAAATGAGTCAGAAAGAGACAGACACAGAAAGATTGCACTCATATGTGGAATATAAAGTAGCAGAGAGGTACGAGCTAGCAATTATGCAACCTCTGGCAGAAAACCCTCTGGACTTAGTCACTAAAATACTAAAATACAGAAATCTAGAACCTCGCAGCCGCCATTGTGGCCACACGACCTCATATCTCTTCATTCTCAGCAATGGAAAACAAATTATCAAATGCTTCCTTTCCAGCAGTTCCAACTCTGGTGGGGGGGACACCAAACAATAATAGTGAGTTTTTTGTTTGTATGTAATCAAAGTAAAGAGAAAGTATAGGGAAATTTATCAGCTACACAGGCGGGGTGGGTGAGAGAGGTGGAGGGAAGGTTTACCGTGGTTCTTGGTGGTGGAATATATGCACTGGTGAAGGGATGGGTGTTCGAGCATTATGTAACTGAGACTTAAGCCTAAAAGCTTTGTAACTTTCCACATGGTGATTCAATAAAAAAATAAAAAATAAATAAAAAAGAATTATGTTTCCTGACTTCAACCATTATTAGAGTCAAGAATAGCTGTCAAACCCAAACTTGACAGATCATTCTTATAGCCAAACTTTTGCTTATACACTGATATTGTTCTCTGTTCTTTGCCCCATTCTTTTTCCATTGTAGTTCCTATTCCAAGTCTCAAAGTAGAAACTCCTTTTTCAGGGAGGTCTTAAAGAACTCCAAGCTTAAGTTATATTTGATATTCACTCTCAAGACTTATAATTTATTTTTCCCCGAAAAATATTTTTAAAGACATGTCCAGTAGACTATATAATTTTAAAGAATTAAAACAAAGCTTATCTTTTTTCATAAAGTATACTTGAAGTGTAACAATATTCTTGACATATAAAAAGTGCCTGGAGGCATTTGTTAAAGTCAGTGAAAACCTACAACTTGTATCTATTTTTCAGTAGTGTGATATACCCAGCATTTTCATGACAAGATTTTGCTTTCCTCCAAGTTCTCTGATGTAGAAGACATGCCAAATTAGTGTCATATCTAGATAAAATGAAGCATTCCAAAGCATATCTCTGGTTTATATGAATCATTTGTGGGGAAGAAAAGACACATTTCAGAAAGTTTCTTCAATCCTATCTTAAGGCTGTTTGCAAGTTGAAAATCAAGCTTCTGTTACTTTGAAGTTTCTATAAAGATTAGTTTCACTTTGAAAGCTTAAATAAGTAAATGAACTATTTATTTCTAGGTTAAAGCACACTGTACTCTTCACTTAGACTATTAATTACACGGGAAAATCACCAATTAATATGTAAAACAAAGCAAATTTTACTTTTAATTATTTTTCTGTCATCTAAAGACCAAAATCCTCTTATGCATCAATGCTTAACAATAGCACCAATGCCCATGTGGCATCAGCCATCTTCTAGAACTCACAACCCAAAGGTATGAGCTTGCAGTGACGTGGCGCGCAAGAGATCATAGGATGGGGGTGTTACAGGCACGCTCTCCACCCAGATGAGATCCGGAACAGCCGCGCACGACACAGCCCCTCTGCTCCTTAAAGACTATGATCTGGGAGGTCTACTAACCCATTTTGGCACCCAGCGGCTTCTTATAGAAATGCATTAGACTGTGAACTGAGCTAAAATATCAGAAATCCAAAACTGCGCGACCGCGAGCTCATATAATCTTCATTCTCAACAATGGAAAACAAATGATCAAATGATGCCTTTTCAGCAGGTTTGATTGTTGGGGAAAATTCCAAATAATAATAGTGAGTTCTCTGTTGAAATATTGAATGTATTCAAAGTATAGAGAGAACAAAGTGAAGATCATTAGCCACTCAGATGCAGGGGGTGGACGTGGGGGGGTATATTGGGGTTCTTGGCGGTGGAACATGTGCACTGGTGAAGGGATGGGGGTTTGATCATTTGAGACTTAAACCTGAGAGCTGTGTAACTTTTGTCACAGTGATTCGATAAAATAAAAATTAAAAAAAAATAGTAACAGCAATTTTCCATTTTGTTTGAACCAGATGGCATGCCCACCAACAGTCAATGAGACTTCCTTTGTCCCCACATCCCAACATAGATCATTTCCAGAACTTTTGATACAAGGCCATTCTCATGGATGTAGGAATAGATATTATTGTTATTATTATTACTTTAGGAGCTACACCCAGTTATGCTGAGGGCTTATTCCTGGCTCTGCTCTCAGAGATCACTCCTGGGATTTCTTGGGGAATTAGTGGGATACCCTGGATGGAACCTGAGAAGAACATGTGCAAAGCAAACACCCTACCCACTGTACTATCACTCCAGCATGAAACTATAAATAGCTTTGTACATCACAGCACCTCATTAAAATAAATAAGAAAATTACAGATATTTTATAGATATAAAATAAACCTCCATGAATAGCACATTCCTAAAAACTTATGCGGTGAAAACTCATTAGCGGAAATATTTTGATCTTTAATTTATTATACAAGAAACTTTGCAAGTTTAAAACTTTTAATGAAGAGTATTTGAAATGTATTCTTTAAATACATTTCAGTATATGGGCTGGATCGATAGCACAGTGGGTAGGGTGTTTGCCTTGCATGCCGCCAACCCAGGTTTGATTCCTCCGTTCCTCTCAGAGAGCCCAGCAAGCGACCGAGAGTATCTCGCCCGCATGGCAGAGCCTGGCAAGCTACCCATGGCATATTGAATACACCACGGGTAGCTTGCCAGTCTCTGCCATAAAACAAAACAAAACAAAACAAAACAAAAACAAAACAAAACAAATAAACCCCTGTGATAATTCTAGAGCTAACTGTGGTAATTCTAGAGCTAATACATGCTGATGGGCGCTCACCCCCCTCAAGGGAGGGATGCATGCATTTACATGGTTGATCCTGCCAGTAGCATATGCTTATCTCAAAGGTTAAGCCATGCGTGTCTAAGTACGCATGGCCCGTACAGTGAAACTTCAAATGGCTTATTAAATCAGTTATGGTTCCTTTGGTCACTCGCACCTCTCCTACTTGGATAACTCTGGTAATTCTAGAACTAAAAAATAATACCAATAAAATATTCATTGTTTTAAATCCTTATATTTCTAGAGGATATGATATGAAAATGTAGGTACTACTTTGGCCACTAAACTGTAAGCACTGTTGTCCCATTGTTCATCAATTTACTCGAGCAGGCACTTGTAAATAACTAAGTAAAATATACATCCTATATATATGTATATATTAAAATATACATCATATATATTAGGGAAAATTTGTATGTATCTGAGATCATGTTGATTGCTCCATAAATTTATTTTTTAAAAGAAAATTATTACCATGTTCTATATCAAACTATAATAGTGACTTGTCATATGTCAGAGGCTTTCAAGTACCACCATAAAATTATCAACAGTTTTTATTAGTAATATTTTAGTGAGAAACTTCTCACAAGCATAGAACAACATAAAACTGGAAGCAGAAAAATAATTTTAGAAATTTAGCTTAAATTCTAATTACTAGTGGATAACCTTAGACAATAAATAATTTCCTTCATCTGTCAACTATAAATAATTTAACTGTTTCTACTCTGTCAAGTTTTTTCTTTTGTGAAAATGCTGCATAACATTGAAGTTTTGTGATAAAACACTTAACCAGTTACATTGATAAAAGTCATCTGTTTTTTAAATACATTTCTAATACATTTTATAAATTTTCATGCTAAACTATGTATTTCCCCAAACATCCCCTGAATTTTTCATTTTGAATATATTATTGAATTAAGTTTTTATATATATATGTTTAGAGATTTTTTAAATCTTTACAGATGATACCTTAACAAGAGGATTGCTACGTTAGAAAATAAACCATTCATTCTACTATTTTCTTTAGAAAATAACAAAAAAATTCTTCTTTTGAGAAAATTTAATTTCTGAAATGAATATTTGTTATTGTTTTATTGCTTTTGTCTTTAAATCTAGGTTTTATTAGTGCCAGCAAAGTAAAATGTATGCTTGGTCCATAGAAAAATGTATTTCTGGTCCACCTTTAGATGATTCATCTTTCTTACAGAAATAGAAAATGTTGCTAAGTCAATGATATCATCTTTATTTCCCCTGTCCTCTGTGGACCCAATGAATGATTATTGAATATATGCTTATCAAAATGCTGTTTTGAGTAAAATGCTTTAGAAGTAAATGTTATTAAGACCCATTTAAGCACTGTAAGAGTTATAAAATATGCATAGACATAATCAATAAAATTTAAATGTATGAAGTAGAACAAAAGTGATACACCGGAGAGTTATGGGAGCCAAAACTAAGGAAGAATTTAGGTATAAAAGTGGAGTACTGCTCCCCACCAAAAAATACTTATTTTATTTTTTTCTAGCTATCGATCAAATTGTCTTCCAGTGTGAGAAAAAACAAGGGATATGGTGAGGCAGAAATACTGGATATGATGTGAGGACAAAGGAAAGAAAAAATATATAAATTTCAGAAAACATGAGAGAAAAAAACAGAGTGCATTTTATTATGTTAAAGAAATCGACCTCATGTAGTTATGTTGAAGAGTACCTGGACATAAGTTTGGGTTTTATGTATGTATAAAGATGTAAGTATCTGTTTAGAAGCTATCCTCTGATAGCTCAATGTTCTGGCATTATCTGATAAAGGTCAAGAGGAATAAGGTTGAAAGTATTGAACTCAGAGTATCAACATATTAGGGATGTGCTATACCATTTGTATATTATCTGAGCACATAACTTGAATTTTAGAGATATTTACCATTAGATGTTTTCTGAAATTAAGTCTTCTATAATAAGATTCAAAAGAAGCATGTTTGTAGATCAACAAGAATCACTGCTACAATGAGAAACCATTCTTGGACCCCACCCAGAGCTACTGGGTAATAACATCAGCAAATGCATTTTAATAATCTCTTTCATCACTGTCACGGTCATCCTGTTGCTCATCGATTTCCTCGAGCAGGCACTAGTAACGTCTCCATTGAGAGACTTGTTACTATTTTTGGCATATTGAATACACAATGGGTAGCTTGCCAGGCTCTGCTCTTCCGGCGAGATACTCTTGGTAGCTTGCCGGGCTCTCCGAGAGGGACAAAGGAATTGAACCAGGGTGGGCCATGCGCAAGGCAAATGCCCTACTGCTGTGCTATCGCTCCAGCCCATATAATCTCTTTCATACACCCTGCAATTTACAACTTTGTGCAACTATTAATATCTCTCTACGGCAGCCTGACATAAGCAATGGTGACCCAACAAAACTGATTGTAGCTTGTATCGAACCAGGAGATAATGCATTTTCAAATCTTCTAACTGAAATGCAGTTAACAAAAATATTTTATTGCTTAAGAAAGCTCTGTGCCAATTACTAATACAAGCGTGTTACATGAACTGTGTCAGTGACAGACCAAGACAACAAATTTTTATTTGGCTTTATTATTTGTTAAATGCTTTATTTAAACATCACAAATTACAAAGTTGTTCATAATACAGTTGCTACAGGTCTTCACTGTTCCAACACCAACCCCACCACCGGGCTGATCTTCCCTCCACTATTATTTCCATTTTCCCAACTACCTTCACAAACCTGCCTTCTTAGCAGGCACGCATAGCTTGTTTTAGATTGGTTGTTCCCAAATGGCTTTACCAAATGGCTAAAGGAATTATCAAAATGCTTTAGTAAACGAAACTTCTTAAAAAATTGTTCTCTCTCTCCATGACGTTGGTAAGTCCATGTCTGAGGATTCACTAAGCTCTTGGTTGCTAGTGGAGTCTTCTCTAAGTGTTTTTGTTTGCTGAGTTTAGTTGGCTTCTATATTACTTTCCTGTTAAGTGTGGTTGCTCCTGCTGGCATTTCAGTATTGTGGATTTCTTATGCAGCTATTCGATCCAGAAAATTCCGGATCTCTAGAAATGGGCAGATGAGTTGACATCGCAGTAGCTGAGGAAGGTAAGCACAGCTATCGGAGCTTCTAGAAGTACAGAGATGAGTGATGGGGGAAGCTGTTTGCCACCCCTCTGAGAAGACCCCAGAGTTCTCAGTGCGACTGAGTGGGAGTATCTGGAATTTTCAGTTTCAGTTTCGTGTTTCTGCAGAGATTTTTAGTGAAACTGCGGAGTTGAGTCAGTGGGTATGGCGGCAGCAGTGGGGTGTGAGTGAGGCTGCTGAGACTCTGGCAGAACGGGAGTCCCCCACTCTCTTCCCAAGGGTGCCCCAGAATTTTCAGGAAACAGGTGTATCCATGAATTTCAGCGACTTGACTTGCATCTCCTTGGAGATACTTTGTGAATCTAAAGCGCAGGGTGAGTCAGCATCCCATCCACCCCAGCAATATAGTTTCTGTAAAGCAATTATTAACAAAAGTGTAATTTTCATTTTAGTGTGTTTTATGCAAACACTATAAAATAAACTAATTTGTGCCTGCTAAGAGGGCAGGCATGGACAGATGGTGGCAACCTGGGGTTATTGCAGGGGGGGAGATCACATTGGTGGTAGAATTGGTATTGAAACATTGAAAGACTCAAACAACTATATTATGATCAATTTTGTAAGTCACAGTATTTAAATAAAGTTTAATAGAAAAAATTAATTTGGGGAGGAAGAAACACTTAGAACAGAGTGCTGTCATAATTTTGTTACAATAAATGAATATTAGCAAATTAGGTAAATAAGTTTTATCATAGTTATAATGAAGGTAAAAGCTGGATACTTGCACAAACGTTTTAAGCTTCTAGATTTGGAGGGGGAGGGGTACTGAGTCTGAGTCACACCTGGAGGGGGTACAGATTTAATTTTGCCTCTGTGTTCAGGAATTGACTCCTAGTAGTCTTTAGGGGGACTTTCAGAGAGGCTTGGAAAAAACCTGGGTAGGTTGTGTGCAAGGCAAACACCTTATCCCCATATTTTTTCTTCATTTGTATCTAGGTATGTTTGTAAGATCAAATTTTTCATCAGATTATTTATATAAAATAAATATCACATGTTACTGGAGCCGTAACTGGTGCCTGCTCGAGCAAATTGATGAGCAATGGGATGACAGTGACAGTAAAATATTACAAGTGATTAAGATTTATTCATAATTCTGCTACCTTCATTTACAACTACTAATAAATTTCAGATGCTCTTCTTTAGTAACTTAAAACTTATTTTATTAGAATTTCTATGTTTTCCAAAAAGTTAAACCATTATTCATCTGCTAATACTAATGTTTATTTTGTCGAAGTAATATGACCTTAAATAACAAAATATGTGACATTCAGTACAAATGTGGCTTAACAAATTATTTATCCTTTCTGATGTATTATTCCTATTAATTAGGTGATACCAATAAGATTATAGAAGGTTACAAAATTACCTTATAATTTTTGGACATTTTGATTCTCCAATGCTTACCAACATAGTAGATACTTAATAGGGTGTGATGTAGTCAAAATTCATCTTGACAGGTCCAAACATACACTAAACAAATTACTATGCCGTGGATTGGGGAGAAAAATATATGCATATAGTCTATGTTCATTAAACTACAATACTCTGTGAGAATTAAATAATGTGTGTGAATACATAATCAAAGTTTTATTAGTAAGAAGTTGTTAAAATTCCATTTGTCTATTAATTGGAGATAACTACTAACATAATAGAACAACTGTATTAATCTCATGTATAAATATGGAGGCTCTATAGTTCCTGAATAAATCTCAGGATTTATTCAGGAACAACCAGAGGCTGTTCTAAATATTTGTACTAAAAGACACCAAAAGTTAGGGAAATAAAATGCTAGATACTTCAATTCTAGAAATCATTATTGAATAATAATTTAAAAGGTATATTAAGTAGAATACTGTTGTCAAGATAATAAAGATTTTTAACTGTGGCTTGTCAATCTCCCTTGAAGAAGTGGTGATATGTATAAGTGAATCTAGCAAATCACACATATGAAAAAATCTTAAAAACTATACTTTATAGTTCCATGATGATAAACATATGTTATAGCATTGTAAGCCAATATAAATGTGTACATTTGTTTAAGATGAAAAATAGTGGAATGTTTGTGTCAGCAATATTCATAGTAAGCACACATTGGAAACCACCCAAATGTAGAACCAGTGTCTGGATAAATTAATCATTGCATATTCATGCAATGTAATACCATACAGCAATAAAAATGAGCTACAACCACAGGCAGCAATATGAATGACTTTCACAAACAGAAAAATGAGTAAGAAAGTCAGATGCAAAAGTACTCCCCGTATAATTCTATTTATATAAGGCAGAAAAGTAGGGCTTGCATGCTTGTGGTGACAAAGGAGGTCTTTAGACGTTTGGGAATATTTTATCTCTTTATTTTGCAATTGTTGTCTCTTTGCATGTGCTAATTTGGAGAGCTGACACTACATTGCACTGTAAACTTCCATGTTCATTTTTCTGCAAAAATATAGCATATGAATAAAATTTTAAAATCATGGGGCCGGAGACATAGAGCAGCTGGGAGAGTGCTTGCCTTGCATGTGATTAAACTGGGTTCAACCCTCGTCACCCCAAATGGTCCCCTGAGAACTGTCAGGAGTGATTCCTGAGCACAGAGCCTGAGTAGTGCTAGGTTTGGCTCCCAAGCAAACAAAAAAAATCAATTTAGGTTATTATAAAGAATATTAAATCTGGAGCTATAGTACAGCAGGTGGGGCATTTACCTTGCACGCGGCCGACCTGGGTTTGATTCCCAGTTTCCCATATGGTTTCTATTGAGCACCTCCAGGAGTAATTCCTGAGTGCAGAGCCAAGAGTAACCTCTGTGCATTGCTGGGTGTGACCCCAAAATAAACAAAAAAAATATTAAATCTTTAGTAATTCATTAGAAAAAATATTTCTAAGGAAATTTTCATTCTGGAGACCTTTGAAAGATGTATGTTATGTGATATACAGAAAGATAGGAGAATCAAAAGAGACATATAAACACATATGACTGGCATGAAGAAAATGTATATGAAAAAATGTTCTTCCACCACATAAAATGGAGTATCTGGAGTCAGAATATTTTCTGTTAAGACAATTTCTTTTTTGTTTTGTTTTTGGGGTCACACCCAACAATGCTCAATTAAGTAAATTTCTTAAAGTTCTAATTCCATAAGTTAACTCATATACTGGTAATTATTCCTGTTTTAATTATACAGCACTATACACAAGCAAAACATACCCAACTTCTATACTTCATATGTTCACACTGCCTTCTTCCTTCCTTCCTTCCTTCCTTCCTTCCTTCCTTCCTTCCTTCCTTCCTTCCTTCCTTCCTTCCTTCCTTTCTTTTCTTTCTTTCTTTCTTTCTTTCTTTCTTTCTTTCTTTCTTTCTTTCTTTCTTTCTTTCTTTCTTTCTCTCTTTCTTTCTCTCTTTCTTTCTTTCTTTCTTTCTTTCTTTCTTTCTTTCTTTCTTTCTTTCTTTCTTTCTTTCTTTCTTTCTTTCTTTTTCTTTCTTTCTTTCCTTCTTTCTCGCTTTCTCTTTCTTTCTCTCTTTCTCTTTCTTTCTTTCCTTCTTTCTTTCTCGCTTTCTCTTTCTTTCTCCCTTTCTCTCTTTCTTTCCTTCTTTCTTTCTCGCTTTCTCTTTCTTTCTCTCTTTCTCTCTTTCTTTCTCTCTTTCTCTTTATTTCTCTCTTTCTTTCTCTCTCTTTCTCTCTCTTCCTTCCTTCCTTCCTTCCTTCTTTCCTTCCTTCCTTCCTTCCTTCCTTCCTTCCTTCCTTCCTTCCTTCCTTCCTTTCTTTTTTTCTCTCTCTTTCTTTCTTTCTTTCTTTCTTTCTTTCTTTCTTTCTTTCTTTCTTTCTTCTTTCTTTCTTTCTTTCTTTCTTTCTTTCTTTCTTTCTTTCTTTCTTTCTTTCTTTCTTTCTTTCTTTCTTCCTTTCTTTCTTCCTTGGGGGATCACACCTGGCAATGGCGATGCACAGGGCATACCCCTGCCTCTCCACTCAGGAATTACTCCTGGTGGTGCTCAGGGGACCATATGGGATGCTGGGAATGGAACTCTGGTTGGCCACGTGCAAGGCAAACATCCTACCCATTATGCTATCACTGAAGCCCAACAACTGCCTTCTTTATATAGCACCAAATTAATAACTACTATTAAATATACTAAATAATTTTTATTAAATTATGTTATAAATTTTTAAAAAATAAAAAATAACATCAGGGGCTAGAGCGATAGTACAACAGGTAGGACACTTGCCATGTACAGGTCAACCCAGGTTGAATCTCTGACATGACATATGGTTCCCTGAGCACTGCCTGGAAATAATTCCTGAGGTCAGAACCAGGAGTAACATCCCCAAAATAAAAACAAGTGGCCCCAAACCAAAAACAAGATAACATCAGTTTTTTTTAGTCTATTTACTTTTTACCTAACATCACTCTGTAATAGTTCTTAATGATATAATCATCAACTTAATGTGATATAGTCAGATTATGGATAAAGAAAAATCCAAAGATACATTAGATAATTATTCATTGGACTTGGATTGAAAGTATGCAGTCTGTACTTGCTATAAATAACTATTCTTAGCAAAAAGTAAGTTTTTACATTTTTAAATATTACATTGCATCTCTGCAGTTGGTTTTCAGTTGGTTAAATGGAAACTTTTTTTTTATTGTATCAGCATGAGATACACAGTTATAAAGCTACTCATGTCCAGTTTTAGTCATACAATATTCCAACACCTTCCCCTCCACCAGGGCATGTTTCCCACCACAGCAATATCCCCAGTTCTTCACCACCACCACCACCACCACACACACATATCTCAGGCCTGTCTCTATGACAAGCACTTTCCTCCTCTCTCAGAGAGAAATTTTGTAGTTATAGAATAGAAAAACTTTTTCTTGGGAGTACGGTGCCACCAGCAGGTCAACCTGTACCTGTGGCATGACTGCATCAGTAGCCTGATGGTGCCTCCAGACTTCCAGATACCCGAAAATTGCTGCTGTGCCTTTGGCCAGACCCCAGCAACTTGGGGTCAAGTTAACCAATAAATTAAATGACCAAAAGTAAGGTAGTTGGGATACACACCCACAAACCACCTCTGGCTCAGCTATATAAGCTCATTTATTGGCCTTATTTCAGAGACCATAAATCTCAAAAGAGAGGAAAAGAAGCAGTTAGGTCCAATAGCACAGAGGTAGGCAGGAACCTGTGACTGAGAGCTCCAGGCCCGCGTGGATCGGGACAAAGCCTCCTCCTCCCAGGTCCCCAGTTCAGTAGCTTGGCAGTCACACCCACAAACTGCCCCTGGTGCCACGTAATTTCATCAGCGGCTAAGACCCAGGGACTATAAACTAAAACTCCCCAAAGAGAGTGCTACAGAATGTCCTGACCCTGCGCCAGGCTGTCTTCACCAGGGCGCCCCAGAGGGGGAGGGTAATTCCCTCCCCACCCCAAGGGACCCAGCTCCAACAGCCAAAACCTCCACAACTCAACCACCACCATGTTCAAGGCCGCTCCCCATGTGCTCGGGCAGAGCCTCAAGTATCAGTAAGGTCCTATGGAACCCACGTAATGTGGAACTTTGTGACCTTGGACTCTGGGCTCAACGGGATCAGGAGTGGAGATCCTCTGCCCGCTTTCCCCAGTCTCCTATGACCCAGGGGTCACACCCATAAGCCACCTCCTGCAGGCTCCAGATAATCTCGCCATCGGCCACTATCCAGATCACAAGGCTGCTTTTCCCAAAACAGAGCATAACATGAGACCCCCATAACCATTCCACCGGAGTTTGCACCAGGCTGTTTCACACAGGGCGCCCAAGAGGGTGGAGGGTTAGAGTGTTCCTTGCCCCAAAGGACCCAGCTCTGGCAGCCAAAAACCTCTTAAGACCCAACCACTGCTATGCTTAAGGCCACGCCCCATGCACGCAGGCCGAGCCTCACATAGTAAACATACTCCTGGACCACATGGAAGCTTTTGTGGCTGCGCAACACATCATAAAACACTCCCTAACCATTCTCTATAATTACCACACCACATTTGATGGGGTTCAAATAGTAGGCAACAAATCATAGAGGGAAACATATATGTATACACATATATACATATTTGCAGATATATATACCAAAGCTCACATCACCCAAACTTTAACATGTTAGTGGTATCCTATAGAATGTCTTAATGGCTCCTGCCAAAATAGAGCAGTCTTCACACTGCTTCCTGTATTAATATTGTTTTGTAAGCATGTTCTGCAGTTCTTCATAATAGACAATATAAAATACATTATTTTGGTTGTGTTTTGAGAGAGGGATTGGGGTTTGGGATGCAACCATCCCGAATTTGGTGGTGGGAAGGTGTAATGGTGGTGGGATTGGTGTTTGAATATTGAATGTAATCAAACATTGTGAACTAACTTATAAAATTAAAAAAAAATTAAAAAGTAATATGGAGTTATTGCCCAATTCAATCAGCTTAATCAATGGCTGAATAAGTAGCAGTGCTCCTACATTATATATAAAAAATCTTTTTCTTTGTAAAATTCAAAAGTATTTTTCTATTATTCCTTTCTCTTTTTATGTGCCATATTGCTTATTCCACTCAGAGTCATGCAATCACCTAAATGTTAAGGAAGTGGATTGTTGTAAAGAAACGATTAGACTTATGCTAATTGCAATTTAAATAGAATGAATAAATGTAATTGATGAAAATCTTTGAAAAAAATGAAGTTGATGTTTTTATTCACAATTCAGCACAAACTTTGGAATATTTTATGAGTCTAAAAACATAAATATTGACAAAGGCAAGTGAATATTATTTTCTAGTAATGATTATTTCTATGACTATTATTTTTTAATCAGCAATGTGATATTATTTTATATTGCCAAAAGATTTGAAAATCATAAAGAAGCTATTGAAATTATTTTAAGATTGTTTTTGTGCAATTTGTCAGTTTGGGGAGATTATCTTTTTTATGAACATTCTGGAAAGTAACTATGATATAAAAGACAAAATCAAAATGTAATACTATTTTGCATAGTTCTTAATTTTTGAAAAAATATATAGTTATGCATAAAAATCAATCTAAAAAGCTATGCACAAGATCAACAATATTCTCTTTAGCTATAGTTAAAGAGAAGAATTGTCAAAAGAGGAAGAAAACAGGTGATTTATTTTAAGATACTTTTTAAAGGGGGAGCAAGTTATCATCTGAATTGGGTGATCACTCCACTCAGACAAACCTAGTAATGTAAGACACTGAATTTAGCAGTGTAATTAGATTTGATGGCATTGATGAAAACATCTTCAGAGTAATGAGGAAAATAAAGGTTGACTGCAATGATGAATTCAAGAATAAAAGAACAAAGGAAAAGAAAGTCTAAATAGAAATAAGAAATATTACAAAGATATTTTTGGCAGTAGTCAGAGATCAATGAAAGGATGAGTGAGACTCTTCTTCAAATGAGATTTTTTTTTATAAAGGCTATATTTTTAATTTATTTATTTTTGCTTTTTTTTTGAGGGGGCCACACCCGGCGATGCATAGGAGTGACTCCTGGCTCTGCACTCAGCAATCACTCCTGGCAGTGCTCAGGGGACCATATGGGATGCTGGGAATTGAACCCGGGTCGGCCGCATGCAAGGCAAACGCCCTACCCACTGTGCTATCACCCCTCAAATGAGGTTTTATATATATATATATATATATATACCTGCCATTTAATAAATGGAGAATGTATAGTATTTTATAGATTTAGTTATCTATAACTAAATATAAGTATCATATACACTAGAAAGTATCATATACACTGGAAAGAAAAGTATTGTGTCATAGTTTCCTTAAATAGGCAAGAGGAATATGTCTTAGGATAAAATATGAAAAAAGTGTGGGTTATATACAAATGATGTCAAAAATCACTGGTACTGTAATAGTTTGTGCAGTGAAAGACTATGTGCAGAATATTTCTGAGGAGAGATTCCTGCATCCCCAAATGAGAATACATGAAAATTCTCTTTTGAATAATAATTTTATAGATATTCTAAAGATTGAGGTTGTATTGTGTAAAAAATGTTTTGTTTATTGGTGTCCAAAATAAAGTGCATATGTATATGTGTTTACTCTTCAACTTCTATAGTCATTTAACCTTATAAGTCTGAGATTCAAAGAAGAATCAACACTCCTTTTTAAGACTTCATCCTAAATTTTGAAATTTTTTATAAGATTTAAGTTAAATTCTTAATTGTTTCTAAAGTGAGAATTTTGTAGAGATGGCTGTTGCTATCACTTATTCCATATTCAGAAAACATGTCATTTAGTCTAATTTTAAGTTTATGGTTTTGCTAACACTGTTTCAATAAGTTTTATTTTTGTAAAATAGAGTTGATGGGAAAATTAAGAAGGTTAATGTTGAAGTATCTGGCATAAATATTAAATTAAATGATAATTAAAATCATCGCTGAAATAAGGCCAATAAATGACCTTGTATAGCTGAGTCAGAAGTGGTATGTGGGCATGGTTCTCACATATCTAACTTTTGGCTGTTTAATTCCTTAGAAAACTTGGTTGCAAGTTGTTGGGGTCCAGCCAAAGTCACTGTGACAATTTTGGGGTATCAGAAAACCTGAAGGCATCATTAGACTGCTGATGACTTGCTCCACAGGTACAGGTTGACTTGCTGGTGGTACCATACTCCCAGGCATAGTGTAATTAATAATATATAATAAATGTGCTATAGGGCATACATTTAGTGGAAACTGCATGGCTATATTTATATTTATATTCATCTAGAATTTTTACAACTATGTTCACATACATATATCCAGAAAAAATATTTCTGCCTGCAGTAGAAGTAAAATAGTGAATGGTTTGCTTAGAGAAATATGATAGCAGAGAGCAGAAGAGGAATGTATTCAAGAAACAGAGTGGGTTTTTCAGAGTAGTGAAAGAGTCAGGAGTACACAACTCCAGTCAAGACATATTTTAGTCCTGCTTTGCCTCTAACATATAAAGGACTTGAAAAATATTTAATGATTCTGTTCCTTATTAACTCCCCTATTTGTAAACAGTGAATATCTTATTCAATGTCTACATTATAGGGCTATTGTAAAGATTAATATATGATACATATAGCATATAATACATATAAATATGTTAGATTGATAGACCCATACTTCAGCAATCTTTCACAATTATAATTTTTGCTACTACTTAAGGTAATAGTTCAAAAGATTCTAGATTTTTAGTGACTACTCTTCATAAAAAACTTAGACAAAAATATATAAATCAAATAGCAAAATTTTCATTAACATTAAAACTGGAGCAGATTATCATAAGAATGTGTTCACTTTGCAGTTTTTAGAATAAAACTTTAGTAATAGAATATGAATCCCAGTAGTTTGTCATCTACTTTATAAATTCAACCACACTTTCTGTTTCACATAATATATTTCTGGTGGTGTCTTCAGTTTAGGATGGATACTAAAATCTAATCACGCCTTTGGCACTTGACTGTGGAGTCGTCTGCTAGTCACCTTTCAGCCTTGCCAGCAAACCCAATCCGTTTAAGAGCATTTTAATGTACCTATTTAAGTTCTTAGAATTTAAGATCAAGATTCAAATTCAGGTCTTGTGACCTTCTAAAAGGAGTATACTGTGGTTACTCAGTACATGATAGAATTAGTTTAATTTAAACTGAAATTTGATTGAAATGTTTTCTAGCTTCTAATCAGATACTCCACTAGTGCCTATAATGTGAGTAAGGTTACATGCCATGCATCGCTAATGCAATAGAAATGCGGGCTAGTCAAACAAAATCATTTTGTCCTCAGTAATCAGGAAGTGGTAGCCCTGGATGTTTTAGATTCCAATGTTTAATTTAACCAGGAAGCTAAAGTGTCGAGTTATATGAAGTGTACACCACTCAGCTTTTCTCATTTTGTAAAAGTGCAATATTTTACTTCACCTTGACCTTGAGTCAAGCTTTATAAACATGTAAAAAAAAACTGATTCTGATTGGATTGAGGGTGAAATGAAATGAGAAAGAGGGAAGAGTAGCATGCAACATGACCAGATGGTAATTTTTTTACTAGCTGGCACATATTAAAAAGCACATTTTTTGAAAGGGAAGTATACATTACAGACTGGCACAACTAGATGTGTAAAAGCATCCTAAAATAGATAAAAATATTCTTTGACTTTGGAATAAAGTTATCATAAACTTGTGTGTCAGTGTCTAGTTATATGTATATTATAAAGATGGCGATGGGAACCAACTATATGAGCAAAGATTCTAGAAAAATTGAAGCTAAGTTAGCAGTAATTCCTGACATCATGTTTTCCAATTGTGTTTCTCACATGCTTGCTCTAAAACAACCCAGGTATATTTAATGTTTATTGCTCTTTTAGTGATATTTCAACCAGTGTGACTAAAGTGCTACCTTTATATTCCAATTAATTTTTTTTCTTTTTGGGTCACACCCGGCAATGCACAGGGGATACTCCTGGCTCTACACTCAGGAATTACTCCTGGCAGTGGCAGTGCTTAGGAATCATATGGGATGATAGGAATTGAACCCAGGTTGGCTGGTGCAAAGCAAACACCCTACTCGCTGTGCTATTGTGCAGCCCCAACAACTAAATTTTTTAAATCAACTTCACCTAAAATATCACCATAGGGATATTGTAATACACTAACATTCTCCTTGTATTATTTACTTCATTTTTTTGTATGAAGAAAATTACAATGATGTTACCTGAAAACCATTTAAAATATCACTAAAAGTCAAGAAAACAAAATATGTCCATTTTATTAAGAGTATGACTCTTTACTTTCGTTATCTTCTATTTATCATGGGTATTCTGACTAGATACAGTAACTCTGCCTGATTCTTGAAATGTTGGGTCTACTGAACTCTTTCAAAGACATCAGCATTCTTTCAACCTTTCTAGTAACAGAATTTACAAATATTTTCATCTAGAAAGGGCTAAACCACCATTTAACTATGCCAAGCAAGTTGTAGTAAGAATATTACATTTTGGTAAATGGTATTTCCAATGAATTATAATACTGAATATGCACAATGTGCTTTTCCATAGTACATGCCTCAAAGCAACACAGAACCCTTGTGAAACAACCTTCTTGTCTGGAAGTATCAATGTCATCACTAAATTGTGCATTCTTCTTTTCTAGAGTTTATATTTCACTTTTAGATCTTGGTAACATTTTGAATTAATTTCTGTATATGATCTTAAGAAAGGTGTAACTTTATGATATTGCACATGAACAATAGTATACTGTGGGATATTTTGGAATATTTTTTAAAAGAATATCCTATTCTCTTTGAACAGATTTAATCCCCTATCAAAACATGTTTCACTATATATATGCAATGATTTGTGGGAGGTCTATTTTATTTCACTGGTCTTGCTCTCTCTTTTCAGGCCAGGGCTACATTGATTATTGGAATTGCATAATAAGCTTTGAAGTTAGGAAGAATGTCTTTCCATTTTCTTCTCTTCCCTAGTTTTTCCTTTGAGAGAATAAATCTCATCTGATCATTTTAATATATTGCTGAATTTGGTGTGCTAGTATTTTTGGAGAGTTTTTATATCTGATTGTAAGAATTATAGGTTTGTAACTTTCTTGTAGTTTCCTTATTTTACTTGTATCCAAATAATGCAAGTCCCATGGAATAAGCTTTACCACCTCATTTTGAGGTCAAGTTTAAAAAGAAATGGTGCGAGTTCTTTATAAATGTTTATTAGAATTTACCAAGTAGGGCATCTGATCCAGGGGTTTTCATTGTTGGAGGAATTTATTTTTTATCATTGATTCAATAGTCTTGCTAACTACAGGTAAAGTTGAATTTTTAAAAATTCATATGTTTAATGTAATTTTAATAAGTATTTGTTTCTAGATTTTTCCATTTTATCTTGGTTATCGAATTTGTTAGCAAGCAGTTGTTCAGATTACTCTTTTAGAATATTTTTTTACCTTATGTAGAAAGAATAGTAATATTCTTGTTTTCAGTGGTGTGATCCTGAAATTTCATTCTTCAGGCCAGCAATGCACTGTGGCTCAGACTTTGTAGTACTGGGCATCTCCAGAATCACATCTGACAGTGCTTAGGGCAGAACTATATCTAGTATGGGTGGGTAGGATGGCAGGCAGTGCCAAGTAGCAAATTCAGAACCTTACACATGTAGTGCATTACCAAACCCCTTTTTTTTTTTTTTTTTTTAATTTATTTATTTTTAATTAGAGAATCACCGTGAGGGTACAGTTACAGATTTATACACTTCTGTGCTCACACTTCCCTCATACAAAGTTTGGGAACCCATCCCTTCACCAGTGCCCATTCTCCACCACCCGTAAACCCAGTGTCCCTCCCACCCTCCCCAATCCCATCTCCCCCCCACCCCACCCTGCCACTGTGGCAAGGCATTCCCTTCTGCTTTCTCTCTCTAATTAGCTGTTGTGGTTTGCAACAAAGGTGTTGAGTGGCCGCTGTGCTCAGTCTCTAGCCCTCATTCAGCCCGCAACTCCCTTCCCCCACATGGCCTTCGACTGCAATGTAGTTGGTGATCGCTTCTCTGAGTTGACCTTTCCCCGGAACGTGAGGCCAGCCTCGAAGCCATGGAGTCAACCTCCTGGTACTTATTTCTACAGTTCTTGGGTGTTAGTCTCCCACTCTGTTATTCTATATACCATAGATGAGTGCAATCTTTCTATGTCTGTCTCTCTCTTTCTGACTCATTTCACTCAGCATGAAACTTTTCATGCCCATCCACTTGACTACAAAATTCTTGACCTCCTTTTTTCTGACAGCTGCATAGTATTCCATTGTATAGATGTACCAAAGTTTCCTCAACCAGTCATCCGTTCTGGGGCATTCGGGTTTTTTCCAGATTCTGGCTATTGTAAACAGTGCTGCGATGAACATACATGTGCAGATGTTGTTTCGATTGTACTTTTTTGCCTCTCTGGGATATATTCCCAGCAGTGGTATTGCTGGGTCAAATGGGAATTCAATATCTAATTTTTTGAGAGTCGTCCAAATTGTTTTCCAGAAGGGCTGAACCAGTCGGCATTCCCACCAGCAGTGAAGAAGGGTCCCTTTCTCCCCACATCCTCTCCAACAGCGACTAAACCCCTTTTTGATATTTACCTAGCCCTCAGTATGATTATTTTCAAAAGATTTAAGTTGACCTTTCGTGTAGCTCTAGCACCTGCCCCAAAGTCATATAAATTTCTTGTGATTCCCAAAGTTTGCTGTTAATGTTGTTATTTGAATATTCAGCCTTCTCTGTTGCTTGTTAACTTAAGCATTTAGCCCCCCATGATATTTCCTGACATTAACCAATGGTAGTAGGCAGGAAATTGGAAGCAATTCCTAAACTCTTGTGCTCTGTCCATATATAACAGCTGAAGAAATGGGAGGCAGCTGTCACCCAGAGTTCCATATGATTTATTAATGACCATCTAATTGGATCCTCATTTTTTCTCACTCTTCTTTTTTTTTTAATTTAGTTTTAAATTATTGAACTACCGTGAGAACAGTTACAAAGCTTTCAGGTTTAAGTCTCAATCATACAAAGATCAAACACTCATCCCTTCACTAGTGCACATGTTCCACACCAAGAACCCCAATATACCTCCCATCTCACCCCCCACCCTGCCTGTGTGGCTAATGATTTTCACTTTACTCTCTCTTTACTTTGATTACATTCAATGTTTCAACAGAAAGCTCACTATTACTATTTGGAATTTTTCCCAAACAATCAGACATGCCGACAAGGCATCATTGATTGATAATTTGTTTTCTATTGCTGTTATTGAAGAGCATACGAGGTCGTGCGAATTTTCGGTATTTTAAGTTCAGAGAAACTGCTACCAGAAGCCGCTGTGTTCCAAAATTGGTTTGTGTGCCTCTGGGATCATGGCTGTTCAGGAGCGGAGGGGCCATTCATGGGTGGCTGTTCGGGGTCTCGACTGGGCAGGGAGCAGAGCTGGTACCACCCCCCATCCCTAGATTTCCCGTGCATCTCGTCACTGCAAGCTGGTATCTATGTCCTATGACTCTAAAAGATGGTGGTCAACATGCCTGTGCTGCAGCCAAAAGGAAAGACCCAGGGACAAAAACCTTTCCCCTGCCGGCGCAGCACGGGGTTGTAGCTTAGTTCAGAGTCTAGAGGCATTTCTGCAAGAAGCCGCTGGGTTCCCTCTCACTCTTCTTTCTTAACTGAATCATTCACCAAAGTTATAATAGAGAAACACTATGCTATTTCATTGAGCAAACCTCATTTCATTTGGCCCAAGACTTTTTCCAGTATCATGTGTTTAGTACCCAATAATAGGTACACTAATAAATTAAGAAGTCTTTTATTTAAAGAATATTGATAATATCCAGAACACAATAACAGAACATCAAATCAAATACATTTTCTTTCAATGATGACCTGAGTTATTGCACAGATTGCATGACCTTGAGATAACCCAATTAATAAAAGCATCCACTGCAATATTTATCTAGAATGTTATCAGAGAAGTGGGATATTTTTGGATGAATATTTGTTTCCACTTATTTAAATGCTACCTTGTACATTTATTTCTATATTATAATTTCATGAATGTCTTTACTCTTAAATATTTTATAATATTCCAAATAGATCTGTTCACTATGAAATCTTTTATATTATTCCAATAGATCTTAAGGTTTAAATCATGTGCTCATAAATCCATCAATTTAGCAGTTCTGTATATTTACATGAATCACACGATCACGAAATCCCATTCATCACCGATTTCTCAGGCGGGTTCAGTAACATCTCATTTCGTCCTTTCTCTGAGATCTTGGAAGTCTATCTCAACTTGGCCCTCCTAATGATGTTGCACTGGGGGCTCTTCAGGGTCAGGGGAATGAGATCCAGCTTGTTACTGGATTTAGCATATGAATACACCAGGGGAAACTTGCAAGGCTGTCCCATGTGGGCAGGAAACTCTCAGAAGCTCGCCAGTTTCTCCCAGAGGGAGAAGAAGGCTAAAGATATCGCTTCTGAGAGCTTGCTTTTAAGTCTCTCTCTGAATGTTGGCCGTTGATGGGATTACACACACCTGGATTCCTCTGTCGGTACCTTCATGCATGAGGCCTGTCCGAACGTGTGGAGGCACAAATATTTAAGATATTATTGACTCACTTTTTCTCTATTATGCAACGGCAAAAAGATAATGTTTAAATTTTGCACTAAACTGCATAATTTTCTATGTTGCTATACATGATCTATCGCTATTCCATATGTCAGTATAGTTCTTGTATATTATACATGTTTTCTATATGGTTGTTACTAAATGTCTGGTATTCTGAAGCCATCTCTGGCTGCATTTCACACACTTGATTTCTTGATTGGCATCCTTCATTTAGGACAACTTGAGTTAGATTATTAAAACATTCTTTTGGGGGGTCACACCTGACTATGCACAGGGATTACTCCTGCTTCTTCACTCAGGAATTACACCCGGCGGTGCTTGGGGGACCATATGGGATGCTGGGAATCAAAACTGGGTAGGCCACATGCAAGGCAAACGTCCTACCCACTGTGCAGTTGCTCCTGCCTGCCCCAGATTATTAAAACTTTTTAAACCAACTTGTGAAGTTATTATAATAAGTCCACCATTTACCATTGCACCTTACTTGTCCAAAACTTTAGTGTAAAACACTGCACAGTTCAGTTTGATAAATATCAGTTTTTTCATACATTGTTTGAAATAAATATAAACATTATTAATTTTGCATGCTTGTAAATATTTAGGTAGAAAAATTCATGTGTTAATATTCTCAGTGTTATTATAGTTTGAGTATATCAAATGTTATATAACAACTTTTTGGCAGCCATTTTAGTATTCATTTCTTGCCTTTATTGTTGAGGAATTGAGCTCAGACTCCAACAGTTATAATTAGTGTAATATTAAAATGTAACTTAAATACTTATTAGAGGCACTCTATAAAATCTCTATTAAGTTTTACAAATCACAATTTTCTAAAGGATGTTTTAAAAACCTATATGTGTAATGATGATGGAATTAATGTTATAATGCAAATAAAAAAGCATTATTTTATGGTAATGGACTTCAACTTCAACAAAATATATTTAGAAATATTATACAAAATTTTACATAAAATATTGCTGGCCTCAGCTCAATTCCTGGCATGGTCTCCAGCTACTTCAGGGGTTACTTTTCAGCATAGAGCCATGAATCGCCCTGGAACCTTCTGGTTGTGACTCGAAACACCTTTCCACCAATTAGCATGAACTAATGGAGCTGTAACTATTATTTTTCAGGAGATAAAAGTACATGTATATGATTAGGAGGTTTGGCTGCCATATAATAAACAGTAACATATATAAAGGTTATACAAGATATCTAAATTTATGAATTTTACACATATAGAAGAATCTTAAAATTTAACTCTTACTCTTGACAACTACAATCTAAATAATTAGTGGATCTTTTATCTTTAGTTTGGCCATTCTGAATTCTGGCATTATTTGTGATAATTTTAGTTCAAATGGCATGAGATCTTGGAAGCATAGGATACTAGAGATCAATAAATAAAAGAAAAAATGACTTGAACAGGTGATATTGAATATTGTACACCTATCTGTCACTTGAGAAAGTTCACACTTATTGGAGTGTAGACCAGTTAGGATAATGTTCACTTCGGTCACTGAAAAGGATATATCACCACTTCGAATAATGCACAAGTAATATCTTCACTTTAGCTCAGAACTCACAGAAACGTAACTACAGTTGCAAAGTAACACTGGGTGTAGGAAATAGGAAAGCAACTTTCTAATCTGATACTTTCTGAGGAAGATATAGAACATATAAAATTTAAAAAAAAACAGACACTTCGGATATAAACAATTTTTTTTCTTTTTTGGGTCACACCCACAATGCACAGGGGTTACTCCTGGCTCATGCACTCAGGAATTAACTCTATTAACTCCTGGCTGTTCTCAGGGGACCATATGGGATGCTGCGAATCGGACCTGAGTTGGTCATGTGCAAGGCAAATGCCCTACCCAGTGTGCTATCCCTCCAGCGTGAAATATAAACAATTTTTAATGTTTATTGTGATCATCCATAAAAAGATGCATTTATCCTATTATTATTATCTTTACATAATAAAAATGTTAGGGGTTTTTGTAAGTTTTCTTTTTTCTCTCTTGGTGTTTGGGTCACACCTAGTGGTCTTTAGGGCTTACTTCTGACTCTATGCTCAGAGATGACTTTTGGTGGTGCTCAGAGGACATATCTTATGCCATGGTTTTATTAGGGTGGGCTGCATGCACTTTACCCACTCTCCTATCTTTCTGGCCCATGTTGTAAGTTTTCTTCATACTCAAACTTTATAAAATAGACATCTCTCAAAATAATAGGAATAGAACTCTTATATGATGTAGTAATACCACTTCTTGGTAGCTAACCTTCAAACACAAAACCATTAACTTGAAAGAACATAAGTACATCTATGTTTGTCACAATGCCAATTATCATAACCAAGATATGGAAGCAACCCAAATGCCCAGCTATGGATGAGTGAAGTAAAAATTCATGGTATTTATACACAATGAAATATTGTGCTCCAAGAAAGAACAAAATCATAATTTTTTTAAAAAAATGTTATTTTTATTTTTTTCTGGATTTTATGTCAATGTTCAGGGATTATTCCTGGATCTACATTCAAGAGTTACTCCTGGGAGTGCTCGGGGAACATATGGGATGCTGGGGATTGAACCAGAGTCTGCCATATGCAAGGCAAACAATGTACCCCTCTGTACTATTACTTCAGCCCCATAAAATGTTTATGATATGGATTGGAACTAGGGAATATCATACGAAGTGAAAAATATTATGAATTGGAACTAGAGAGTATCATAAAAAGACAGAAGGAAAGGTATAGATGCATAATGATCTCTCTCAAATATGGAACTTAAAGATACACATAAAGCTAACAACTGTCTGTTAATGGTGGCCGTGAAAACCTGAATTTTCAGTTATAGATAATTTAGACAACGCGCAGTAGGAGTGATAGGAAGTAGCTTTTCAATTCAGAAATCAGTTTCTAATTATTTACTTATTAAGAAGATGATTGTCGGAACACAGGAAATATGCATATGATTTATAATGCATACATATTTAGAATATGTAGGGAAAAGAAGACTTTCTGTACTTTTTAGTTTCTCATTAACTTAAAGTTGACATTTTACTTCTCAAAAATAAATTGAAGCAGGCAAAATCATGCTAAGCATTTCATTCATTTGGAAGGACAGTATAAAGTAATGATCCAACAACAAATGAGAATCTTAGAGTAATTGATAAATAAGGAGTGATTATTTTTTTGTAAACTTGCATAAAATAGTTGACTTCTAGGCTAATGTTATTTATACCTTGGATTATTCATGTCCAAAACTTCTTAGTATATAGAATCTTCAAAATACTGATTTTTAACCTATTTAATGTTACTATATTTGGGGGAAAAATATTGCATGTGAAATTTCATGAGAGATAAATGTGGGGGATGTAAATGAAAATTCATATGGGTTTTATTTCCTGTGAAAAAGTACTTTTCATCCTTTAGAAAATTGAGTAATATCCATAATATTCCTTAGAAATGTTAATGTAAAATAGCTTACTGAAAATGAACAATTTATTTCGACTACTCTCAAGTTTCCTAAGATAAAAGTTAAAATGCAGTTGATTTTTTAGTCATACATAACTTACTATAACGTGACACTATGCATTCTCAGAAGTATTGCTTTACAATCACTTTAAGCCTAAAAATTAATCTAGTCATATTAAATATTACAGTATAAAGTTGAAATATTTAGCCTTGTGTATTTTTAAATAGCTCAGCCATGAAAATTAAATATTTCATTATGCTATAAGGGTGAAACTATAGAATGCCATGTTAAATGTTATAATTCAGCAAGTGAAAGTCAAATACCAAATAACCTCACACATATTTGATCTATAAAGAAATGTCAGGGAACTAGACAATGTTCATGAAAACAAATTATATATGTATAAAATTTATATATGTATGGATATTAGGGAAGCTTGCCAGATATAAGCTCCCCATGGCATATTTGATATGCCAAAAACAGTAAAAATAGCAGGTCTCATTTCCCTGACCCTAAAAGAACCTCAAATCGTTGGGAAAAATGAGTAAGGAGAGGCTGCTAAAGTTTCAGGGCTGGGAAGAATGGAGACGTTACTGGTACCTGCTCGAGTAAATCAATGAACAATGGCATAACAGTGACAGTGACAGTGATGTATGGATATCATGATAGATAAATGAAGTTTGTGACTACATCCCTCAGTGATCAGGCTTTACTCCTGGCTCTGTACTCAGGATCACTCCTGGAGGGCTTAGGAACTATAAGGAGTACCGGGAATTGAATGTGGGTCAGTTGTGTGCAAAGCAAGTGTGCCTAACCTGCTGTACTACTGCTCTAGCCCCACTATTTTATGTCTTTTTTTTAATTTAAATAATTAATCTTATAACTGAAATATGTTAAACTATGGGTAATACTTATAAGTAAAATGTATTCTCTAAATATAGCCAAATAGCTTTCTTAGTTTTCATTTAAATTTATAAGAATGTATTACAGAATTACAGTAACCTAGTTAAGGAAATGAAAAGATTATTTATTGCTTCAAAATCTTTAAAATTACCCCAATTACATTTCTGGTAGATAATTGTTTTTATTCATACTGGTCTAACCCATTAACTTCTATTTAATAATGAACTGACTTGTTCAGGAAAAATAATCTTATGTAAATGAGTTAATTTGACTTTCCCTGGTACAGTTTGTGGTAAATTCCAGACATAGTACTAATAGTGACAAATCTATCTATTTCCTGCAACTACTAAGTCATGCTTAGTATGTAGAAAGTAATCATATTCATGAGAATCTTGAAAACTCATCTTCTATGAAGATAAATTCAAAGAGATTTTTAATATCAATGTACTGCATTCCCAAATAAGATAAGTATGGAGCTTTTGTACATTTTTTGTGCATTTTAATGACATTTTTTTCTTTTTATTGAATCACCATGTGAAAAGTTACAGAGCTTTCAGGCTTAAGTCTCAGTCATACAATGATCAAACACCCATCCCTTCACCAGTACACATGTTCCACCACCAAGAATCTCAGTATACCTCCCATCCCACCCCCCCACCCCTCGCCTGTGTGGCTGATGATTTTCTTTCTCTTTACTTTGATTACATTCAATATTTCAACAGAAAGCTCACTATTATTATTATTTGGAAATTTTCCCCAACAATTAAACCTGCCGAAAAGGCATCATTTGATAATGTTTTCCATTGCTGAGAGTGAAGAGCATATAAAATCTACAGTGGCCTCGTGGTTTTGGATTTCTGGTATTTTAGTAATTAAGTCCAGAGAAATTTCTGCCAGAAGTCACATCATTGCAAACTCGTACTTCTCTTTAGTGGGCCTTATAAGATGTCGGTTGCCATGCCACGGGGGAAAGGAAAGGCCGAGAGAGAAAAACCTTTCCCCTCTGGGGCGGCATGGGGTCATAGTTTAGTACACAGTCTGGAGGCATTTCTGCAAGAAGCTGCTGGGTGCTGAAATTTGTTAGCTGGCCTCCAGGATATGGGCATTCAGGAACGGAGGAGCCATTCTTTTTTTTTTGTTTGTTTGTTTTTGGGTCACACCTGGCGATGCACAGGGGTTACTACTGGCTCTTCACTCAGGAATTACCCCTGGCAGTGCTCAGGGGACCATATGGGATGCTGGGATTAGAACCTGGGTCAGCCGCGTGCAAGGCAAATGCCCTACCTGCTCTGCTATCGCTCCAGCTCCATTTCTTTTTTTTTTTTTTTGGTAGGAGGAGCCATTCTTGTGTGGCCACTTTGGGTCATATCTGGGCGGAGAAAGGCAAATTTATGGTTTTAGAGTTAAAGTTATACAATATTAAATCACACTGGATATTGTACAAAACTAGGATTTCATTTCTAGTATCATCTTTGTTTTTTACATAAAACTATAAAATTCTGTCCAATTTAGTTTAGAGAGTAACCAAACTCGATTTTGACCACATCAAACTTATAACGAAGTTGTTGTACCTAGTTTTACATACGGTCATTTTTCTTTCAACCTGCTTTTTTGGAATATTACTGTAGCATTATATTTATATTACCATGAAATGGGAAATCAGCTTTAGTTTAGAAATCTGAATATTTACTTTGCAATTCTCTGAATTGTAATGGCTTACTATTTTATTTTCAATTACAAAAGGTATTTTCTTCTTACCCAGATGCTTATCACAAATTTGCTATATCCCTTAAAACACTCAATTGCTTATTCTAATTAAAGTTGTTTTACATTATTCTGATTTTCTGAGTAGTATAGAAATTTTGTGAAGTAGGAGCTGGAATGTTAGTTTACAGGAGTACAGTGGGTAGGGTAACTTTGCATTGTACTCAGCTGACTTGGGTTTCATGCCTGGCATCTCATATTTTACACAGAGCACCACCAGGAGTAATTTCTGAATACAGAACCAGAAGTAATCCTTGTGCATTGTTGGGTGTATCCACAAATAAAACAACACAAAATTGTAAAACATCAGAGAATAATGACATTTATCTTTAAGAAAATATTTGAATGTTTTTATTGAAATACATTTATTATTATTTTTAATCACTGTGAGATAAATATGATACAAAATTGTTCATGATTAGGTTTCAGTCATACCATGTAATGACATCTGTCCCTTCATCAGTATATATTTCCCACCACCAATGTCCCCAATTTCCCTACCTCTAGTCTGTCTTTATGGCAGACTTTCTCTTGGTTGTCTTTGTCTCTGTCTCTCTGTCTTTGTCCCTCTCTCTGTATCTGTCTATCTCCTCTCTCTCTCTCTCTCTCTCTCTCTCTCTCTCTCTCTCTCTCTCTCTCTCTCTCTCTCTCTCTCTCTCTCTCCTCCATACCCCGTTCTGCCCCTTCTGATCATTATGGTTAGTGGTACAGGTACTCTAAGGTTATCATGTATATCTCTTTACCTACTTTTAGAACTTAATTATTGTCCAAGTGGTCAAGTGGTCATTTCCAACTAGTGTCATAGTTGTCCCTTCTCTGTCCTAACTGCCCTCTCCCACTTACTCCCACTTGTGACAAACTTACAACTGTGGGATAGTCCTCCTAGCCCTAATTTCTATTGTACATGTGTGATAGTCCATACTGTATTTGTTTTTTATCTATCTCAAATGAGTGCAGTCATTCAATGTCTGCCCCTCTCCTTCTGAGCCATTTCACTCAGCATGATACTCTCCATGTCAATCCATTTATAAGCAAAATTTATGACTTCATTTTTCCTAGCAGCTTCATTGCATTCCATTAAGTAGATGGACCAGAGTTTATTCATTTGTCTGTTCTTGGGCACTGTTTCCATATTCTGGCTATTGTGAATATTGATGCAATGAATGCAGGAATGCAGTTGGCATTTCTGTTGTATGCTTTTGGGCCCCCAGGGTATATTCCCAGAAATAGTATTGCTGGATCATATGGAAGCTCAATTTCTAGATTTTTGAGGAATGTCCATATTGTTTTCCAAATTAGCTGTATCAGTCATTCCCACCAACAATGAATGAGTTTATTTCTCCCCACATCCGTGCCAGAATTGCTTGTTCTTGTTCTTTTTGATGTGTACCAGTCTGTGTGGCTTAAAATAATATCAATTTTTTTTTATTTTCAGTTCCCTGATGATTAGTGATGTAGACCTTTTATTTTTTTCATTTTTTCATGTGCCTTTTGGCCATTTGTATTTCTTCTTTGCGGAAGTTTCTGTTCATTTCTTCTACCCATTTTTATAAGTCTCTCAATGAGAGACGTTACTGGTGCCCACTCGAGCAAATCGATGAGCAATGGGATAACAGTGACAGTGATTTTTTTTTTATGGGGTTGGAGTGTTTTTCTTGTAAAGTTCTACCAGTGCTTTATATACTTTGATATTGATCCCTGTCTTCTTTTTTTAGTCACTGTTTCCTTTGAGGTGCAGAAGCTTCTTAGTTTAATGTAGTGTCATTTGTTTATCTTTGCTTCCACTCTATTGGTTAGTGGGTTTAGTCTTTGAAGATGCCTTTAGCCTCAATGTTATGGAGGGTTCTCACCACATTCTCCCTCATGAACATTATAGATTCAGGTGTGATATTGAGATATTTGATCTATTTTGATCTGAATTTTGTGCAAGGAATTAGAAAGAGGTCTGAATTAATTTTATTTTTCAGGTAACTTCCCACTTTTTCAAGCACCACTTCTTGAAAAGGCTTTCCTTGATCTACTTGTAATTACTTGCTCCCTTATCAAAGATTAAATCATTATTTGAGGGTCTATACTGTGATACTCAACTCTATTCCATTAGTCTCCATGTCTGTCTTTATTTCAATACCATAATACTATTATTACTAATTATAAAACAATTTGGAATTACATTGCATGCCTTATGCCCAAGAATTTCTGAATAATGATCTTTAAAATAATCAACTACCTCAGAAATATATTAACTAAAGAGGTGAATGACCTGTAAAAAAAAGAGGAAAGAAAAAGAAAAACTACAAACACTATTTCAAGAGAAAAAAGATGACACAAGTAAATGGAGACACATAATTTTAATTACTGTGCTTTGCAGTACAGTTTGATATAGGGGAAGTTGATGCCTCAGATCTACTTCTTCCCAAGAACTGCTTTAGCTATTTATGGAATTTTATTGTGTCATATGAATTTCAGAGTGTTTTATCTATTTCTTTGAAAAAATGTCATAGTTATCCTTATTACTTTATAACATTTTAATATCTTGTGCCACACTGTATTCATTCTTCAGTAAGGTAGTTTGATTTTTTACTAAAGTTATTTATTGTAAATTGATGTACTTGCTAAAATGAAGTTTGGTTACTGTAATATTCTTTATTTTTTGTCAGTAATGACTAATGTTTTCTAATTTTTAAACTGTGAAAAATGCATTTAAGTTTTCTATTTATAATCTGCACATAAACACTTTCTACAAAAGTATATTTACTCTGAATATGGCCCCTAATAAAAAGAATATTTAAAAATCAAGAAAAATCTCAAAGTAGATGGCTAATATGCCTGGAACTGACTGAACCTGGGAAGAGTGTGCCAACTGATATCAAACGAGGAATTAAAAAGTGATTAAACTTTTGAAATTATGGTGGAGATTAGTTAGATGTTTAAAAATCAATAGACAGGACTAGAATCCACATTACTGCCTGGCAGGTATGAGCAGTGGTACCATTTCCTATTGTTTTGTCCCTAAATCAAGAAGCAGGTCAAAGGGAATAATACTTCCTCAGAATGAGGTATACTTTTCTCAACATGCACTGAACTCCCTGCCATGATTTCAGAGATTCCAAATGAATATTCATGCTCTCCAAATACCCTGATTTCTCCAGGGTCTTTGAATAAAGCGTGCTGCATAGACAGGGCTGAAAGCCTTATGTTAGGAATTATGAATATTTTGTTAAGTATCTACCTAATTTACTTGATTGACCAGATTGAGCATGCTCATATTCATAAACTTTTACTTTCAAAAATCAAGAATATAGAAACACATTTTTTAAGATTGACATTAATTATACTATAAAGATGTTGAAGTAGCTAGCCATTGTGAATTGTTAACAATGTATGAAATAACTTAAGGAGGAAAGTGTTGAAATGAACTTAATTACAATTGCAATTGTATCTTAAATGTATAGACCATTGTTGAAAGTACAGTGTAAGGAATTTTGTAACATAAAATAAATAATGTCTGGTTGGAGTGATAGCACAGTGGGTAGGGCATTTGCCTTGCATGCAGCTGACCCTGGTTTGAATCCCAGCATCCCATATGGTCCCCTGAGCACCTCCTGGAGTAATTCCTGAGTGCAGAGCCAGGAGTAACCCCTGTGCATCATCAGGTGTGACCCAAATAGAAAATAAAAGTCAATATTACAATAGAGGATAAACCATGCAGAGCACAGATTGACCTTCAAATTCATGTACTTATTTCTTAAGTCTGCTTAGAACGAAATATTATCCCAAATTCTTCTTACAGTTTGGAAAAAATATATCCCTGTAATCCCAAATTATCGGGTGTGCTCCGTGTTTCTGTATATAAAAATATAGTTTTACGGGAAAGTACAAGAGGAGAAAAAAGGGAAACTTAACATTGGTTGAATAGTAGTGAATTTGGAGAATTGCATGGAAGTGAAAATTCGGAAGGAAATGTTAGAGTGGCATATGTGAGAGTAATGTATTCCTTAGCTGAAATTTTAAAATAAAATATTGTGTGCAGTCATCTTCTTCATTAGCACTATGGCCTAGTGACTTGGTATCAGGACTAATTCTCTATTGAGAGAGTGATTTCAGAGTGATTCAAAACTCAGCTGCTCAATTATAAATCAGTTTATATCCCAGATTCTTTAATTCCTGTTTTAAACAATTATTAACAACAAAACTCATACCAACAAGGGAATACGAATCCATCTAGTTTTAATTTATTTTACATCTACCTTGAGAGAGTAAGCAATCATTTGGGAAACATAAATTCTGATGACAACCAACATCCGTTCACTCTAAAATAAAGCCTTTGAGTAATAACTTATTGGTCTATGTTGCCATGTTTCAGAAATTATATATACAAAGTGTATTATGCTTTCAGAATGCAACATTTACCTATATCATTAAAGTCAAAATGATGTTTTAAAAAGACTATAGCTATAGTCTCTCATATATTATTGTGTGATTTATTAGATAATATTTTATTCCCCAATCCCTAGAAGAGAAAAAACATTTTATATATAAATCTCCTTTGGCTTATGTATACCAAAATTTTATAAATTAGAATATAAGATATCTGACAGAATCAGTGCCCTTCAAATTAGTTTTTAATTAATCCTGCAATAGAGTACCTTTTCTGATACAAGATGAATTTGATATTATTCTCAGGATTTGGATCATGCAATATTTGCACACAAATATGTGATGTATTAAATGTCTTATTTTTATAAGGCAAAATAAGTATATGAACATATTCCTGATTTTGTTTTAAATACTTGATAGAATTATTTTGTGAAATAAAAGTTTCTTCAATCTCCTGTTTTTCACTCTGCACAAAACCTAGTTTCACAACTTTTGTTTTGCTTTGGGGCCACATTTGACTGTCTTCAGGGCTAATTCCTAGCTCTGTACACTGGGGTCACACCTGAATGGCTCTGGGGTCCATATACGGTGCCAGATATTGAACATAGGTAAGCCATGTGCAAGGCAGATACCCTACCTGCAGCGCGCGCGAAGGCTTCAACCCTCCTAGTTACGTATTTAAATGAAATGACATAGACAGGAACAACTACAAGTTGGCAATGATTGAAAGGATAACTAGTTACTCAACTGATAGGATCCCCGATCCAAGCATCCTGCACTTTTTCTGTGCTTATTACCTTAAAATTGGTAATTATCTGATTGGAGTTCTTTTTATTTTATAATTTATATCTTCATGTTAGATTCAGTTAAAAATCGTACTCTGAAATTTTTTGTCAATGCTCTAACATTTTGTTTAAACTTTTGCAAAACCAAATTATAAATAGCTACTTATAAAAATATGCCCTCTGTTTTCTATATATCATATAATATCTCTTATATGTGGCACACAGAGAAAGCAGCCTATGAGTGAATTCAGTAAAACAAAAGTCTGGAAGTATATTTTTGTTATACTTACTTCATTCGTTGTTTGTTTTCTCTATGTGCTACACAGTAGACTTCCAGTATGCAAAAATTGGAACTATAGGTTAATCAGAAAAACAGTGCCCCCTGTGTGGGAAAACTGGAATTGCACCTTTACTGAATTTAATGTACAATTGAACTTAATGTGTACATGCTTATTTTCAATGATTCACATTTAAACTTAATATATTTTTGTTTAAGCAAATATATTTTGTCAATCATTATGTTTGTTGTATAAAATATATTTACTTCAATAAAAATATCAAATAATTTTAAATATAATCCTTTTATACAAATTTACTTTAAAAATTTTAGAAACTATGCATTTGCATGCAAAAATATGTACATGTATCTGTTCACATATCTTTATTTCTAAAACATTGAGCAAAATCTAAAATTGGTCTTTGTAAAGCACATAGTTGAAATTGTAAGTGAATAAAGGTTAGACATCACAATTCACATTGAATTTATATCCCAGAAATATTGCAGTTCTTGATGAATGGAGCAAAATATTTTGTGATCTTTTAAATATATCTGTATAACTAACTACATGTTATGCTATGTAATAATAATGAATGTTAATAATACATCATAAAATCAAGAACGATAGCCAGTTTCTTTTATTTTCTGGGGGAAAAATGAATTTTTAGTCTAAAATTTACTATGCAACAAAAAATTAGTGATGCTCAGGACTTACTCCTGGCTCTGTGCCCAGGGACCATCACTCCTGGAGAGGCTTTGGACTACCATATAGGGTGCTAGGAATCGATCCTGGGTCAGCTGCCTGCAAGGCAAGTAAGTGCCCTACCTGCTGTACTATCTCTCTAGCTGCCCAGGTTTAAGACATAGCACCACGTGGTCCCAGCCTAAGCACATCCTGAACAACGCATAGGGTATTCCTTGAGCACTGTCAGTTGTGACCACCTACAAAATAATTAAATTAGCTAGGTCTCGTTTAGGGTGTTGTGATTTGCAATACAGGTATTAAGTGGCCATCATGTTGGGTCTATGGTCTATGGTCTACTCTCAGCACACTCCCATCCCGAGCAGGCTTTCCAAGCATCCCTTATTTCGTGGTCGCTTCGCTATCTGAGCTGCCTTTTCCCCCAGCTTGTGAGGCTGGCTTCCAAGCCATGTTGCAATCCTCCTGGTTTTTATCTCTACTATCTTTAGGTGTTAGTCTCCCATTCTGTTACTTAATATTCCACAAATGAGTGCAATCTTTCTATGTCTGTCCCTCGCTTTCTGACTTAGCACGTTACTTTCCATGTTGAGCCACTCAAACCCAAATTTCATGACTTCATCTTTTCTAGCAGCTGATTAGTATTCCATTGTTTAGATGTACCAAAGTTTCTTTAAGCAGTCTTCTGTTCTTGGGCACTCAGATTTTCCAGATTCTGGCTAGTGTAAATAGTGCTGCAATGAACATACAAGTGGAGATGTTATTTCTACTATACTTTTTTGCATCTCCAGTATGTATTCCCAGAAGTGATTATTTCTGGGTCAAATGGGAGCTCAATTTCTAATTTTTTTGAGAAACATCCATACTGTTTTCCAAGAGGGCTGAACAAGTCGGCATTCACACCAGCAGTGAAGAAGGGTTCCTTTCTCCCCACACCCATGCCAACAAATGTTTAGACACTTTTTCCAGTTTTTTATATTCATCTTTTTTGTCAGTTGAATGGATTGGTAGGAATATGGAAGAATTGCTCCTTGCGGTGGTAATGTTCTTTAAAATCATAGAAATTTTGTTTCTGTGTTACTTACCAGAAGTCATTCATGCCCTAAACCCTACTCTCCCATCTTAGCATTCTCATTTCTATATTCTAGTATCTGAAGAATTTATTATTGTTAGATAATTTCCATACATTTGATTTATTTCTCTGTATATATAGATAAGTGAGATTAACCTGTATTTGTTCTTTTGCTTATTTCACATAGCAAGATACTTTCTAATTCCATTCAACTTGCCATGAATTGCATGACTTTTATTATTTACAGGTAATGAATAATATTTTATTGCTGATATATACTAAAACTTTTTTATCCATTCATTGTAACCCTATTGCTTAACTATAATAAACTTTTTACAATCATAGAAATTGTATATATATACCAAGTGGTTCAAAGAAAATATGATAAAACCCAATTCTATGAGAGGTGTTGTGACCGGTATAATTAGAAAACCTTTAATTTTATTAATTTGACTAATACTTCGATAGACATAAATTCATGGATTACTCTCTGAGATAAGTGAAAGAAGAAAATGTATGTAACTTTTTAAATGCCATACACTAGCTTGAGAGAACTGATTTTTAGATGAGCAAGTTTAACCTGTAGTACAAATTCTAGTCAAGTATGAGATCAGAATCCAACTGAATTTGATATTTAAAGTCTTTGTGAAACAGAATGTATTCGTGAGCAACTGATGAATGGTATCTGGCATATAAAAAACAGGAATAAAAATCTACGTATGTTGAAATAAACAATATTGCCTTATTAGTGTCTAAGTGAAGTATTAATTCATACTAAATATTTTCCGACATTAGATATCTATTTGAAATGTCTATCATTCTGACAAAGATAGCTTAAATTAGGTACCTATGGAAAACACCCTAGTTATATATTGACTTTCAGAGTAATAGTGCCCCCTATATCTAACTAGATTGCTTTTATTATTATTGATTGTCAATGTTCTATTTAAATTATTACATGACATGTGCAAACCTCTTTCTTCTGAGAGTCATATTAAGATGTTGATTAAAATTAACTAGAACACTAATATATAAATGGGATTTCAATTTTTTCCTACTAGGATTTCATCTGGGCACCCTGAGATCCTTGAATATGCCCAGACACTAGTTTTCAACATATATGCTCATTTTCTCAATTCCTAAAAATAACTTCCTGAGAATAGGGAGAAAAGCAAAACAGGATGTTAAGAGGAAATCTGCATAAGAATTTAGAACACACAAAAAGGAATTGTATGAGATAGTTTGTGTTAAGGCCATTTAAAATGATGCACAAGATATTTCCGAATGAAAATAAACTGAATTCTGTACAAGCAGTCCTGACTTGTACAAAAAAATATAAAACGTTTATGAGAATGAAGTAAAGAGCACACCTTTCTCCATACCTTCATCTTTCATCTAACTATGACCTCACCACAGTGATTTGTGTCATGTTCTTCGGGGCACTAGGTTGTTGATCATTTTGACAAATGTTACTTTCTTCAGGATCATGAAATATATAGAAAGGACAGTAGCTCTCCCTCTAGCTGTGAGGAAAGCAGACACAATGCCCGATGGGGATTAGAACCACCAATTGGTGACAACCCACGATGTATTTTTATTTTTTAAACTAGTTGATTATCTATTTGACATATAGGTTACCAAAGGGCAGGTAATAGTGAATTCTTGAGTCCATTTTGCTCTCAAACATGCCCTGATTTATCTGACAATTTTAAGGTCATCGTGCTATAGGCTCACTTATGCCTTACACAAGAAATGTCAACATTATAAATTTAGGACACAGTAGGAATAAACTTTGCCATTTCAGCAAGCATAAAAATGATACCGAAACACCACCTTTGTCACCTTGTGCTTATTAGGATGCTGTAGCAAAACAATGGGTTTTAAAACAATGGTTTTAGTTATAACTACTTTTTTACTGTATTTGTATAGTTTTCAAGTAGTGATTATTCACATACATAATAGTTACAAATACACATACAGATAAATACACATATGCTTTTAAATTGCATAGCCACTAAATTAATAATATAATTTTAGAAATCTAAAAACAGGAGAAAAATATGAAATTCTGTATTCTTTAAGCTTGGAATCCACTTTTAAAGGACTATAATCCAAGGATTTATAAAGTAGGATAAAACATAAACAATTGAATATTTCTTAAAAATTCCATTAAAAGAAACAGTCCAGTGGTCCAGGGAAAAGTTTTTTGTGAACATATATAATGTATCCTATTTTCTTGAGCACATCACTAATTACTTTGGATAAAAATTAAAGAAACTGGAGTGACACTTCTCTTAAAAATCGCATAAAGATATCTTTAACACATCTTTAATACAAACATACAGGAAGACCCTAGATTGCACACTGGATTTTGTTTGTGGATTCAGATGTATGAATAAAAGACATTGACCCTAAGAGCTAGAGAGAAATTATAAAGGACTGAGAACACACATAGCCTATGGGAAGTGCAGGCTCAATCCCTGTCTCTCCATGGTCCCTTGAATATAAACCTCCATGAACGATCTCTGAATATAGTCAGGTATAGATTCTAGAAATGCAAGGAATACACATCCTAACTCAATACCACAAATAACTCTTTAATAATTAATACACTGAGTCACCATATACACAGATTATCTAGATAACTTATCTTGTAAAAAATTAAGAAGAAAGCCAAAGTGAGTGCCTTCTGAATGTCTCAAAAGCTTATGTGCAAATGCATAGATAGAAAAATAAATGAAAAAGTATGTATAATATACAAATGTTTAAAAGTGTAAAAATATAAGGACATATTAAAATACATAAAATAACAAGTATTTGGAATTTTTCCTTTTTATTTAATGTTATATCTTTATTTTCAATAATTGCTGGCGCTGTTTTGAATATTTCTTTTTTATCCTTGGATGCATTCTTTTCTTTTTCTCCTTAAATCTTTATAGCTTATTAAAGCATACTCAAAGTATATCTCTAAGGCAAACCAAGAATGTACTGCATTAGAGATATATGCTATGTCACATTATTGAATTTATTTATTTTAAGTTAGTCATGAAGCTAGTGGAAAGTTTACAATATATAATTATCTATATTGCCCATTATCTTATGATAAAGACCAAATGAATAGAAAACTTCGCAGTATAAGTAAATTGCCAATGGGAAAGAAGGAGAAAGTGTCTTGTCTTTTATTCGAAAATAGTAGAAAAAAAACTTTATTGTTTTGGAAGTTGTGATTGCCAGCCATGTTTCATATCTTTAAAAAGCATTGTATGGGACTGGAGCTGTAGATTCTTGCCTTATGCTCCCTGGAACCCCATATGGTTTCCCAACCTCACCAGGAGTGATCCTGATATCATAGGACTGTAGCACTATAGCACTGTTGTCCATTGTTCATCGATTTGCTTGTGCAGGCACTAGTAATGTCTCCATTGTGAGACTTGTTATTACTGCTTTTGGCATATTGAATATGCCACGGGTAGTTTTCCAGACTCTGCCATGTGGGCGGGATACTCTTGGTAGCTTGCCAGGCTCTCTGAAAGAGACGGAGGAATTGAAACCGCATCAGCTGTATGCAAGGCAAACACCCTACTCCCTTTGCTATCGCTCCAGTCCAATATCATATTTTTGAAAATTTAAAATAATGTATAAATTAAGTTTACATAATCTTATATCATACTTCTTTTGTAATACTAACAAATATTTAAAATAATATATGGTCAAGTTGTCTCAAGCTTCAAAAAAGAAAAAGATTTAGCGCTAAGTGTTAATATTTTGAAAAATTTCCCTAATCTTTTTCACATGAATGAACCACTTTACATTCCCACCAACAATGTATGCATTTTTTTCTCCATATCCCCACAGGCACTTTTTGTGTATATATTGATGTAAGCTATTACTATAGGTACAGTGTTATATCTCATTATAATTTTTCTTTCCCCAATAATTAGTTATAATGACCATTTTTCATGAATCTTTTATAGCTTTGGTTTATCACTTTACTGTGGCCTTACTGGATATCCTATTCTAGAAGAAAGTGCAGACCTCACCACATAATTTTGCCAATAATTATGACTTTTTGAACTCTCCTCCACCTTCCCTTCCTCTTCCTCAGTCTCATTCTCATCCTTGTCCTCCTCCCCTCCCTGCCCCCTTTTCTTCTTGTCCTCTTCCTCCTTTACATTGGAGAAGCTGTGGTCTGGCCAACATCCAGTGGTGCTTGTATCTCCTGACTCTGTGATCAGGGCCCGCTAGTCACAAATTACTCTTGGAACTATGATCAGAAGAAACTCCTAGAGTCCTAGGGGACCGTGTGGTGCTGGGGACTCAGTCAAGGTCACCTGCAGACACATTAACCTCACCCTGTTTCTCTGGCCCTGAACTACACCTTTAGTTCCTGAATAAATGAGGCTTTATTTCAAAGCTGTAAAGCAGGGATTCTTCTTTGGGCAATTATGACATCTATGAAGCACCTATCAAAGGATTGAAAAGCCTATGTATTAGATGGCCACACGAATAAGGTCTGAATTCAGGTTTCTAACGAAAAATATGAGATAGGAAATTACAAAAAAGCACTACAATTTTCAGTGGCTGCTCCTCAGATAGTCAACAGATCTTAATACACCACCTCTGAAGTTGCTGCCTTTGCCCTCAAAATGTTCTTGACTGGGACCCGAAGGTGTCTGAGTGAGAGTCAACATTCACACACACACACACACACACACACACACACACACACACACACACACACATGTGTATGGGGTCATTTCAGATGCAGAACTGTCTGCTCTCTTTTGAATAGTTCCATCTAGCCTTAAAATATCTTAATCTAGTTCCAGTGGTAAGATCATGAGGGTAAGGATAAATCTTTTCCTTCATAAACTATATCAATCTCTGGTCTGCATTTATTAAATTATCAATATTTTCTTTGTATCTGAGCAGATATATCAAGAAATAGGTCAGATCGAGGGTTAAAATGATGAGAATGAGGTCAAGAAAAACAAATGTCTGCAAGGTATGGAGAGAAAATCCACAATGCTAGTGAAGTGTATCATCATTGCATCATCATGCTGATGATGGCTCTTTGATAAGTGGATTCTGTTGTAACTGTGATTTATTACTTCACTCTGCCCATACTGGGCATCCTATTCTAGAAGAAAATGCAGAACTCACTGCACAATTTTGCCAATTATCATGACTGTCTGACTCTCTTCCTTCTCCTCCATCTCCCCCTTCTCCTTCTCCTCCTCCTTCTCCAACTCTATCTGCTTCTGCTTTTTCTGCTACCTCTTCCTACTCCCACTTCTCCTCCTTTTATTCTCCTCCTCCTCTTCCTCCTCCTCATTTTCCTCCTCTTTTTCTTCCTACTCCTCATCTCCTTCTCCTTCTCCCCTTTTCTTCCCGCTTCTTTCTTTCATCTTCTTTTATTTAGGACCTCACTTGAATGCTCAGGGCTTACTGGATTTTGTTCAGGGCTCACTCATAAAGGCACTAAGGGGACCATATGAGGTGCAGGAATATAATACAGGATCTGAAATGAGCAAGGCTAGTGCCTTCCCTGTCACACCGAACTATCACTAAGTCAGCATCATTTCCTTGTAACTTGTCCTCATTCGGTTGAGGGCAAAAACAAATCACCTTTGTCAAAAATGCTAAAAATCAAATGCGTCTTATAAGACCAGGAGGTTTGTTATGATGACTATACTAAGAGGCTTAAATATGGATCTCAATGTGGATGGAATGAGTGTGTGCAATGCTGGATTTCCAGAAGGAATGATTGGTAATATTTGGGTGGTACCTAAGCCACTGTGCCCAGTCAGGTCCTTCACCACAATTTCTCTTTGGCCGAGGTGGAATTCCAGTCCATCTCATCTTGCCATCTCTGGCCCAGTGCCAATTAGGGGAATCTGTCAATTCTTTATAAATCTTGGTAATCAACTTCTTGTCAGATGGATATTGTGCAAATATTGTCTCCCAAGAATAAAACGTCTCTTCAATTTAGTAATAGTTTCTTTTTCTGTGGAGGTTTTCAATATGATGAAGAGTTGTGGAGCTCATTTTCAGTATGATGTTCTGAGATTTTTGCTTTTGTTTCTCTGCCTCTTTATATTTTTATGGCAAGTGTTTAGAGACCTAAATGTATAAAATTACTTCCATAATTAAGCTGTTATTTGGGGATATTTTCTTTTGTATATATTGCTTTATGTCTTAAATATATTCTGTCTCATTTTAATATCAATATGCCAGCCAAACCTAGACTAGAATTTATTCTTCTGAATTTGTGTACTAATTTTCCATTTCACTATTTTTATGTATAACTCTTGAAACCAGCATAATTTTGGATTTCAAATTTTTACTTAGTTTAATTTTAATGTTAGTCCACTTTATTAGGATTACTATATATTATTTTGTTATCATCATGCTTTATACTTAACATTTTTTTCCCATCATCCCACTTTTTTTCTCTCTTTGCTTCTTATTGTAATTATTGTAGTTATTGTAATTATAGCATGTACTTTTACTTTCACGTCTGCATTAGTCACTATCTCTATAGCTATGGTATAACACATGGACTTTAGAATCTTCAAATCAAAGCACCATCTGTGATCTTACTTGTTGTTGTCCCGTATTTTAATTCTATCTTTACCTTCTGCATAAATTAGATAATTTTTCGTTTTCAGTGCCTATGTGTTTAGATCTATCCTCATGCTTACCACTTTCTTTCCTCAATATTTTTCTTGTATCTGCAAATTTCCTTTAGTGGTTATTTTCAATTCTGAAAAAAATAACGTGACCTTTTTTGAGGAAAGCCTATTGGTGGTCTATTAAATCATTTTAGTTTACCTGAAAGAGTTTTTTGTTTGTTTGATTGCATATTTAAGGGGTCATTTGTTGAGGTCTTCAGGGCTTACTCCTGGTTTGCACACAAGAATCAATTCTGTGAGGCTTTTTGGCCCCTATGCAGTGTTGAAGGTCAAACCCCTGTCCACCACCGCGTAAAAGGCAAACACCCTACCTGTTGTTCTACCACTCCAAACGTTTGATATTTCTTTATAATTTTCTTAATTTATTCAAGTAACGTTACATGATGGTAGCACTGTCATCCTATTGTTCATCAATTTGCTCGATCGGGTACCAGTAACATCTCCATTGTGAGACTTGTTTTTACTGTTTTTGGCATATCAAATAGGTCACTGGTATCTTGTCAGGCTCATCTGTGCCTGCAGGATACTCTCCATAGCTTGCCAAACTCTCTGAAAGGGATGGAGGAATCAAACCCGGGTCGGCCATGTGCAAGGCAAACGCCCTACCCACTGTGCTTTGTACAATGTATGTGCATATAAGTTCAATGTGTATATTATCTCTGCAAACAACTTGTGTATATAGAGCATGCATTTTTATTTTATTTGTTTGCTGGGGTGGCTTCCAAGCAGTGCTCAAGAGGCCCATAGCTTCTTAGCCAACCATGTTTATGGTTGAGGATACCATGTTATTCAAGCTATGCTTGCTGGGCATTATCTATGTGACCTGGACACTGCTTCAGCTGCACCTATCAATACACCATCACTGATGGAAGATCACTGAGTTCAGGGATCAAATCCATCGTAGGCATGTTCATTAACCAATGACTGTATCCTCACTCTTAACTTTTGTGTCTGGCAAGCTAATTATCCTAGTGAAATAAATACCAGTTTTTATCCTCTGCCATATATTTGTCCTTTTTGTCCCAATTTAACCATATTCTTTCAGGTAACTACTAATATTATTTAAAAACATGTTTTATTTAGAATAAATTCAAGCACACCATATGTACAATGAACTTAAATGATTCTAATATACTATACATATATATTCCTAATGAGTTTAATTTTTTTTTGTGATTGCTTATAAAAAGACGTTGGCAGGATCCAACAATTTCTATATTAGGGGAGCATCACAGAGGGACAAAAAAAGTTTGATCATGTCATTATCATATCAGAGCACATATTCATCTTTTATTTGTTTCCAATTTGTTGATTTTTAAAAATTCTAGAACTCTATCTAAATTCTGTACTTATTTAAAAATTCTTCATCAATTTTGCATACTAATGACAAAGTAGAATAGTGAATTCTTTCTCAAGAACTGTTGGTAATTTTACTTTATTTGAGGCACTGTGGTATACAATACTGTTTATGGTGGGGTTGCATGCATATAGCATCTGAACACCACACCTATTATCAGAGTATCCGCTATGTCCACCATTAATTCCATGGCCCATTCTGCTCAATTCTTCTTTGTCTATGACAAACCACAGAATTTGAGAAGTTGCATAGACCAGTTTGAAAGCTTGGCCATCTTTAGTCATAGGTCACTCTTACTCTTTCTTTATACCCCCCGTAAGAGAGATGTCATTCTGCATCTGTTATTCATTTTAAAACACATTATCTGGATATTTAAGTATCCAATATAAAATATTCAGTTTGATTTCCACAATGCCCACAACAGTATTTTCTATTACTCTTTTCTCTGTAAACATAAAAACAAAATTATGGAATGTTAAGAGAATAAAAATGACAATCTGTTACCAAAGCAAAGGTCCTAAATGACTACACATGCTACCTCGCATATTTTGTCATGTCAGTAATAGAAAAATACAGATTTCATATGCTTATAATTAAAACATATTACTGAACACTATTCTTATAGTAATATGCATTTTAATGCAGTGTGCATTAGAGCCAGAAAGTTAGGGTCTTCAAACAGTATTGATAGTTTTCAAGTGAACGTTCTCTTGATTTACATACTAAAGCAAAGTATTAATCTTAATCTGCAATAGGTTTTTTAAAGTGACCTTTATCAGAGCCAGTGAGATAATACCAGCAAGTAAGGCAATTGCAGTGGACGTGGAAACCCTGGTCTATTCCCAGCACTGCCTAGAGTGCCCCCAAGCACTGACAGGAGTGATCCCTGAGCAGAGAGCCAGGAGTCAGTCCTGAGCGTTATGGGCTTATCCCAAAACATACAAACAAAGAAAAGGAGTCTATTTCCAGTCTAAGGAAAGTATTAGAAAATGAAAAATCAAGGACAATAAATGTAAACCCTCTTTCTTTTGCAGTTTAACAATAATATGTATTACACATTGCAGACTACGTTTTAAAATGTCTATTTTAAAAAATATTACTAGGTATTAATTTGGTGTACTTTGATTATAACTGCATGTCTGATCTAAATCACAGGAAAATGATTCCTCCCTTCGACTGGTAAAATGTGAGTTGCCATGTCTGTATGTGACCACTTGATGGAACTCTTTCATTTTACTTTCAGTCATCTCCAGGCGGTACAGACCTTAAATATCAGGTCAGCCTCAAAGGAATACTTCTTTTTAAAAAGAATTACATCAAAAGTAGGATTTAATTGCTACCGAATTATATCAAATCCACAATCAGAAAAATAATCAGTTGTATTTATTGCAAATGAATTATTGTTTCCATTTTCTTCACAAAACTTTTGCAGGTGAATGTAAAATAATCCTGTATATTTGAGTATTGTCATAATTAAAATTTCTTTATGAACAAAACTAAAATATAAAAAATATTTTAGGTGACATGTGATTTACTAAACAGTTAATGGTAGAGTTTAATGCATAAAATATTAATATTGTAACAACACATCCTCCACCTAAGTCACCTTCCTGTATTGTCCCAGGGTTTCCAACTTCTCTGCCTCCTCTGGTGAGCTTCTGACTGAAGACCAGTTCTCCATTTCTGCTGTCTTTCGGCGACACTGAAACAGTTGAAGTAGCTTAGCTAGTAATTATATAATATCAGGAGTGACTTTATTAGAAATATTTCTAAGAATTTGAGGTTAGGATATGTAAGTTAAGCTATGGGTAATTACTAGTAATTTATTTGTGAAGGAACATTGGTTAAGGAAGCAAAATATGTAGTGAATTGATATGAAACATTATGAATAATAAAAGAAAAGTGCATAGAGAAACTCACAACATTACCATTCTAATATGGAAACTTAGTATCATCCAAAGGATCACATGAGTATGAGAGACAGAACTGATGATACTAGAAAAATTGCCTGACATGCAGGCAACCCAAGTTAGAATCTGTGTCACTGGTTTATTGTCCCCTGAGCTCCCCATCATGTCATCATTATCAAGAAAGAAACCTGAAGAAATAGGAGTAAACCTCAGGACAGAGAGTCTATGCTCCACCCTTGACCAAAAAAAAAAATGTATTAAATATCATTGACTTATTTTTTACCTTGCCACTATATTGTGCTTTTGTGTCAAATATAGAAAACTGAAATATATGTAAGTTTCCTTGACAGGTTCAACTATAACAGAATTCACTCTAATAATTTATGTTTTAAAAATATCATTTTAATTATAACTTGGAATTAGTATATTGAGTGTAGAGTACACAACAGGGAATTCAAGCATTTCTCCAAAAGAAGGCCATATTCAGTGATTTTTTTCTATCTAGGCTACTCCATGACATCAGATTTTTGGTTGCAATATCTTAATGAGAAATCACTTAACAATTTGCTATTTTTTTTTCCTTTTGGGTCGGGGATGCTCAGGGTTTACTCCTGGCTCTAAGCTCAGGAATTACTTTTCAAGGGGCTTGGGGGACCATATGGGCTGCCAGATATTGAACTTGTGTTGACCAAGTGCAAGGCAAACAAATGCCCTACCCAAGGTACTATTGCTCCAGCCCCTACCATTCCTTAAAAAATAAAATAAAATTTTTATATGTTTTTTAAAAAATTTCTTATTAGAGAATCACTGTGATGTACAGTTACAAACTTATGAACTTTTGTGTTTGCATTTTACTCATACAGTGATCATTTACCCATCCCTCCACCAGTGCCCATTCTCTTCCACCAGTGATCCCAGTATCCCTCTCACCACCCCCACCACATCCCTCACCACCCCGCCCTGCCTCTGTGGCTGGGCATTCCCCTTTATTCTCTCTCCTTTTGGTTGTCATTGCTTGCAATAGGGTTGGAAGATGAGAGCTGAAAAAATTATTTCTTTTAAGTGGTTTCTGCCACTGGCAAATTCTGTGAACTTTGGTCTTTAGTCTTTATTTACTCATTCTTTTGGTTTTAGTCTCATGCCTTAAGTCCATAAGGCTTACTACTCTATACCAAGGGCTAACTCCTAGTTGGTCAGGGACGATGTGGATGCCACTGATCTAACTCAGGTCAGCTTCATGCAAGGCAAGTGCACTACCCACAGCCCCCTCTTCAGTCTTCATTGAACTCTGCTATCCTACTTGCTGTTTCCTTGATAGTTCTTCATTTCAATTCCACTGGACCCCACAGGAAATTTATTGTTTTCCCTGAAAGCTGTTTGTAAATACTTGGCAAACTTGCTTTGTTTTTCTAATAGTAAGTAGAGTTAGCATTAATTTGCTATGTTCTTACCACCTTAACCCACATTAGTTAGCACTGATATGATCAATATTACAGAGGACCCAGCAAAATAAGCTAAATTAGGTCCCTTTCTCTGAAAAGAATGGTAAATTTATGTCATCTATGAAAGATCTAAGTTAATCTGTAATGAAAAGAAATATAGATGAAACTAAGAGTTAATATTTTTAGCAGTCACATGTGCAAAAAAAACCATTATGGTTTGAGTAGGATAAAATTGTAACAAAATTATTCCCATATATGAAATTAAGACATTAAAATGTTCTGTAACTGAGATCTCCTGAGTCACAAGAGACTTGTTAGTAGATTGTAAGGGAAGTTTCTAACGAATCAGAAAAGCTGTTAAATGTACTTTGGAATTCTCAAAAGAACTAGAACATATATTATGGAAATTAAAACAGAACAACATTAACATACAGCAGGAAAAAAATCACCCTCTTTAGAGTAAAATTTCAATGTTTTAAAATTCAAAAAGAAATATCTCTAGGATTTGGGTATTATTTTCTAGAGATTAAAATATATTATTCTAACAAAGATCAAAAATATGTCAAAACCTTAGAATTTATAATAGCCTTAGAAGCTAACTATACTTTGACGTGCATGAGAAAAATGCAGTGATTACCAAAAAAAATCACATAAAATATACTTGAGTTACTTAAATTGGGTCTGTAACTCTCCTTTGTTCTTGGCATTAAAGTCATATAACTAAAATCACAAATATCTGTGATCATAATTGAGGGCTACATCTTAGCAATGACGATATGATATTTGTTTGTCATCTATTTACTTGTAATTTTTGCAATCTTTTTACTTGTCCAGTCACCTTTTTGATTATTCAAATATCTAGTCTAAAAATAGTAATTTAATTTATGTACATATATGTTGAATATGAAGCCGTAGCAAATCAACTTTTTTATGTGATAGTAATTCAATAAAAAGTTGATAAAAAAGGTTTTTAGTTGGAGGTAATGAATGCAAGAAATTAGTGCATTTAACTTTTGGTCATTGCAAACAATTTTTGCATTTTTTATAGTCAAAGCAATCAAAATAGAAATTAAGATTATAGAAAATTTATAACAGTTTTGTTTTGTCCATTGGTTCTATATATTGAGAACAAGCTTGATGATTTCATTAATGTATTTTCAATATCTGAAAATCAATTATTTAACACTTATAAAATTTATGATATATAAATCTTGTAAATGCTATATCATGCTAACTTAAATAGTTGCAAACTGGGACTCTCCAAAGAGACAATAACAATTTTCCAACAGCTAAAGTCATATCTCTTTTGTGGACATGAGTCACAGTGTAACAGTCTATGAAACTGGCTATTTAGGGGAGATAATATATCCTTTTAATATTAAGTATGATGAAGTAGATATTTATCCCTTTAAATATTTAAAATGAATAAAATAAGATAAACTCAATGTATTTTAATTTATTTTATGGACATAACAAGAGTTGCAAAACGTCATAAAATAGATATAACAGAAAAAAAAGTGTTTGAGATACTATTTTTTTCTAAACATCCTCCAGGGAAACAAGAAAATGTCCTTTAAAAAAATCACAATGCATATAAATTAGAAAATACTACAATATTTATGACAGATTCTCTAATATCTTTCTCTGACCAATATTCCTGCTTGGTTTGGCTTGTCTATAATATGTATGTCACTTTCAGGGTACTATTTGTTTACTTGTGTGATATTGAAAGATCTTATAATTATCTAGAACTCTTTTCATTTTGTTTTGTAGTAATATCCAATTCAGCCCATGGCTTAATCCTGATGTCATGCTCAGGTGACCATATGGAGTTCCAGGAACCTATTGTAGCTGAGCTGGATACAAGGACTGTGTCTTACTTACTGTACTATCTGCTTGGTTCAGTTCTTTGTATATTGTGTTGCTTATATAGACTTCCACTTTAGCTATATCTCTCTGTGCCACGACTGTGACTTTTTTCATGGTAACAACTTTGTGACTTTTTTTTTTTGGCTTTTTGGGTCACACCTGGCGATGCACAGGGGTTACTCCTGGCTCTGCACTCAGGAATCACCCCTGGCCATGCTCAGGGGACCATATGGGATGCTGGGATTTGAACCCGGGTCGGCCGCGTGCAAGGCAAACGCCCTACCCGCTGTGCTATCTCTCCAGCCCCTTGTGACTTTTTAATGCCAATTAAGCCCCTGGATATTTTCCACACAGCAAATTCTTCCATTTGTATTTGCCAATGAAGAGGTAGCAGTATGCTATCACTTACGTTGTTTAACTGTTACTTTTCAGCAATGAACTCCAAAATTAAGTTGCTCGAAATCATAGCTATTCTATTGTTCAAGATTCCATATGAGAGACATTTGGGTTAGACTCAGAAAGGACATCTCTTTTATGCTTCTTATGGCTTATTTTTCATGCTGAACTGGAGATGATGGAACCAATATGGTGTCATTTATGCATTGGTAGCTTGAATGTCTGAATTTCTGCATTTCAGTTAGCTGAAGTACCATGATTCTATTCCAAGTCTATCCTTCCTCAAACTGTGGTCATTCATCCCCCAGGCTCTATCTCTATGGAAGAGGATGTCCACTTCTTCCATCAGGAGAACTTGGATTTCTTTGTGTGATATTTGAGTTTTATGAAGGAACGTAGAAGTTGAAGTACCTCACTGAAATATCCTAAAATATTATTCCTTGACACGGCATTGGTCAGAACTCACATGGACAGATCCAGTGAAAGAACTGAGAGGTTCAATTTTTACCTCTTGTTGGGAAGAAAGACAAATATGACAACATGTCATATCTGAATTTCCTTGTTTAATCCTTTGGGAACATTGTATAAGATTATTACACAGAGCAGCCAATATTATAGATGCTAAACTTGTTTTATTGTAATGTGCCTGTCAAGTTGACAAGTGGGGATGCAGTGGGGTTTGGCGTGGAGAGGAATATGGGAACACTGAAGGAGGAGATTTGACACTGATGTTGGGATTAGTGCTGAAATATTATATGCCCCAAACTCAACTACCAATAACTTTGTAACCATAATACTTTAATAAGCAAACATAAAAGAACCTAAGCAGGTACTCCTTTATTGCTGCCTACGACAATGTCCAAATCATCACTCCTCATTTGTGAAACCCAGAGGGTCTCCTTCCCATGGATGAATTGCAAGTTTCTCCCCATGAACTGTATCCAGCATTAGGTCTGCAGCTTGGGTCTCTTGGACTGCATCACTTGCTCCATGTGTCCATTGCCCTTCATCCCTTTGCCACTTTGACTTCTCCTTTGTTCTCAGGATATTTACCCATGAGAGCTGCTTCATCCTTCTGTGAGCAGGTGACACTGGTACCTATCCAGTACCCCTGCTTCTACATCTTCTTATCCTGTACATCACTGTATCACTGTATCAATGTCATCCCATTGCTCATCGATTTGCTCAAGCAGGCACCAGTAACGTGTCCATTGTGAGACTTGTGTTATTGTTTTTTGGCATATTGAATATGCCATGGGTAATCTGCCAGGCTCTGCCATGTGGGCGGGATACTCTTTGTAGTTTGCTGGGATCTCCAAGAGGGGCAAAGTAATCGAACCTGGGTCAGCCGCGTGCAAGGCAAATGCCCTGCACGCTGTGCTATCACTCCAGTTCAAGCTATTCCCAATGCCCTCCTGGGTTCTCCCATGTAGGAAAGATTTAAAATGGCCAATTGGATTAAGGAGATTACCTCTCATTCTTCCTTTCTCCTTCCAGTTGCACTACAATTCCACAGGAACACAAGCATAAAGGAGACATTAGACCATCACTATTATCTAGACTAGCGACTATGTTGAACTCACCCGAAGTAGGAGGTGTAGAGGCAGACAGACAAACAGACAAAATAAAGACACAGAGAGACACACATGACATCACAGTTTTCTCTTGCTTATGACTAATATCTAAAAATAGTTTGAAATTTTAAGCTAATGTTCTTTTCAAATAGCTCAGCTGGTTAATTTGGGACATCTGAACGTTTCTATATTTAGGAAATCTCATTTTTGGACAGAAGTACAGCACTGATTTTACATCAAGCGTTGAGAATTGGGTTATATCCCTTTTCATACCAGCATACACAGAATGAAAAGAACAAAATTAGATGTATGCCTTGTTATAGTAGAGAGTAATGCTAAATACATAGTAACTGATAGCAATTTTTGCCTATTATAACTTTTTCCAAGGGAGTACATAGTTTGCAATTCTACAGGCGAGATACTCTGGGTAGCTTGCCGGGCTCTCCAAGAGGGACGGAGGAATTGAACTCCAAAAAAGCCACTATTGTATTGTATTTTATTTATATCATTTCCTATATTATTTGCTTCTTATTGTCTACTGGGCTACATGCAATGCAACTGATTACATTTTTTGTATCTTCCTTTTTCTATTACTGTCTAGTGTATATTTAGAACTTTAAAGAAAATGGTTATTTAATGAACCTACACTTATCTCTCCTTTGATATATAGCTTTCTGGTAATAGATATTATAGACTAGACTGACAAAGATAGACAATCACAACTTCATTGTGGATTAGTCCAATAAAAGGTTCAGAGCAAATTATTCATATATAATGATTTTCAATTTTGGTACATCAGTTTTGGGGGAAGATACACCTAATGGTGCTCAGGGCCTTCTCCAAGCTCTGTTCTCAGGGTGCATTCCCTCTGATGCTTCAGTGCCAGACATCACATCCAGAACTCCTGCATGCCAGCCATGCTCATCTTGTACTCATCCCACTGAGCTATTTCTCTGGACCTAATGCTTTGCTTTGCTTTTTAAAGAACCCTAAAACATGAATTGAAACAGTTCAGCTGGAAGAAGTGTCATGCTAGATTTTTCTCTTTCTTGCCATGAGCTAATTAGTAAACTGTTTGAGAATAAGAAAACTTCCCTTTATCTTCCTTTTGAAAATCTGTTACAATTGGGGTATTGTTTTCCCTGGTATACACTAAGTGCAATTAGATCAAGGAATAAACTCTTTTGCACAGAATATGTTTTACAGAACAGTACCTTGATACATCACATAAATCCCCTGTGCATTGAGAGGTTCGTTCTATTTGAATTTGGAACCAATCCCATCCATAAGTGATGGAGCTGATTGAAATACCCATTGATCTTAGAAGATATTACTAAGGCCCAGAATATTAATATGGCCTTAATGTACATATCTCCTCCACAGTATTAAAGATTTTTTACCCTGTCTCGCAAAGAATAACAATAACAAATCATGTTTTCTTCAAGTCCTTAAAAGGCAAGTCTCTAAGACGTTGTTTGCCATTTTCCTTGAACTGAAATTTCTAAAATTGGAGTCAGAAAACTAGAATCTAAAACCAGAGTCCTAATCCTGTCCTAAAAATTAAATCTGCTTACAGTCATTATGAGTGATAATTCTTCTAACCATTGCATTATTTGAGGGAAACTTAGTGTAGTGGGAAAAAAAGTGGCATCAATGTGATTCAAGACTAGAGCAAGATTTATATAATAATTTTGAAAAACGATGAATGATTTGAAAGATAAATAAAGTAATATTTCTTGGCATCCTGGAGAGTCCAGTGAGAGTAATGCTAATGAGTACATAGTGATACAAATTCAGGCAATCAAATATTCTATGTGTTTTGGTCTGATATGAAAGACTTCCATATGGATTGCTTGGTAAATGGTGCTTGTGATGAAAATATGTATTTTTATTTTCCCTTTAGAAAATGCAATTCACAGATTTTTTTACAATTATCTCTCATTAAAAAAGAGCATACTAACATATTTCTATGAACATTTTCTTGTTGCAGGAATATCTTTTAATAAGTCTCATTTTTACAATACTTCTCTGTAAGGTAAAAAGGAAGGAGCATATTTGATTAAAAGTAAAAAGCTACTTGTAAATTTATAATAACTTTTAACCTATATTTTCTAAATTTAGTTGGTTAATGTAGTTTGCAATAGAGGTATTGAGTGGCCATCATGTTCAGTCTATAGTCTACTTTTAGCTCAAAGGGAAATGCCCTGCCACAGAAGCAGGGTGGGGTCGTGGGGGATGGGGTAGGGGTGGTGGGAGGGATACTGGGACATTGGTGGAGGTGATTGGGCACTGGTGGAGGGATGGGTGAACAATCACTGTATAAGTTAAATGCAAACACAAAAGTTCATAAGTTTGTAACTACATCAGAGTGATTCTCTAATAAAAAAAATTTACAAAAAGTTATTATATATGTAAAAAATTACTTGGTTGAGATTCTGTAGCTGAAATATGATTGATGAAGAAAAGCAATATATGTGCCCAATACAATAATGCCTTGAAGAAATGTATTTTTTTAAAGAATGTGGGTGATGTGTGGTTATTATTATTATCATGTTCATAGATGATAAATCCTTCTCAGACAATAAATTATTGTTTATTTTGAATAGACAAAATAGATGATACACTATTTTGAGTTTCTTTTGAATTATCCAAGTAGCACAAAATATATTATTTGTTACAGAATATATCTTTCTATTTTTGTTCCTAATTTATATGCATATGTAGTTAGTTAAAATTAATGCACATTGCTATACATTATTGCATGCAGATAAAAATTCTGGAATTTATAATAATTGCCATACAAATTATTAAATTTATAGCTATAGAAGATTACTTAAGTTTCTGGCTATTACCCTCATTGATATAGATATTTAGAAATTATTTATGTTTTGAATAATAATTCTTATTGGTTCCGTGGCCAAACCCAGTAGTGCTCAGGGATTTCTCCTGGCTCTACACTCAGGTTTCCCTCCTGGTAAGGTTCAGGGGACCATGCAGAATGTTGGGGATCAAACCTGGGTTGGCTGCATACAAGGCAAGTACCCTACCTGCTGTATTCTTGCTCCAGTCTCAATATTTAATCTTTTAATACACTTAAAACCCTTTCAAAGCCTTAAAAATGTTCAGATTTATATTTCTTAAATGCCTGTTTTCTTAAATAAAATTCTAAGTAAGCATTAATTTTATCAATAAAGGTAACAAAACATTTTAAAAATCCATTTCTAAACCTGTATTAACATTACTACATTAACTAAGATATAATTTATAAGCCCCCAAAATAATTTTTATCTTTTAAAATGCTTCATATATTTCTGTTTAGCATATTTAAGTATTTAATTTATAAAACCTATCATTTTAGTTCATGAACATTTCTAAATATAACACATTTTACTGCTATTTTATATAAATAGCAATATATTTTGTATCAAAATTGTTTTATAAGAATAATAAGTATAGTAAGCCGCCATTATGCACTGATTATTTTTTCAAAGCAAAGCTACCTCGACCATAGTTTTAAATCCAATACTTCTATATCTTAATTTTTTTTTTCCTGTTTGGGTCACACTTGGCAATGCACAGGAGTTACTCCTGCAGGGCTCTACACTCAGGAATTATCCTGGTAGTGCTCAGGGGAGCATATGGGATGCTGGGAATCAAACCCCGTTGGCCTCATGCAAGGCAAATGCCCTACCCGCTGTACTATCACTCCAGCCCCACTATAGCTAAATTTTGAATCTTCTTATGAGGAAGAAACATAGAACTTCTCAGAATGAAAGCACTGTCTAGGTAACTAGTTATGCAAAGTGCTCTGTAATTATACTTTGTAATGTAATTCTATTTTAATTATATATAGTACATGTATAACTTATTTTATGGAACACAGACATATAAATAATATATTCATTAAATAGTTCTGCTGATTTAATGTCAAGCTATATGGCTGATTTATTAAAACTAACTTGGTCTAGGATATTCAGTGGGGAAGGTGTCAGGTCGGAGACCACAAACCATAGTAAGGCAGCCACATAATTCACCTCTTGGATTCAGTGAAGAGACATTTCCTCAGTCTCCTGTCTAATCAGCGAACCTTCCCCACCCACCCCATTATGCACTTGTATGTATATTGAATGTACTATTTTTGCTGTTAATTATATGCACATGTTTTTCAATTACACTTTAGAACTTCACTGGACTCCCAAGAAGGTTTTTTTTTTTTAACCTGTTTAACTTTGGGCTGGAGCCATAGCACAGTGGGTAAGGTGTTCGCCTTGCACGAGGCCAACCCAGGTTCAATTCCTCCGCCCCTCTCGGAGAGCCCGCCAAGCTACCGAGAGTATCTCGCCCACCTGGCAGAACCTGGCAAGCTACCCATGGCGTATTCAATATTCCAAAAAAAGTAACAAGTCTCACAATAGAGACGTTACTGGTACCCACTCGAGCTAATCCATGAGCAAAGGGATGACAGTGACAATGGCAGTTTAACTTTAAAGAACTTCAAACACCAGAAAATTTTGTATTCTTTCATATTTTTATCACGAAATGTATATAAATGAACATTTGAATAGTTCTTCTAGATTACTCTTATTTGAAAATAAGTTGATTCCATTGTTTTGTTTGTTTGCTTGTTTGTTTGGGGGCCACTCTGGGTAGTGCTCAGGGTTTATTCCTGGTAGAGCTCAGCAAATTGTATGAGTTGTCAAGATTGAACCCGGCATGACAAATGCCTAAGCAAGCACCTGACTAACTGTACTTTTGCTCCGGTTTCTTTGTTAACTTAAAGTTTTATTTCTGGCATTTTCTATGGACTGGTCCACATTGGTATTAGGTACAGTTATTGCTGTAACTGTGCTGTAATAATGAAAATACATCGCCATAATTGCCACATGATGCATTTCAGCTTTAAAAGATGCTTAATTAAGGTGTTTTTCTTTCTTAACCACTGGAATCTCAGAGAAATCAACATATGAGAGGGGAGATGATGGGGGATGGGGAGCATACATTGGGGACAGACAAAAAGTTACAGACAGAAGCAGAGGACGAGGACAAACTTGGACTTTTAAATTTTTTTTGCTTTTTGGGTCACACCCGATGATGCACAGGGGTCACTCCTGGCTCTGCACTCAGGAATTACTCCTGGTGGTGCTCAGGGGACTATATGGGATGCTGGGAATCGAACCCAGGTCAGCCGCATGCAAGGCAAACGCCCTACCCGCTGTGCTATCGCTCCAGCCCTGAACTTGGACTTTCATGGCCTTTAAAACATCATAAATTGAGAAAATCCTTTACAGGTCACAAATGATGATTCTCTGTTTAGTTTTGTCTGGCAGGTACTCACATATGGAGTATACACATATACATGAAGAATAACCATCTACTGCAGAACATGGTAAAATATCAGAAACAAATATGAGTTCACTTCATCCAATGTTCAGATGGAGTTTTTTCATGGTTTTGAGAAAGTTGAGTAAAAACTTCTGTGAACATCAGGTTGAAGAAAATATAAAGTACTTGATTAGCACAGGAACATGTTTTAAAAGAAATGAAGTGAGCAAAAGACTTGATTTTTAATGTATGATATGCAGGTGTATATAAGAACCTTGATAAAATTGTCCTTTAAAAAAACAGTAACAGATGTTTACAGGTGCACAGAGGTGTGTATGAATATCAGAGATTAAAATAGAAAATTAACAAAAAGCAGTGCTATGATGGAAAAATTGCTCATTGAAAAACTATGATCCACTAAGTAAGAATTTTAAAGTTGCTTTACATATATATGAAATATATATATGCACAATTATCAACATCAGCCTGTGTTCTCATTTGACCTTCACAGCATTTAGGTTTGATAAGTCTCATATTAATATATAATTTATGAAAAAGATAAAGGACACAAATTAAAAATAATGTCTTTTAATAATCTCAAAAATTTATCCCATAGACTTCCAATACATGGTCATTATATGGAATAAAATGATGCCTTTATGTTTTCAGTGACCCTTTCTTTGCTTTTCTATCATTTCTTGGAATATTCTTTTGCTTTCTACTTGTAAATGAAGGATAGATCTCTGCAAAAGTGCTTCATAAGCTTTCACAAAAAAATCTTTCCTGGTATGTTTTTCTCTCAAGATCAATCAAGACTCCACAGTTTTATTAGAAACATTTTATCATTATTTCTGAAAGAGAAGAAAATACAGGAAATTGTAAGATTTGGACTTTCATCAAAAATATCCTTGTACTAGAGAAACTTACCTCCACTTCAGGACAAACATCTAGTTCTACGGCACTTTGTATTTCCCCAGATGAGTCACTGTCTCGTAATGTAAATCCCAACTTTTAAAGGCCTTGCCTGTTATATCAACTATTAGGTTCAGAATTTTGATTTGCCCGAGCAGGTACCAGTAACGTCTCCATTATGAGACTTGTCGTTACTGTTTTTGGCCTATCAAATATGCCACAGGTAGCTTGCCAGGTTCTGCCATGCAGTCAGGATACTCTCAGTAGCTTTCCGAGCTCTCAGAGAGGGATGGAGGATTTGAATCTGGGCTGGCCGTATGCAAGGCAAATGCCCTGCCCGCTGTGCTATCACTCCAGTCCTTTGACAATATAAAATAAACACCTGGGGCTGGAGCAATAATAAAGTGGGCAGGGTTCTTGCCATGCACGCCACAAACACAAGTTTTATCCCATTGTACCACACATATGGTCACCCAAGCACGTCCACGTGTGACCCCTGAGCACAGAGTCAGAGGCAGGAGTAAGCCCTGAGCACCTTCTGGTGTGGCCCCAAAACAAAAACAAAATTGACAAACAGGGAGGTTGTGGGAGAAATAATGTCCAATAAATGGCCAGCTTGTGGAATCACTCATGGCTGCCTAGGTTCAGAATATCAATATCTTCATTTTGCTCAGCTGGGTTTTGAATCCAGGTTATCAATATTCCACACCTAAGCAGTTAAATATTTCCTCTTCTTCAAACCTCTGATGTGACTTTCATTGCTTGACCAGCAATCTGAGAGGAACCAAGAGGATTGCGAGAAATTCCGTCTCCCAACAACAGAATGGTATGTTCTCAAATCCTGGGACTTTTTGGGGTCTTTGTTTATCACCGTTTTGTTCTTTCTCCAGTGTTGGACTAGTATAGTTGAGACAGGAGAGACCACATCGTACTGAAGCTTCTGCTTCTGAGAAAAAGGGGCCAGAAAGAAATACTGTGGGATACAGAGGTTGCCTTTGTCTCTGAGGTTTGGAAACACTCCTCTGAAAAGACCACCATCAGGAAAGAGTGCATACTGCCTGTAGTTGCCAGGATTATTTGCTCTCTGATGATACGACTCCTGAGATACAAATCTCACATCCTAGCCAGCTTTTCTGTGGTAGAAATAGATTTCAAATTAGCTTTGGCTTTGCTTCAAACCTTTAAGATGCTATCATTTGCTTAATCAAAAATGTTATTCTGTAGTATCATACTTAGCAGGGAATGATTACTGGTGAGCAAAAAGTCTCTGGTCTCTTGGAATCTGCATTATTGTGAGACTGTTAGAAAACTGCCTTTAAATCATTCTGCTTTACTAAGGTTCCCGTGTCTCTTAAGTTCTGTCTTCTGTCTTTCGCCTTATTTCTGTGTCTAGTTGCAATGCACAGTTGACATAGGATACTTTAATGCCCAGAGGCAGGTATTTTTATTATCCCTCTATTGGTGATAATTATAGGTGGCTGTTTTATTTGTAACGATACAGGCTTTCAAATTTGAAAGGGAAGAAAAGGAAGTTCCTATCTTTTGGTTTTATTTATGGACAGCACTGAACTTTATAATCACTTTTATGTCCTGTCTTGGGTAAATAAAGAACATGACAGTGAGGATGAGGAATCAAGGAATAAATGATTTAACAAAGTTATAAAACATTGGACCAGGGTAACATCTCTTTCTTTAGCTCTCTATATTCCTCTTAAAGTTGTCCTCAAACAAGCAATTCAAAGTCTGTAAAGGTTCCTAAGCAAAAGAAAATCAGTGTTTTATTGTGTATATCACAGCTCTTCCTCATGGCTTAAAACTTTAGACCAGTTCTAACTCTACTTAAATGAAAATATAGGATTGCATTTTTTTAGACATATTATTAAAAACATTTACCCGGTAATGTGAGACTTAGTTGGACCTAGCGGTGAGAGGAAAATAAGGATTCATTCATTTAATTAACAGAATTTTGAATCTTTATTGCTGTCCCTTACACTATGTTCTGATGTTTAAAATGTGACTGAGAGAAATTAAATTTAGCCTCATGTTGTTTAGAGACAATTGGATGAAAAACCTCAAATTAATAAGTGCATAAATAAAACACTTACAAATTGAGAAATTGGATATGTCTAAAATATAGAGGAAAACAGAGGAGAAGCATAACACACATAAGATCCTTACTTTAGAAAAGGTGACTAGAAAATTGTTTAAGGAAATTGAATTTAAAATGGATCCCAAAACTTTAAATGGTGTCAGGGGCATGTCCTAGCTAGAAGTAAACATATAAGCAAAACCCTTTATTTTTCTGAGTGTTTGAAATGACAGTAGGAACTACGTTTGAATTAGAATAAATGTAAACACTTTACTTTCTATTTTATTAAAAAGTAATGCATGGTGATTCATAAATATTTGATACATTTCTATTCTTTACTGTCATTGAAAGAACATAATTTTGTTTTAATCTGAATTTTGTTTTCATAAACCCCTATAAAAATTAAATTTTTATATCATAAAACTGGCTATCTACTGCCCTCATGTGGCATGATTCTACATTGTGATTCATCCTTTCCTGCCAAGTCCTTCAAGCTTAAGTTGGTAAAACACTTGAGCAGTATTTAATTCATCTGAGTCACCGCTAGCTTTTTTAGCAATGTACTACTGTATAAAAACACTTCATTCTTCTTTTACTTGGGTTTGTATTACACAATTTTTTAAAAGTCTCTCTCTGGAATAGACATGAATAGAGTCAAAACTTCAATGTCTTTTAACGCTAGACAGATTAAGAAAAGAAATCAAGGGGGGCTAAGTGGAGGGGTGATAAGAGATCAAGAAACAAGAAGTAATGGGTAGCAGGCATGAGAGCTTCAGTTATACCCAGTTGTAAAAAACTAAGGCATGATGAGGGGCGTGTGCACTCGTGGGCTCTCTGGGCGGCTGTGTCTCACAGCCCGAGTTCAGTGCTCTGGAACCACTGTGTATGGGCTGGATTGGGACGGCCGGTGGTCAAGGACAGGCAAAGGAAGAACGAGGACCAAGCTGGTTGCTGATTAGTTACAGTTTATTCAATCTTCCATCTTTCTCATCTCCCGCACTCCTAGCTCCGTCCTGTCTCTGGATCTACTGCAGCCTCTCTGGCTTCTCTTGTCTCTCTCCTCCCTCTTTCTCTCTCCCTTGCCCCTGGGCTACATATAGCCAGGTAGCAAAATGATCATAAGAAAGCCCTTCCTGAGGGCAGGGCATTCCAAAACCCTTCCTGACTCTTAAGGTGTTCTTCCCCTTTCCTTAGTCCAATCACTCATTAACATCTTAATACTAGTTATTTTTGTATAGACATAGCAAGAGATACATTGAGGCTTGCAAGGTAGCTCTCCTGGCAACATCTTGCCACAGACTCAGACTGCAGCACTCAGGCCAAATTAATCATTCCTAACCCTAGTAGGGTCCAAATCTAGTTATCAATGTTTGGATCAGGACAGCAATTTGTCCATGATCAAGCTCTTAACTTATAGTTAAGCATTAGGCACTTTGGCCAGGCCCATCTCGATGCCAGGGTAGCACACAACTCACCACTTGCCCTGGGTCCGTCCCGTCCCTCGTCGGGACCCTGCTTTTGGGGGTTCTAGGAAGTAAGGGCAGCTGAGGCTTAGGTCGAGAGAACAGATGCCCAGGAGGAAAATATCATGTAGAGTCAAATGATTCCCAGGTTACAAAAGCACAGCATTTGCTAAGTCTTCCTATGTCCATACAAAAAAGACATTGATCTGAATAAACTATGCAAAGGACTCAAGGAGAAGAGAAAAACAATATTTACAAGTCAACAGAACACTAAGAAAGAAGTTACAAATAAACAAAGAGGAATGGGAGCACTCTAACGGGAGTAACCCAATAAACCTAAACTACCTGAGGCTATGTAATCCTACACCGAGTAATATGAGTAAATGGGTAAAGTCATATACAGAAAACACAGATTCAACAGAACTGAAAACATCAGATTCAAGCACAATATACTAGTGATATTACTGAATAGATATAGCTATATACCCCAAAAGTAAGATTCAACAGAACTGAAAACAGGTCTAATCACAGCAACCGCTGAATCCTTGTAATGTCCCTGTTCAGTTGACAGGCAGAGGTGGAGTGTGTGTGGGAGGGTTGGGGAGGAATATTGGGAATACTTTTGGAGGGAAGTTGACACTGGTGGAAGAATTGCTGTTGAATTATTGTATGCTTAAAACACAACAATCAGTAATTTTGTAAATCATGGTTTTTCAATAATTTTTCAAGTTAATAGGTCAAGAGAGATAGTACAGGGGTTCAGGCCCTTTTACGTGTGTCATGCCTTTATTTGATTCTTCGTAATTCATATGGTGCCCTGAGCACTGCCATGAGAAATCCCTGAGCCCAAAGCCAGGTGCAAAACCTGAGCAAATGTGACAAAAACAAATGGGCCACTCAGTTTTCATTTACTCTTCCCAAATTTCTTCTTTCAACTATTGCACATGATTCACTTTGCACTCAAAATAACATTTTGAATGATATAAATGTTTGTCACTTGACTATCTAATAAGTGATTCTTTTGTGCATTGAGTTGTCTGATTGTCCCAACTTCAATGTTTTGTCGTAAGTTTATTGGGTGAAACGTTTCAGGCTTTCTGTTTTGTTTTGTTATTTTTGTTTGGGGGCCGCACCTGGTGCTACTCAGGGCTTACTCCTGGCTGTGTTCAGGAATCACTGCAGGTGACATTCAAAGAACCACATGGGATGTTGCAGATCAAATCCAGTATGGAACTGTGCAAGGTAAATGCCCTGCCCACTGTGCTATCTCCCTGGCCAGCATTTTAGGATATTTTGTTGCTTGAAACTTGTGGCTTTTTAAATGATCTTTGCTACTTTTCTCCTTTTCTTTTGATTCACTCAGACCACTTCACAACCAGGGTTTTCCAACAAATGATTGCCATGCTGTTTCATGGAGAACAGCTGTTGGATTTTATCTCTCATTTCTCTCTGCACTGGAGTATACCCAAAATCATTCTGTGAGGAGATTCTTAACTGACTGCCAGGATGGCCTGGACATATTTCCTGTCAGAAATTGAATGTTTCTCTTCAGACGCATCCTTATCCGGTCCTTCTTTACCTAGGAGGATCTTGCACATTGCGCAATTTAGTTGACTTTTAGTGCATGGATCTGTTTGTAAATGGAAACGCAGAATTACAGTTTTCCTGGTACTTGTCAGGCACCATAATTTCAAATTCACTACAGCTCGATACCTTTCAGACACTTAGCTAAGAGAAATAATATTTATGGAATAGGGCCGGAAGGAAATGCAGCCATCCATTTTGCCAGATAATCTAAAATCTATTTCAGGATTAAGGGGGACCATCAGAGAGCTGCCCAGCTGGATTCACACACTGGACCCAGCACAACTGCCGCTCTCTGAGCTGTGTTTCATGCTCATATTAAAATGTTCTCTTCACGAAGGCTCACAGGAAAATATTTTATCTTGCCCTATATTAGCTTCCCCTCCAAACAACTGGTTGTATTTTCTGTTTTCTGTCACAAAAACAAGGCGCTATAGGAAATTCGCATCCTACCCTGATTGAGTGTATGATTTTCAAGGAGTGCATTTATTCATTAACCACACTTCTGCCACTGTCTGGTTTACTTATTTTTATTTTTTACATCACTTCTTTAAAGAATTTAAATATTTTTTCTTGCTGCGTTGGATGTGCCTATAAGATATCTAAAGGCATTTGGGACTCAAGTGATATGTAAATAACCGCAAGATTTTTATTGATGCTAGCCTAATAATACTAATGATTTCCTGGATAAAGTCTATAATTTAGACAAGTAAGAATTAAAACAGAATATACAGTAATTCTATAAGAATCCAAACTCCCCCCACAAAGAAAATGAATTTTATTATTCTTGCAGATCCTATTTTTCATTGTAGAAAGGTTGAACTTGTGGACTATTGATGCATTGATTTTCCCCAGGAAAAATTTGCTAAATAGGAATGCAGAAGAGATGGAAAGGAAATTGAAAAGTGCCCAAAATATTATTTTTAGGATAATGGTTGAGCCAATATATCCATTACTTGAAGTTGATAGCCCTTCTCTTCCTTTCCTTTTTATAATAAAAGGATGTAAATTGCAACCAGCATATGCTTGTGGCATCAATGCATGTGCGTTCTACAGCCTATTTGATCAGAGAGACTGGCATCCATACCATGCATGGGTAAAAATGTGTCTTGCAACCTGAAACTGTGCTCTGTATCATCATCTAGCATAATCATTCTGGGATTTTGAGTGATGATGAGCTTCAAGTGTAATTACAGTACAATGCTTTAACTTTTTAACAACAAAATGTAATCAGATGTAAATGTTTGCAATGCTCCAACAATTTTGAGACCAGAGATAGTATGCCTATGAATATGTAATATTTAGTAAGTATGTACACTCATAGACTGCAGTTAATTTCTAGTAAGAGATTTTTTTGTCCATGATTTAACTAAAACTGCAATCAATAGGCTCTTATTACATCGATAATTCTGTTCTTTTCAACACTATTGAATTATTCTTATATGAAATATTTCATATATTGGAAGTTAAAGCATGAAGGATTATGCAACTTTCATAAAATTTCTATATTATCCTTTCCATTTTAAATTATTATGTTTAGTTGAACCACAGTGAGATACACAGTTAAATGGTTTCTCATGACTGAGTTTCAGTCATTACAAGGTTCCAGCACTAACTCTTTTTATTAAAGTTGCTCTGAAATCACTGTATCACTGTATCACTGTCATCCTGTTGCTCATCGATTTGCTTGAGTGGGCACCAGTAATGTCTCCATTGTGACACTTGTTACTGTTTTAGGCATATCTAACACGCCACGGGGAACTTGCCAGGCTTTGATATTCGGGCAAGATACTCTCGGTAGCTTGCCAGGCTCTCTGAGAGGGGCTGAAAAATCGAACCCAGGTTGGCCACGTGCAAGACAAACGCCCTACTGGCTGTGCTATCGCTCCATACCAGTTATTTATCAGAGAGGCAGTTGAGTAGCAACAGCTAAAATGTACTGACTGTATACTTTATGCTGATCATTGTATTAGATTTTTATTATGTCATTTTATTAAAAACATAATGCATTTATGGCATGCATTAGCTTTTTGTGAATGAAGACCTGAGAAAGTTATTTTTCTTGTTGCTAAAAGTTGGTAGCACAAGCATTTCTTTTTTTTTTAATTTTTTATTGAGTCACCATGTGGAAAGTTACAAAGTTTTCAGGTTTAAATCTCAGTTATACAATGCTCGAATACCCATCCCTTCACCAGTGCTCATATTCCACCACCAAGAATCCCAGTATAGCTCCAAGCATTTCTTAACCAATATGCATACTGAATTATGACAGTGTAATTTAGTAAAGTTTTATCATCTTCTAAGACTAGGCAATACTTATGAGAAGCAAGGATGTATTTCGTTTTATTTTGCTTTGCCTTTGGGGCGACAGTTGGTGACTATCAGGGCATACTCCTGAGTCTGAGTTCAGGAGTAACTTCTGGCAGTGCCCAGAGGACCATATATGGTGTACTGGGGATTAAACTGATCTGCTCTGTCCAATGCACTACCAGTGCAGTCCAAACATGGAATTTTAATGAATTCACAATGAAAATAAATGAGCGTGACTTAAAAAGTGAGAATATTGAGGGCAACTAGCAGAAAAACAATTCATAATCAGCCCTCTAATTTATGTGATAGTGTGCGCAGCAAATAGTAGTAAGCAAAAAATACAAAAGGATTTATACATGACTACAAATGGTCTCACTTAAAGTAGCAAACAATAAAAAATGGGTACACATTTTTTGTTCATGTGAGCAACAAATATCATAAAACTGCAGCTCTTTGATGCTGATGCTGCTGTTGCATTGTTAATTGTCACAGCTCATTTGGAAAATTATTTGAAATTATAGGGGCAAAAAGGAATCTGAGCCAATAACTTCACTCTAAAGCATGTAAGTAAGCTCATATGAATCGCATCTGGAGTAGCTTGCTAAAAGAAACTTTATTTATTGTAAAAGTAGACTAGATATTAGCAAAAGAATAAGAAAAAAGTCAGCACATTTATAAAATGGAATTAGAATCATATTCAGAAATGTGAATAAGTGAATAGATATATAGATGTCATCAGAATACATCCAAGGAACAATTCCTTTGTTGAATAATAAATAAATTAATGGAACAATTCTTTTTTGAGATGAAAATAATGCATCACAGAAAGATATGTATCTTGATTACATTTGAAGATAATTTGCTCAAAAATAGCATATCAGGAGTATTTTATGTTAAAACTATTAACAAGGAGATACCTGCCATCCATAAACTTCCCCCCGCGCCCCCCACCACACCCCAGACTACTGATTAAGCTCCTCAATGGTCATGATCCCACAGACACACAAACAAATCTTGAATCTCAGACCTGAGCGACTCTTGGCAGAAATCTCTCCAGACCTAATTTATTAAAATTTTAGAATTCCAAGACAGTGCAGCCATGAGATCTACCTCTCCAAATCATATGCTATTCATAACCAGGAACAGAAAACAAATTGTCTAATGTTGCCTTTTTGGCAGGTTTGAGTGTTATCGGAAAATTCTAAAATAATAATTGTGGGACTTGTGTCGAAATAATAAATGTAATCAAAGTACAGAGAGAGTAATGTGGAAATCATCTGTCACACAGGCAGGGGAAGGAGTTGGGATGGGGTGTATAATGGGGTTTGGGTGGTGGACAATGTGCACTGGTGAAGGGATGGTGTTTGATCATTGCTTGACCGAGATTCAAACAGGAAAGTTTTGTAACTGTGTTCAAGGTGATTCAATGAATATTTTTAAAAAACTATTAGCAAAAAGAAAATGAACAAGAACACAAGATGCAGATTAAAGTTAATTCTGACCTGAGAGGGTGAGCTTGGGGCAACCTCTGCAGGGAGCTTTCCAAGGTCCAGCAATTGCTTACTCCGGGTTGGATGGTGTTTACATGACGGATCTTTGCTCTTTCCTTCTAAATCACAATGCCCTACACCAATTTTTTAATAGTAATCCCCAAATTCTCCTAATTCAGTATTAATTTTCACCTTAAATACCTAGGGTTCCAATTGGAATTATTCTTCCCATGCATTTTTTGATAGTATAGTGGGTAGCGCGTTTGCCTTGCACACAGCCGACCCGGGTTCAATTCCTCCGTCCCTTTCGGAGAGCCCAGCAAGCTTCTGAGAGTATCTCGACAGCATGGCAGAGCCTGGCAAGCTGCCCATGGTGTATTCGATATGCCAAAAACAGTAACAACAAGTCTCACAATGGAGACGTTACTGGTGCCCTCTCAAGCCAATCAATGAGCAATGGGATGACAGTGATACAGTGAACAGTGATGCATTTTTCTCTAAACATTTTTTAATAGTTCTTAATTTCTGTCACTTTTTTGATCAAACTAGGAACATAGAGCAAAATGTGTGTGTCCCTCTGCCTCCTTTTGGCAGTATCAAATATTTCACTTCTGAAAGAAATTCCAGCTCTGAGAATCAGTGTCATTGGATTCTTTACTTTTTGTTTGTTTTGCTTTTGTTCTGGGGCCACATGCTGCTGTGCTTAGGGCTGACTCCAGGCTCTGCCTACCTTTGCACTATGGCTCCAGCCTGACGCTCTTGACTTTTGCTTCCTATCTTACTATTAAAGGTGATTAAAAGAACAGAGAGTGTTGTGTTCTGTGATACTTCTCATAGCACAGCAAATCACTGATTCAGGAGAGGAAGACTAGTTTCCTGATAGCATTTGGCAGCTAGTGCTTGTCATTCTCTAGGTAGAAGGGATCCTGAAGGCTTTAAATACATGAACATCCACAGGCATGTTGCCTTTGCAGCTTTTGCATGCTTTTTAAAAGTTTTCTTTTCTTTCCTTTTCTTTTTTCTTTCTTCCTTTTTTTTTTTCTTTTTGAATGGGGAGTTGGGCCACATGGTGCATTGCTCAAGGGTTACTCCTGGGTTTGTACCCAGGGATTATTCCTGACAGTGCTGGAGGACTATACGTTATGCCAGGGATAGAACCTGGGTTTTTTTTTTTTTTTAATTTCTTTATCAGATCCTGAAAAGGCTGTCTATGCTGTGTTCTCCGTCTACAGATGCCGAGAAACATGAGCTGTTTTCTGATCTTGTTTTGGTCATGAGGGATTGGGAGATACTTGATGATGCTCAGTGTTTACCCCTGGCTTCACTCAGGGATCACTTTTGGCTGACTCAGGGGCACATGTGGGGTGGAGGGATGGGACCCCGGTTGGACACTTGCAAGGCAAATTCCCTACTTCCTGAACTCTCTGGGAACCTTGTCTTCTGATCATCATACCTTCACAATTTCTGCCTCCCCCGCACTTCCCCCTCACATAGTTGACTGGTCCAAAGAATCCAACAGGTAAAAGGGAACTCACAGCAAAAGCCTTCTGTATTTTACATAGCAATGACTTAAAAAAATTCCTTGCATTCTTACAATTTTCATTGAAAAATAAAGATAAAAAAGCTAACAATTCCTATAAGAACATTTTCTTTGCTCATGCTTATACTACAGATGTGGTGATATATTGATATACTGTGTGATGGATTGTTTTCATCTATTTTGTCATATCTCTATATATTTTTTTACCTAGAGAAACCTTATATTTAGTGATATTTGCTTGTTTTTATAATTGACAAGTAGTTAAAACTACAGCAAACACAAGGATAGAGATTAGTTACTTATTCTGTGACTTTTCTGAATAGGTTTCTGATATTCTAAACTATCTCAGATTATCTTTAAATTCCATAATGAAGCACTCTGCCATCTAACTATATGGATTACACTGCAATGATATATATTCTTAATATATATATATATCATTTTTAAAAACAAAAATGTCTTACCCATCTCAAGGAATTTAGATAATATTTAATACTTATAACTAACTTATTTTTAAAAAATCTGGGACCACACCACACAGTGCTCAGGGATCATTCCTGGCAGTACTCAGGGGACCACGTGTGGCTTCAGGATTCAAACCCAGGTGGACCACATGCAAGGCAAACATCCTACCGACTCTCCTAACTCTCTGGCCCCAAGAGTAAAATTCTTTTTCCTGGAGACTTTATTTTTGTGTATTTGTTGAACATTGAACCAAGAATAAGAAGGATTTTAAAAAGTGTATTTAGTGCAGAGTCCATATAACTGCAGTTAAAAATATGACAAAATAACATTTCTCTAAGTAGTATTAACTCTCTTTTGAGTGTTGTTTGTTTTCCTGGGCCACCCAAGTGTTATCCAGGAGGTACTGGCTTCCATGGGTGATACCTGGCCAACCAGGTGAGCAGTACAATGCAAATAATTAGGGCTTCATCTCCCCCTGCTGTGCATGGGGTTACCCAAACAGTGCTCAGGGTTCTTTAGGCCCCTAAGGAAGAAGGGGATTCCGGTGGTACTGGGGGTACAACCAGGTCAACCACATGCAATATACCTTAATGCTTCTACTATCTCTCCAACCCTTCTTTGCGAGTTGTGTAGAGTATTGCAGGGAAACAATACAGCATATAATGTTTAATTTATGCCACAATTTGTGTTTTTTTTCTCACCCTCTCCTAAAACAACTATAATCTCACAATTTATTTTTAAGCATTACTATTTGGAAAAATGCCTGAGCCTACCATTGTCGTATACATTTCAAAGATTACTTTGTATAAATTTTTAGAATTTTACTTTCAGCACCTCAATTTCTGTGTTTAGTATGCAATTAGCAGTAAGCAACAAAATTGTCAGAAACTTGGGGAAAATAAAATATGTTGATAGATATACATATACATATATATTACATATATTATGCACAAAAATATTTCATCATTAAATCAGTGCTGCCTACAAATAAAGGTCATAAAGATGATAGATGCTATCCTTAAGTTAGATGTTATATTCACTTTACAAACATGTTGGAAGGTGCTGTTTAAGTCAGTTTTGTTGCTGGAAAAGGTTGTTGCTGCACTCCTCTGCATTTAGAATGATCCTCAACCTAGTAAGCTTTCAGGGTGACATTTAGATGGGAGTTTTTAGAGATATATCACTTTCTTAGGAAAGTACTGCAGAGTTGAACAGATTTATAGAGCTGGAAACCTATTATACAGAGCTGTAGATCACTACTGTCGACCAATGAGACTAGGCTATTTTTTTCTTTTTTCTTTTGCAAATATTCACCAAATGTCCTTTGTCTTGTCTTTGCTTGTTGAAGAAATAGTTCAATTGGTTTTTATTTTTCTTTTCTTTTTTTTACTGATTTAAAATTTTTCCTTATTCTAAATCATTTTTCTTGATTTTGGTCCTCTGTTGGACGCCTTAAACAAATGTTTTTACTTAGCTATATTTGTCAGAAATGATAGATGTAACAACAAAGCATAAATGTAGACAGGTACTCAAAAATATAGTACAATAAATCACCACATTTACCATGTGTTTGTGAAAGGATATGATTAAAAAGAAAATGTGTGCATTAAAAAAATAAATCCAATGATTTTTTTTCAGGAGGTCAACAATAGAATGTTGAGAATTGAAATATAATTTTTCATAAAAGGAAAACAGATTTTTGTTATTAATTTAAGAGCTCTTAATATTAAATATTTTAGTTTTAATTTATGTTTTTTTTACATAAATTAATTAGTTTGCAATTGCAAACTCATTAAAAACTATTTGTTGGAAAAAGAATGGCAAGCTCTTTGGATAAAGAGTATTACGCATTAGTTACCATAAATCAAAAAGCACAAACTCTGTGTCTTGTCATATATGCTTGTGCCATTACAGATCAATGTACTTTAGTACATTTTCAAAAAGAATAAGCTAAAAAGTCCATTTTTCTTTTAACACCATGTTGTTTGAATGATTGAATGTATTGCCCTAACTATAAATCTAGTTCCATGATTTTACATTCTGAAAAATATCTGCAGGATGGCTATTGCAATAATATGTATATTAAATTTTTATTCATGTATTAAAATGTAATGTAATTCATGTAATGAAATGACTTATATTTTGCTATCATACATATTGACAATACATTAGAAATAGAGAGAAAATGTGGATTTTGGGTTAACATATACACAGGAAGGATTAGACAAATAAGCATATCCGAGATGTGGCCTTTAGAAAAATGCTTACTTTGTTGTATATGATAAAATATTCTGCTGTAACTCCAAAATGTTTATAAAATTTGAGTGAATTAATTCAATCAGCACTGATAGTTTGCCTTGAATTATTTTGTCTCCTGAAAAAAATTCACTTCCTCTGAAGGAGGTCATTTTGAAGCCTAGAGCTATTATTTCTGGCAGCTGATGGCTCTGCCACTGAGGATTTTCATCCCTAATAACAGGAAGCGTAAATAAACTGTGACTGCTACTGCCTAATTTGGGTCCCTTTACCACTATAAATAACAACATGATTTTTGCTTCAAGTGTCACACCAATAGTATGACTATTTCAAATTATTCCAAGTCAGAAATATCCCCTTCTTTCTCTCTCCTCTCTTTCTCTCTCCCTCTCTCTCTCCCTGTCTCCACCCCACCTCATTGCTGTATAAAACATAATTTCTGGTTCTAGTCACTGACTTGTAGCTTCAAAAAGTAAGAGTGAAAATAAAGATCTCGTGTGATAGTAATTTGCAATAGCTATATCCTTGGAATGAAACTATAATAAGAATTTTTTTGAGAACTTCTAATGCTAAAACATTGATGGTATCAACCATGGTACTGCATTTAAACAAATCCCGAGTTAGGAAAGAATTGGTCATGGGACAACAAAATTCAAGATTTCTTATTCCATGCTAGTTTCTGTCCATAATAAATTAGCGTTCCAAGCTAGAAGTCCCTCAGATTTTATTTTAAATGTGCTACTTCATATTAAGTAATTTTTATTTTCTAAAATAGTAAACATTAGGTCTGGATAGATAATACATTGTGTAGGGTACTGTTGATTCCAGTACAGTTTCCAGCACCACATATGATACTCAGAATCTGCGAGGAGTGATCCCAAAATACTGAGTCAGGAGTAAACTTGATGATTCAAGCCACCATCAATTCTCAATGGCATATTGCCAGAGATTCCTATCAGTTGAGTTGCTCTATCAAGAGTAGATGGAACTAAATAGGTTTATTGCTAGTTATTTCTTTCTAAAAAGACAATTACTATAATTTGTATAATGATCCTTTAATTCTGCTTCTTCATTAAAAATGCTTGTTCTACGTCCTTTGAAACCATTAAAATCATTCTTTACTACTAAAGTATTGTGGAAAACATCTCTTTCTTCCTCTTCATGCTTCCTCAGTTGTGAATTTTTTCTAAAGAATAAAGGACAGCATCTGATGTGTTGACTGAAGATGAAATTTCTCTAAATTCAGAGAAAAGAATGTTACTGCTTCATAGGGATTTGGAATTCTTTGAGAATGTCAACATCATAAGATAATGCCAGAGGAATTTGGCATAAAGGATACCTGTCAGTATTTCATTTGCTATCTAGCTTTTATAACCTATTTAAATATTGTGTTCCTTAGATCAAAGGTGTCATATTATGGCTCGTAATTTCTACATCACTAATTGTTTAATTTGGTATTACCTTTAACTAATTTTTATTCACCATTACATTTTTTGTTCATCAATTGATATTTTAATACATTCAGTATCTTAACATGAATATCTACTGGTTCCAATAATTTGCTACTTTTTATCTCAAAGAGCTTATTCTTGTCAAAAAAGTGTTCTTTGGGTTTAATTGAAACACTTTGGTATTGCAATTCTTCCACCATTTTCAAAGAGAAGAACTTAAAAATTCCCATAACTTCCTAGTTGCTTTGGCAAACTCCTTAATTACTAATGAATTTCCCATAACAGCTATTAACTTATCAGTAACTTTTTGATTTATGGTATATTAAATAAATATTATGAACTAGTTAGATTATAATGCTTCATGATATATAATTTTCCCTTTTTATATTCCAATTCGATTCAATTCTTTGGTTTTTTCTTTTTGGGTCACACCTGGCGATGCACAGTGATTGCTCCTGGCTCTGCACTCAGGAATTACTCCCAGTGGTGCTCAGGGGACCATATGAGATGCTGGGAATCAAACCAGGTTGGCTGTATGTATGGCAGACGGCCTACCTGCTATGATATTGCTCAAGCCCCTGGATTAATTTCTGAAAATTGAATTTTCATTTTAACCATACTTGAAGCTCTTATGATACACATCCCTGATTTGATTTTTATGTGCTGAATGCAACTGTTTATCTAATTTTATAATGGATTTTTTGAGATTATAATAAAGAAATCATGCTATTTACATTCACTAGTATCATTAACACATCATTTCTTAAAATTGAAAACAAATTTAGATTAATAACTTTATCAACTTTATGTAACTTTAATAACTCCCTCTTTATGGGAGTTCAGTTTAACTTTGATCATTTCTTCTTCAAGCAGCAGAAAATATTTTTGGAAACATACTTCAATGTCAAAGAAAGCTTGTTAATGGTCGGTTCAACAGTATAGTCTCAAATCCGTGTTATATCACATCCTTTCATATGTTATAAGCCAGTGGTTTAGTACATTAGAAAAAGTCCAAAACAAAATTGATGTTTCTCAAATCACTTGTGATTTGTTCACATACATTGTATTTTAGAATTCTAGGGGCGCTTTGGTGGATTTAAAGATTGGTTTGCTCTATAGCACTGCAATCTAAGAAGTTTTCTTGGCTTTTAAACCTAATCTCTGAGGCTAGAAAATAGTATTTATTTCAGAAAAGAACAAAAAAATCTAAAACTTTCTTGGTTTTTTTAAATGAAAGAGATTCAAAACACTGTAGAAACTTTTCTTCCTTATTTTTTAGAGCACTGTTTCAAAAATAGTACATTTCTCAGGTCAGTTTAACTTTTTATAAGATAAATATCAATGTAAATGTTAAACTAAACATAGTAATGCAAAAATCATGTATAGATACTATATAACAGTTCTAGATAATCCTCCAAATAAAAACATTTTAGTAAGCTGAAATATTATTTTGGAATTCTATGAGTTCTGATAATATGTACGTACAGTTTAATTAAAATTAGAGTTTAAAATAAACTGTGTTCTACCAACTTTCTGTTATCACAACAGTTCAATTTTTTATTTGAGGTAGCATTTAGAAACAATTGCCTTCAATATAATACACTAGTCTTACATTGAAAGCAATATATTTCAACTAATACTTATATATACTCTCACTGTATAGAGATAAGAATCATGAGATGAGTAATTTATGACCAACGGTCTCAAGCAGTATCTAATGTAAATCTTGTATTGCAGTGGGGAGAGATCTCAAAAGAGAGATTCTACAAGATGAAGAAAATTATGATTTACCCTTATCTATTTAAATGATAGTTTTATTACTTGTAATATGAAATCAAGCATAGAATCCACAAACCAAGAACACCTTGCTATGGAAAGTTTTCAGTGTTCCATCATAAATTTTGATTTTTTAATTTTTAGTTTACTTTCTTTTTCTTAGCCATTTAAATTAAATATTGGGGCAAACATGATCAGATTAATTTATTTATTGCTCCAATACTTTTATCTAAAGCAGAGGACTTTACTCTGATGCTATAATTAAGTATCACTGTCACTGGCACTGTCACTGTCAACCTGTTGCTCATTTAAATAACCTTATTTCAGATAGATAGCTCTAAGATTTTAGAAACACTTGAAACAATATAAAAACAGCCTAATTGGCATGTGAAATGTTTAGTATAAATTTTAATTAATATGGACCATTGTCCTTTACTTAATATAAACCACCTTGGGTATGGTGCAGCAACATGCCTTAAGGTGTATCAATAGTACTATAAATCATAATTCATAAATAATAAAATGTTAACTAATTTGAAATTTAAACACAATAGGATAACAATTATATAAAGCATGAGAGAACTTCTGTAAACTATAACATAGACAAAGATACCTGGTATGATAATAGCTATTGATGAGTGCTAAAACACCTGGTAATTAGAAAATTAAGAACATTGAATCTTAGTACCTTATCACATAATGTATTCAGGATCAAATAGAGACTTTTTAAAAATTCCCATACCTGTGTGAATAAAGTTTCTCTTTGAAAAAAAAATCCCAATTTGTTCTTTGCCTTAAACGTGCTTACCAATAGTTCTTTGTCAAAATGAGGTAATACTGTCAAGCTTCACCTCAGTATTCATGAATATGGCAATCATTCTGAGCCATATAACATGGCAATGGGTACTGGGAAAAGTCCATTTGACATTTCAACTCTTCTGTGCTGAGTAGAAAAATTGGCTAAAGAAAACTTGTTACATCATAATGGCTAAAGAAATACTGTTACATCATAATGGCTACATCACAATACATTATAAGAGGAGACCCATGATTGTCCATGTATTTTTATAAGTAGTGGGACTTCCACTAATTAAAAGGATCCAATTAGTTGGTATTATACTAACCCATTAAATTGGTTTTAATTTTCTTCCTAGTCATGAAAGCAATGGAGAAAATAAGCAAGAGGAATATATATTATTTCTTAATTCATAATCAAGAAAAATAGTAATTAATACAGATTAAATAAGATGAATTAAACTATTTTATAAGCTCTACTAATGTGTTAGATAAAAATACTTGTTATTTATTGTACCAGAGGGGTTATATAAATAAAATGAGATTGCTCAAAGTAAATTTTAATATGACTACTAGACAAAAGTTAAAATGTTACATTTGATAGTTTTGTAATAGAAAACAGTGGCTTTGTTCATGCACGTTCCTTTAGTGTATATGTAGAAATTAAAATAAATATCTATGATCCGCTATATGTTAAAATATGTAAGATTCCTAGAAAAAATATTGAATGGGTTTATATATAATATATAAACATATATGTATTTGGTAAGATGATCTAAGTAGCAATACCATCATTAATAGCTTGATTGGACAGTGCTGTCTATGAACTTAGTAACATTCTTTATTTAAAACTCATGTCTTCCCTCTGTGTTGTATCTCCCTCAAACGTTCTGAATCAATTTGTTTTCATTGTGGAGCTCTATCATGCCTGCCTTCTGTGTTAGTGCCACCTCCTGGTGTAAAGTATAAACACATTCAAGTTTCAAACACACATTCAGTGACTGAGAATAACAAAATCAGAAAAAAAATATGGAACTACTATTAGGGAACTACTATTAGAAAATATTTTAACATTATATGCACATCTAAGAGTTACTGAGAGGCTGGAGCAATAGCACAGCGGGTAGGGCGTTTGCCTTGCACTTGGCCAACCCAGGTTCGATTCCCAGCATCCCATATGGTCCCCTGAGCACCTCCAGGAGTGCAGAGCCAGGAGTAAACTCTGTGCATTGCCAGGTGTGACCCAAAAAGCAAAAATAAAAAAAAAGAGTTATTGAATGCTGTAATTTTTCTACTTAGTTCTGTCTAACGTTAAGTGATTGACAATGAAAATTGTCTCTTGTAAAACTTCTATTTTTTAAAAAAATTTAGATAGGGTTGGGCTGTACAAGGTGGTGCTCAGAATTTCTAGGGGCTCCCCAAAATTCTCAGCTGGGTGATTCAGTGCTAGTACTGGAAGAGTCAGTGTATTGCCCTGTGACTCAGTGGCCTCCAGGACTGCATCTGGCTATGATCAGGGACTATGTCATGTAGAGGGTCAAACAAGGATTAGCCACATGCACTCAAGGCATGCATCTCAACTCATGTATTATATCCCATGCCCCATACTTCTGATTTTCTTTTTGGCATTTCTGTCTGTGCTATCACAGTATCAAAGAACCTAGATATAAAACTTATTGAACTTATTGATGATGAATTAAGTATAGCATTTTCTGTAATGCTATACTTTACTTTCGATGCCATTTCTTTCAGTGAATTTCTGTATTTACCTAATAATGTTGGGAAAAAAAGGAGTATCTAAAAGCTGATCATACTTCTATTATCAGTGACTCCCCGTAAGTCTGTGGAATGGAAAGGAAGATATCACTAATTTTATACTTACCATGTCAAGACTTTTGTCTGGGAATTTATACTAATATATTCAGGTGTGACAATAATACCCTGAGGTTTATAAAGGTTTCTATTCTCATTCAAAGTGACTACAATAAAGTGGGATTAAAAGTTTAAATAATTTGCATTGGCATTTGTATAACTGGGTTGTGGAAGAGATGGGCTTAAAAAATCAAATTGGAACAGGTCCAAATTCTATGTCAATTCTAAATACATTATCACTTGACAAATCTTTTAAACAAATATCCATATTGAAATATTTTCATTAAAGCAAGTTATTTATTAATGTTTACATGTATGTTTTCAGTGTATCTACAGGCTTACATTCATATCTGACTAAAATTTTAACTATGATGTGCTGTTTTCCAGTGTTACAGGTGTAGTTTGCATCTACCTCATTTTTTTCTATTTTGCAATTGAGATAAAATGTACCTATCTGCTAGAGGATTAATTTTATATATGTAAGTTGATATGACATACCAGAAAATTTTTTGCTTTAATGGCTCCATAAGAATAATTTACTAGTAAAAGGATTTTGCTTTGCTATTATTGGCAGAGATGAATTTCATCTTGTCGCTCATTTAGTGAGTATACTCTATTTCCTGTTCCAAAGAAAAGCCATATTAACCCACAACTGACTATAGCTGCATTTTAGCATAATGCACAGAATTGAAACCATAAAGAATCATACTGAAATTTTACAGTAAATGCTTTTATTTTATGGTGGGTAGGATGCTTCATCTTTGCATTTCAAGGAACAAAATTTGGCAAGTAATTAAAAGTATTTAACCCACATAAAGTCTTTTATTTGGGCTATAAAATTAGCTTTATTACAGAAATCACATTACACTTAACAGCTGATGACCTTATCTTAGTACAGTAATGTAATTTTCATTAAACTGAGACATTGTGTTTCAGAAGCAAGAGTCAAGAATCAGATCTTGAATTAGGACCACTTGTATTATGTAAATTAACTACTTTCTTAAAGAGTCTAATACCTGCCATTTCTGTTAATTACTGTATCAATAAGAATAGATTCAATCTATATTTTGAAAGACTCCATACATTGTCTTTTTACAACATGGTAACAATTAAATTTAATTGTTGTATTGTTAAAGGCTTTATAAGTTACAACTATTATTTGAGTCAAAGTTTTGTCCCCAAGATTGAATTTCTCATGCAATTGAAATATTGATTATGTCTATTAGAAAATAATTATTTGTTGAACTGTGGCTATATTTGGATACCTGTTATATTTTTTAAACAATGCAATGTATTTTTAGTTACAATGATCACCCTAAAGAAATAATTCTGGGTTCTATATGACAAAGTGAAAATAGAAACTTAAATAAGAACATAAATAAATGATTATATTTTAAATATTTTTGTTATATATAGAAAAGTAAAGCATACACCTAGGTGTTAGGATAATTTAAAGTCAAACTGATTTAACAAAACTTTAGATATTGATGACTCTCTAATCGTAGGATCCTTCTTTAAAGACAAAATGCAATCATTTCATATAGTATGGGGAGTAATTTTCATTGTTATTAAGAAATGTATGTTTATGGAACACTAAAATGTAAAGAAACTTTTAAATAAGATGATTAAAATGCGTCATTTGTATATTTATAGATTAAATGAGAGCCCTCCCCGCCCCAAGGGACCCAGCCCTGGCAGCTGACCTCCACTACCCAACCGCCTCCACGCTCCAGGCTGCTTTCCACACACTTGGGCCGAGCCTCCTGCATGAGTGAACATATTCCTAAGCTGTGTGACATCATAAGACTCCCTACCCATTTTCCATAAAATCATAGAGGGAAGTACAGACATACACACACACACACACACACACACACACACATCTTGGAGAGCCCGACAAGCTACCAAGACTATCCTACCCGCAAGGCAGAACCTGGCAAGCCCCCTGTGTTATATTCAATATGCCAAAAAAATAATAATAGTAACAGGTCTCATTCCCTGACCCTGAAAGACCCTTCAATAACTGGGAAAGAGGAGTAAGGAGAGGCTGCTAAAATCTCAGGGCTGGGACAATTGAAGATGTTACTGGAGCCCGCTCAAGTAAATTGATGAACAAAGGGATGACAGTGATACAGTGATAGATTAAGTGCACTGTAGCAGTCCTCAGAGATTACTCCTGACTCTGCACTCAGGGCTCACTCCTAAAGATGCTCAGAGGATCCACTGTGTTTCTAGGAGTGGAACCCCAGCACAGGGTATGCAATGCAAGCACCTTACCAGCTGTCCACCCAGATTCACAAATTTGTGACAATCAATAATAATTTTCTAATATTAATATCAGTAAATCACCGTAGACATTCTACAGACTCAATAGACTTAAGTTTTCTAAATTAAAATCAACAAATATATTGAATGAGATAGTAGAAAAGGTGAAAGGAATAACAGTGATATTCTTGATTCCATGTGTAAGTGACAGCACTAATTACAATGATGAATGATGACCACCGTGATAGAACATAATAAGATTAAGATATTTTACATGGAAAAATGAATTCAATATGTGACACGTTGAACATTATCTTAGGTCACTCGAATTAGACTCTGAGATGTGGAAGCAAAAGCTGATATCAGGCAGAATTTAAGAAACAATCAAAACATAGTCAAATACCTTGATGGCAGAGGACCAGAGAGACAGTTAAGGTGTTTGCCTTACACATGACTGGCAATTCCTGTTCAATCCTTGGCTTTGCATAAGGTTCCTTAGGTACTGCCAGGGATGATCCCTTGCCACATAACCAGTGATAAGTCTTGAGTAGCACCAGGTATGACCCCAACCACTCCCTGACAGCAAGAAAACCAAAAACAAAACTTTAGTGGCTTTAGAATATTCTAGTATGAAAATCAGGTTGAAGGTATAGGAAGATAATGTTGGCAATTCAAATACTATAGCATTTTTAAATGATTAAGACAAGAAAAGAGATCATTTGAAGTTTATTTTATTGTGGTTTAGGTGATATATTTGTAATGGTGTTATAATTTGTAGGTTTGGTGTACAAATTCACTCATCCCACCATCACGAAGTGTTCAGGATTCTCCACAAATGTACTTATGTTCCTTTGATGTTTTCCCTTCATTTCCCCCACTCCTAATCCCACACAGGGAAATCTGAGTTTTGTATCTGAAGATGTCAAGGTTGAGGGCTTGTCATTATTTTGATATTGCTTTTTTTCTAGTATAGAGAGAGAAAGTTAAGGTTAACACAAAAGCTATCATTTAAGTCAGGTTTCTTTGTAGTCTTGAAATTAGGAAGCATAGTAATTGGTTGAGATTGACTACATTCTTCATGGGCATTAAACCTGGTGCCCAATCAAGCAAATGATGAACAGGAGGATAGTGCTACAGTGATTTTTGGGTTATGAGGCCATACCAAGTAGTGCTCTGGCTTATTCCTTTTCTATGCTCAGGGATGACTTTTGGGAGCTTCTGTGAAGCTGGAGAGAGAGCTGGGGTAGGGAATATGCAAAAGAAGCATCTACCTCCTGTCCAATGTCTCTGACCCTGAAATGAAGGAATTTATGAAGTTACGAGAACTCAGAAAAATGTCAGGTAATGCCTTGTCATCTCTTTTGTGACTCTAAGACAATGATGATCTCCTGTTGCTGAGAATTTGCCTGAGAGGGTCACCATTTGCAGGAAGACTCCTCTGTCTCTAATGCCTACACCACCCAGGTCTTTACTCATGTATTGATCTTATATTTTAAGATGATCTTTGTTACCAAGCAGAAATAACTGAACTTTGCGCTCTCTCTTTATTTCTGACAGCATGCAGCATTTCTCTGGTGCATAATCTCTTTCTGACTGAATAGACGCTAAAGATTCTATTAACAGCAACTTCAATAGGGATAGTGATATTGTCTACAACTTCTTGTTAAAGGAATGTGTTAAATAATTCATTTATGGGTAAGTTTATTTTAGCCTGTCCCAGAAAAACTGAACCTTCTCACATCTTCACTCTACTATACTGTTTATGAGGATTCTTCAAGTGATTGATAGGTGGTAGAAAGAAACTCTAGATGCAGCCAGTAGTATGTGTAGCTTCTGTGGAAGTTTCTCAGAAACAGGCAGAAACTTGTCTCTGGCACTCTTTAGTGAGAGATTAAGAACTCAGTGCCATTTCTAATTAGAGTGGTAATAGACTGTTTGAATATGAAGTTAGAAATCTGCTTATAAAAAACAAAAGAGAAAAATAGTTGCTAATAAATTACTAACACGGCATGTAAGCTTCGGTTTTATGAAATAACTTGTTACTTAGATCACTTAATTGCTTTGTTACTTAAATCAACTTCTTTCAATGTTTCTTTTCTCTATAACTAGGAATCTTAAGCATATTATGCATATAGTTAATTGTATTACACTTTATAACCATTCTATCATTTTGGACATTTTAGGTAATAATTTCATGAAATAGTCCATATCATAATTTTATAGCTGAGGGATATAAAGATTTGGTATTATACCCTAATATATGTCATAGTTAATTAACATGCAGATGTGGAACATGAACCCTAGCCCTATTATGAATCATATGTTTTATATTTATTCTGTTGGTCTTAACCAAATTTACCTACTCATTCAACTTTTCATAGAATCTTCATAATATCTTGCTTAAATTGACCACTAACACATGTCTTATAATAGTGCTCAACTCATACCTTCCAAAAGACCACAAAATTATTCAGAGTACAAGATTTCTATCTCTATACCAGCTCTCAAGAATTAAAAAATTTCCATCTTACAGAAAGAAATCTCATTAGTTAAGAGTTCTTTTTGCTTGAGAGGCAATTAGGATATCCTCTATGGTCTCCCCAATTCCCAGTCTACATCTTGTAGCATAAAATACTTGGAAACCTATTTTAATTAAATTTATACAATAAATTAAGTATTTAAGGACTCAGAAAATCTCTAGGTTATTTCAACATTACTTAGGTTTACTTTCTATGTGAAACCTTGGGTGATATCTGTATTCTTGGAAATGTATGATAATTTCTTTAAATACAAAGTTTGGTGTCCTTGGACTGTAAGCTTCATGAGTGCTTGAGATCTGGTTTCTTTTAGTTGGCTTAGTGGGGACAGCTCTGAAAGTTAAAACCTCAGGGACCTCCACCAGATCAAGTCTTTGAAACTTCATACTTCGTGCATTTTTATCTCCAGGATCTCTACCTAGTATGACTAGTCATACTAGTATTCTCCTAGTATGACTATTGCATAGAGAGGAGAAAATAAAACTTTTTTGACTTATAGCCGAGCCTTCTAGTATTGTCATTAAATGATATCTAAAAGAGATACTGCCTTTTCCCCCAGCATTTGAGGCCAGCTTCCAAGCTGTGGGGTAAACCTCCTGGTCTTTATCTCTACTATTCTTGGGTGTTAGTCTCCCATTCTGATACTTCATATTCCACAGATGAGTGCAATCTTTCTATGTATGTCCCTCTCTTTCTGACTCATTTCACTTAGCATGATACTCTCCATGCTGATCCACTTATATGCAAATTTCATAACTTCATCTTTTCTAACTGCTGCATAGTATTCCATTGTGTAGATGTACCAGGGGTTCTTTAATCACCATCTGTTCTTGGGCACTCGAGTTTTTTTTCCAGATTTTGGCTATTTCAAACAGTGCAGCAATGAACATACAAGTGCAGATGTCATTTCTACTACAATTTTTTGCCTTTCCAGGGTGGGGTTAGTGGGAGGGATACTGTGATCATTGGTGATGGAAAATGGGCACTGGTGGAGGGATGGGTACTCAATCATTGTATGACTGAAACACAAGCACGGAAGGTTGTAAGTATGTACTCTACCTCACACTGATTCAATAATAAAAAAAATAATAATCTGGAGAGTATGAGAGAAATAAGATAAAGAATCAGCTAAGTTTCATTATTGTTTAGGCTACATAATAAATGTCTAGGGGTCAGGTAAAAAAACAAAACAGATACTGTTTTTATTCAAGCCCAATGTACTAAAGTTCATTAAAGCTTGCCCTAACTTTGGGAATGAAAAAAAAAAACATTCAAAGTCAGCATCTGACTTCTTTTGTGGGGGAAGAAAAAACTCAATTCAGTCCCCTCTTTACAATCCACCTATAGAGAAGGGGGGAAATAATGAGTAGCCTGGTGATATGTAAACTTAACAGACACAGGCTCACCAAATCTCTAAGACACAATGTGTCTCCTTCCTTCTCCCCTCATATTGCAAAAGGCATCTTTAACACATTGCATCCTGTTTGTCATTTTAAAAGTCACACAGTTTAAGCGCACCGCATTATCACTACTAGAGTCAAATATGATGAGATTGTTGCAACTATTATAATGGGGAATTTTTTGAAGGATAATTGATATGGTATCTACTGGACAAAGTATGCACAGCTAAGGTAAGAAAATCTTAACAGAATATGTGATATGGGAACTCCTAAATGTAAAAATTAAAAAAAAATTACAATGACTAAAAACAGAACAAAATATTCCAATAGTTTGGAGTGAAGATGAGGCATAACATACACAAAATTAGAACAACAGAAGTAATAAAGGAAAATAAGCTATCTGAGGCTACAATGAGACTGTATACCACTTATTATCTGAAAATAAAATCATAGAACCAGTAAGTTCAGAGAACAGAAAACATCATAAATACCAGAAATAGGTCGGCCCAGATAAGATCCGGAGCTGCTGCTCTCGAAACAGACCCTCTGCTCCAAAAGACTATGATCCAAGAGGTCTTCTTGGCACCCATAGCGTCTTCTTACAGAAATGCATCTAGACTGTGAACTGAACTAAAATATCAGAAATCCAAAACCTGAGCTCATAGAGTCTTCATTCTCAGCAATGAAAAGGAATTATTAAATGATGCTTTTTCAGAAGACCTGATTGTTGGGGGGAAATTCCAAACAATAATAGTGAGTTCTCTGTTGAAATATTGAATGTATTCAAAGTATAAAGAGAATAAAATGAAGATCATTAGCTACTTAGGTGGGGACTGGGTGGAAGGGGGTATAGTGGGGTTCTTGGTGCTGGAACATGTGCACTGGTGAAGGGGTGGGGGTTCAATCATTATATGACCGAGACTTAAACCTGAAAGCTTTGTATTTTTTTTCACGGTGATTCAATATAATAAAATATTTTTTTTAAATTCCAGAAATAAAAACTTTTATGTTTAGTATACTTAAATTTAAAGTTAAGAAATGTGAAAGAAACCAGAAGAAAAACACTTTACCAGCAGAAGAGCATATAAAAGAATTTCGTCTTCTTTCCCTCAAACCATGCACAAGAAAAGATCCTGAAGTGAAATACATAAAATTTTGAGATTAAAAAAAATCTCATCAACTTATATTTTTCTTTTTAAAATTATTCAATTATTCTTCAAAATAAAGGATAAATTAAAAAATAGGCAAACAGAAAACAAAACACCCAACTGAATGAATGTGTTGTTAGAGTCAGAAAGGTTCTTTAAAGAGAAGAAATATGATACTGGTCACAAAGTATACAAAGAGAAAAGTATGTGTGAAAAACAATAACTAAATAAAGGTAAGAAAAATTAGATTTTATTCTGAAATACCCAACAGGTTTGTCCACAATATCAACATTGCATTAAAATGGTTAAGTGTGTTTATGTATAATGATGGCAATTACATCAGACATGAGAAAGCAGAAATATGATTTTAATTTATTATAAGGGACTCGCAATACCTATATATACCACTAAAATGGGGGAGTAGATTTTGGGGGGGGCTTATGTAGCAGTGTGCACATAACTGAGTGCTTCCACTCAATTTTTAGTTTGAACCAAAACTGCTAAAAATAAATCCATCATATTAACTAGCACTGCACTGTAGTACTCTCATCCCATTGTCCATCGATTTGCTTCACCAGTAATGTCTCCATTGTGAGACTTGTTATTGTTTTTTGCATATTGAATATGCCATGAGTACCTTGCTAGACTGTGCCGCATGGGCAGGATGCTCTCGGTAGCTTCCGGGCTCTCCAAGAGGGATGGAGGAATCGAACCTGGGTTGGCTGCATGCAAGGCAAATGCCCTACCTACTGTGCTATTGCTCCAGTCCACACATTTACTAACTAAAATATATACATCTACATATTTGAAAAAATTTTGTTATCCATATATTTCCCTTCCAAATGTACAGCACTCAATTTGCTTTGCCATTGATTCAAAACATCTCATTATCATAGAGTCTGAGAGTTTACTTCTTAATAACTGTGTAATTTTTAATTCAAATAGTAAGTAGTGGTTAGTTGCATAGTTTTTGTCTCCTAAATTGAAGAATCAATATATCTGTGATCTATATTCTATCATACAATTCATATTTTTTCAATTTGCCTGCCTACCCTCAGAATCTAATAAGTATAGTATTTAGTTTCATATACTCTGAAACTTACTGTTCAAACTATTTTCTTTCCTCTTGGAGTCTTTAGTTACCTGTTTTAATAATGCATCCTTTGTTTATTAATAGCTATGAAGTCATTTTAATATATGGGAATTATATCCTGAAGAACCCATATTAAGAGTTTGATGTTCATTTTGAAAATTATTAAAAATGCAAACATGTTCAATGACTCAACACTGACAAAAGAGCAATTTCAAGATTTTCTTGATAGAAATCACTGAAACTTTTATTTTTGCATTCATGAACATCTTCCTCATATCACGTTTTATTTAGCATGCTACTTAGAAGGTATTTTGCATCATAGCCCAAATGTAAAACTTATTCCCCTATTCTGTTGAGTAAAAACATGGTTGATTATGTCTGTTTTGGGATACTTTTGAGATGTAAATTTGATTTGAACAAAAGAAGTTGATTTGAATTTTCTAGGCTTTCTATTTGTCTCCTTGTGTAATCATCATTGTGTTTCTAGAGCCTTTCTGTAAATGACATATTCTGTCCATCACAAAATGTATTACATAGAAAGTCCCTGATGTCATCAGTCTGTATCCTTATTTGTTCTTAAATATAATCAACCTGCTCTTTTAGTCAGAGGGTCTTCTCACAAGTAGATATTAAAATCTCTTATTTAAATTGTCTTTGGTAATGCCTAATATTGAATTTTCAGCAGATATGCTTATGGCAAATATTTATTTACCACTCCCATAGGACTTCTTGAAAATGAAGAAGTATTTTATCTCCATAAAGTATTACATTATATGTGTTTATACATATACACATTTTTTAAAAATAAATTGTACAGAATAAATTTGTGTCCTATCATATAATTACATATATACATATACTTATAATTTTCTTGAAAAGTTAATTACAAGTCCTAAGAGTTCTCTAACAGCACTTTCCCAAGAATTCAACTGGGAATGTCCTTCAATAATTAATATTCTAAGATAATGATTTCAGACTTTATATCATGGGAATTTTAGCTCAAAAGAGGAAATAATAACATGAAGAAAATTTTTTTTCAAATATTTACCAGAGAGACATTAAACTTTATTGGGAAAAAATCATATAAATAGTAACTGATATTTTGGAGGGAAAACAAAGGATATATGTTCACACTGTATTTTTGGTCTTGCTGTTGTGATAGAGAAACCTTCTAAACTCTACTCAGGGTGGCTGATAGGCACTTCCTATACTACTCAGGCAGCTGAGTTGAACATATTGTTCAACACCAAGGACACAAGGATGCAGAGTTGCTTAGGTCTGATATTGCTGGAGACTATGCAAGTCGACACAGGGTATTTGGAAACCTGCTTAGGTTTCTGCACCCTTGAATGCTGAACTATTTCCCTCACCTCTTTTTTTTTCTGTCAATTATTTTGCTTTTCATTTTTCTAGTGTGACAATAGTATTTTAAGTAGTATTAATATTGATGATATTAATATTAATAGTAATATTATTTTATACTTACAGTATTGTTAAACCATGTCTACCACCCAAATGTCAGAATAAACCCATATTTACCCCCTGTTTCTCTCCCCACCCTTACCCCAACAGAAGAGTTTAGTTGACTATTAACTCAGGTTCTTCCCACTGTGGATTACCTAATACCTTGCTCTGTTTCTTTTTACTACACAAGTTAGTGAGATCATCTGATATTTGTCTTTTTCTTTCTGACTCACTTAGCATGACTTCCGATTTCATCCAAGTTTTCACAAACTGCATATTCTATCAACTTTTAAGATGAATGTTCCTGTCACAAACTGTCCTGGTCAGAAGTTACAGACATATTAAGAATTTGCACCAACAAAGCAGAAAATAGTAGTAAGGCTTTCCGGTTATGATATCAGAGATATAGTTCTCTGATACTTTCTCATCTTTGTAACATATAAAAGTTAATGTATTTGTCAAAATTTTATAACATTTTCTAATAATCGCAGATTGTGAGTTTTTGGAAAATAATGGTATTCATTAGCATATGTGAAATATTCACCCTATATACTCCACCTGAAAATATCTAAGGAAGCAAATAGATTAAAGATGTGAGTTAATGGTATAGTGCATCTCCTCTATATGTAAGGTCCTGTGTTTTACTACCATAAATGAAAAATTAATTGCACTGTCTGTAGCACTGTTGTCCCGTTGTTTATCGATTTGCTCGAGGGGGCACCAGTAACATCTCCATTGTGAGACTTGTTGTTACTGGTTTTGGAATATTGAATACGCCACAGGTAGCTTGCCAGGCTCTGCCATGTGGGCAGAATACTCTCAGTAGCTTGCAGGCTCTCTGAGAGGGACAGAGGAATCAAACCTGGGTTGGCCACATGCAAGGCAAATGCCCTACCCACTGTGCTATTGCTCCAGCCCTGCTATTGCTCCAAACCAAAAAAAAAATAATTAAATTAATGAAAATAATCTGAAACATCTCTATGTTTGTCTTATTGGCATAAATTTTTCATTGTTCAGATGCTTGGTAAAAAATATTCATGATTGTAAATATCAATCAACCTTCTATAATACATCTTTGAAAAACACACCCCAAATAACAGACTATTACTGAATTACAGGTGTGTTGTACATATAGTTTATTTTTAGATATGCAGTCAATAGTAAAAATAAATGGGCATAAAAAATGTTGGAAATAGGATTCTCAGTTTCCCTGCTGCTTGATAATTAAGCCTTCTCATTGCCCAAATATCACTGTATCACTGTATCACTGTCATCCCGTTGTTCGTCAATTTGCTTGAGCGGGTACCAGTAACGTCTCCATTGTGAGACTTGCTGTTACTGTTTTTGGCATAGAGAATACGCCACAGGTAGCTTGTCATGCCCTGCCATGTGGGAGGGATACTCTCGGTAGCTTGCCAGCCTCTCCGAGAGGGACAGAGGAATTGAACCCGTGTCAACCTCATGAAAGGCAAGTTCCAGGCCCCCTGTTGAAAGATAAAATGTACTAACTGAGAATGGAACCCAGCATCTCTCAAACACATCCAGGATGAAGTAAAGAGCACAACATTCCAGAAAAGAGAATTTGTTTATCTTATGTCATCAAACAAGAGAATTTTGTAAGTAATGTTCACTTCAGGGTGAGTAAACTGAAGAAAAATAGGAATTTATAATATCAAAAAACACACATAAAAAGATTTTTGCCTTAAAAATAATAAAGAATACATTCTTAATAAAATATAATTAGATTATGAATGCTTTTAATACAAATTAAAATACTATAGTGCACAAGATACTTGATTTACATAAAGCTGACCTGTGTTTTGGTTACAAACCAGGAGCCCTATATGAACCTTCTGGCATTTAAGGAGTTTTTTATGAGCAGAAACCCAGGAGTATGTCCTGAGCACAGCTGAGTGAGGCCCCCAAACCAAAAGAAAAGAAAAAGAAAGCTTTCACACAATTATAGTAGAGTGGGGAAGACATTAAAAAAGCAAAATATGCATAAGAAAACAATAAGGTAGATATGGAATAAAAGCAAATGTGCTATACTTTATTTATGAAGTTGATCTTATAGCATATGTAATCTTTCTAATAATTAAAGAGCCATAGGAAAAAAACAACCTTGGGCAAGCAGAACTATAATTTCTGAGCCCACTGTCTTAGTAGTAAAATCAACAAAATTTTAGGGTGGAACACACAATCACTATCACTATCACTATCCCATTGATTATTGATTTGCTTTAGCAGGCCAGTAACATCTCCATTCATCCTAGCCCTGAGATTTTAGCAGCCTCTCTTTACTTGTCCATTACAATGGTTCCACATTAGAGGCTCTTGAAGGGTCAGGAGTATGAGACCCATCATTGTTACTGTATTTGGCATATGAATACCCTACAGGGAGCTTGCCAGGCTCTCCTGTGCAGGAAAAAAGCTCTGGAGTGCTTGCCAGGGTCTCCGAGAGGGAGAACTAGGATGTAAAATGGGAGCTTGGTGTTATAGTCTCTGGATGTTGGCCATTGATGGGATTACACAGGCTGGGAGCAATTTGTGGGTGTGATTGCCAGGCTCATGGAATATGGGAGATATGTGCGGAAGAAACCCCGTCCCAGTCCCGATCCGAGCAGGCTTGGAGATCTTAGCCCCGGGTCCTGCACACCTGGGTTTCTCTGCCAGTTCCTTAATGCATGAGGCTCGTCCAAGCGTGTGGAGATTGACCTTGAACATGGGTGTGGCTGGTTTTCGGAGGTCTTAGGCTGCTGGGGCTGTGCTGGGGTGGGGGAGGGAGACACAACCCACTCCCTCCTAGTGGCTTCAGTGAAGACAGCCAGGCAGGGGGCAAGAGACTCTGACGAAACACACAATAACAAAGAAAAAGTGTAGTTACTGAAGAAAACTATAATTATCAAATTATAATTATCAAAAACTATAATTATAAAAATTAATGCTTTGTTGAAACTCTTGATATCATGAAGAGATAGAAGTGTATATTTAGGTGACCCAATCGTATTTTAACACAACATGAATGATAACCTGAGTATTAAGCAAGTTATAAAACTTTAGTAGTCCTTAACATAGAAAGAAGCAATACTGGGGCTGGAGCGATAGCACAGCGGGTAGGGCGTTTGCCTTGCACGCGGCCGACCCGGGTTTGAATCCCAGGATCCCATATGGTCCCCTGAGCACGGCCAGGGGTAATTCCTGAGTGCAGAGCCAGGAGTAACCCCTGTGTATCGCCAGGTGTGACCCAAAAAGCAAAAAAAAAAAACAAAAACAAGAAAGAAGCAATACTTTACACTTGGCCATGTAAAAACTGAGTCTCTTAGAAATATAAATTACTAAATTAAAACAAAATATTGCTCAGTATATTGTATACCATCTATTATGTATTCTATGTGTATGTATGACATATGTCATTAATAAAGCTCAAAACATAGTTGTTTTTAACACATACACAATCACACACAAACATACTGTTTAAGTTAATCAGATAGTTGTTTTTAACACATACACAATTTCTCACAGACATGATGTTCAAGTGAAACTAAACTAGAGGAGATACTAGAGAAAATTAAAATTACGACAATAAGAGTTTTCATATTAAATACTACAGGAATAGATTCGATAGTATTGTAAACATTCTGGAGCGATAGCACAGCAGATAGGGTGTTTGCCTTGCAAGCTGCTGACCCAGGTTTGATTCCTCCGTCTCTCTCAGAGAGCCGGCAAGCAATTGAGAATATCTCTCCCCGTGGTGTGTTCGATATTCCAAAAACAGTAACAAGTCTCACAATGGAGACGTTACTGGTGCCCTCTCAAGCAAATCAATGAGCACCGGGATGACAGTGATACAGTGATGATTTCCTAAAGCAGGCAGCAAACATGGAGCTGAACACATTTAATGTCAAATATCAGATCATACAATAAAACTAAAATTTACAAAGGTATTAGGAAGTCTTGCTATATGATTACAATAGAGTAATTATTTATCTCCAAGGGTGTTCAAACAATTTTTATTGACTGGTTTCCCCAAGTAATCATCTCATGTAGTAATACACATAACTGAAATAGTCATGACAGTACAAAGATCCTGAGATGTCTGTAATTCTCAGACATTTTCAGTTATAGTCACATTACCAAGGGCTATCTTTACAATTGGGTTCTAAAATAACCTTTTTGTTCACATTGTCAGGGTAAATGAATAAATATCTTTAGGATCATGAATTAACTAACACAACTGGGAGTTATAATACTATCCAAGTTAGAAAATTAAAACCTAATCTATCATAAAATATAAATTCAAAGTACATATATGACAGTAAATTATGTTCTTATTATTTGAAGATATATTATCTTGTTTAAATCACCTGGAATAAAGTTAAGAACATGTTAAAAATATTCTGTTCTGCTCAACAATAGAAAGTATTTGGACCAATTTATTTAAGGTTCACTGGTTTATTAGAATTTTGTTCATTTCAATTTCTATAAAAACCTCTGATAATAATGATGATATATTGGATGAACTTAGTATTTATGATCTGCCCAGTATCCTGTAAATGTTGTTTTATGTAACCCGTACAATAGCTTGCCTTGGCAAGTTCTGTTATTTTACTCATTTGAAATAAAGGCAACATTTATCGGGCAATTCAATTATGGCTCAGACAGCGGCTCAGCAAGTGTTCATTACTAACAAAAATATCCGAATATCCCTTCCTTGTGATACTTAGTCTAGTCAGAAATTCATTAAAAAAGAAATTATGAGCAAAGAATAAAGCTCTTTTTCTAATGTATGTGGATCTAATCATTGATTAACACTGCAGTTCAGTTTTTATGGAATCTTGATAAACATGTTTCAACTATATGATTCAATACCATTACATATGATAAAAATATTACTGCATGTTGGGCGATTACTTTTGGGATTATGGGAAGCATAAAGGAACTGCAAATGCATCATGACATGACATATTTTGGTCTTTTCTGAGGTCAATGACTTTTTCCATGAGACAGACTATGGATGAACCCTCTGAGTGGTAATCATGGATTTGTTAAATAAAATATTGATTTCTCTGTCGTAAGAGTTCTCATTCACTGAAGTCCTCACACTTCATCATCTCCTACCCAAATGTCTCCCCAGACATCTCCATGTACTATTCCATTCTCAGGATTACCGCATTGACTCTTGCTGAGAATTGATGCTATCTTTCTGGCCATCTCTACTTCCTTTAAGTCCCATTTTTTTTTGGACTTTCCTTGTACATTTCTAGTTATATAATGTAAACCTAATGAGCTTATTAAATTTTATAGCACAAAAGTTGTGCTCCAGGCAAATGATTATGTATAATCTTGCTGGGAAGTAAAAAAAGGTCAATGAGTAGAGAAATGTTGAAATTTATAACAAAAAATATGGTATCATGGAGAATCTCCTAGAGAAACTGCGCCTTTTATGAAACACCTGGGAAGGATAAGAAGTGACGCCTCATCTGAGGCACGAGGGATGCTGAAAATCAAATCTATACAATTCCTAGCTCTGTTAGGAATGAAATTCTGCTTTCTTTCCTCCAATTGTTTTCACCAGAATGTATTCTGGTACTTGATAAATATTAGTTTAAAAATAAAATGTTTATGGGCTCACAGTTTATAAAAGACTAAGCTTTGTTTAACAATCTGGAAGAATGTCTTTATCTTTACTAAGACATCTGGGGGGAAAATGAGCAATGCCAGTGAAAACCTCTTCAAAATTCAACAAGAATCAGCATCTGTTCATACATAGAAGAACACGGCCCCATTTGACACATTGAAATTTACCCATTTGTTTGATATTTGTTTTGCAAAACATCTAAGATATTTTAGATTCAAGCAAATGGTTTTCTTTCTTCATATATATCTAACAGCCTAGTATTGTGATTTCCAGGTATGTTATTGATATCACTATGATCCGTCATAAATATTCAAAATTGATGCTAAATATTCCCAAATTTTGCAGCAGTTTTTTTTTGCAAATTTGAAATTGGATTTATGATGCCACAAATTTAAATGGTTTTCAAGTTGAGTTTTGTGAAATAGAACTATGGAGAATACTGTTGGTAAGTTAGGAAAACTTTCAAAAGTACAAGCACATTGGAATATCAAATTCTGTTTTGATATTGTGACATTTTAAATTTGATTTCTAACCTTTAGAATTTGTGGTTTTTAATTTAACAATGAAAGCCCTTTACATGATTTAGTTAAAGCCTAGAGTTGCCTAGATGAGAAATTAAAACCATTATGTAAGTCAAATTATAAGATATTAAATGATTATGTAAGCCAACTTACATTGGACTCTATACATATTTATATCTATATAGGAGCCAATATAGATATCTACAAGAACTAGAGAGTTTATTCACCTTTTTGTTGGACTTGAGATCAAATAAAACATAAAGATGCACTATTGCACTGTCATAGAACTGTCATCCCATTGTTCATCAATTTGCTCGTGGGGGCACCAGTAACGTCTCATTTGTGAGACTTGTTGTTACTGTGTTTGGCATATCTAATACACCATGGGGAGTTTGCCAGGCTCTGCCGTGTGAGTGGGATACTCTCAGTAGCTTGCGGGGCGCTCCGAGAGGGACAGGAGAATTAAACCCAGGTCGGCCACATGCAAGGCAAATGCCCTACCCGCTGTGCTATCACTCCAGCTCCAAACCATAAACATAAGACAGAATTTTTTACACTATTTGGTACTTTGATATAGGATATTATCTTTTAGGCCACATTAAAAAATTCAAGGCCTAGATTTAATTTGAGAAATACTGCCATTTAACAAAATAAACCTTATGATCTAAGAGGGAATGGCTACAAATAACTGCTTTAAATGCCAGAGCAGTAGGTTCATTATTTTTTGTGCATTAAATAATGATTTTAATAAAAGTCTCCAGTTCATGTTCTGAAAGCTATTACCTTTCAGCTATTGCATATGCCTCTTTGTCTGGAGGGCAAAGTGAACAGCATCTCATATTTTTCTTAGGCATGATATGAACGCATTAATTTCATTCTGCCGCCGTAACTGAGCACAGGGCTGTGGGGCAAGTCAATGCAAAATGATCACATTTTCGCTTGTAATCAATATAGCTGGCTGACGTTGGCCATCTATTTTTCATTTCAACATCCAGTAAAGTCGAATGATATGTGGATTTTCTTCAAAAAGGGTGCTTTTAGGAAACACAGATGAAAATGCATTTTTTAGCATGCCACTGTGCAAGTTGGTTATTACTGGAACAACTCCTTGCCTGCAAAGACAGATGTGAGTCAGGCCAGTTCTTTTATCCTCCTCGATCTCTCTCAATGGGATAATTTGAAAATCTGTAACTTTACTTAAGGAGTTGGCTATGAATCATAAATGACAGGATTGGTTTTTAAGGGTAATGTATTTGTTCCTTGTGGTGTCTCTGTGGACTCCTTGACTTCTAAACACCCATTATGTTTTAAGTGAAGAGCATAGATCTGCATTTTGCACTGAAAAAAAAAATACAATTACCAAATGGCTGCATGTCCATTTTTTTCTAAGTCATATATTTCCTCCTTGCCAGATTTTCTAAAATATGAATAAGCTAAATTATAGAAAATGTCCCAAATTGCAGAGAGCTGACTGAGAAGCAACAGATCTTTGAAGTTGAAATGTTAGAATGCTTCGGAATAAAAGTAACTATAAAAACATTACGTTTCATATGCTACAGGATCTGATATATTTTGTACTCATACAAAACTGTTGCATTTTTTTTCTTCATAGTCTATAAAATTTGAGTGGTTTTTCATAGGTTTTGCATTTATTCAAAAATTAGACACTAGATTAGAAAGATATAAATAAAGGAAGGAGAGATTAGCCTTGGAAGTTGAAAAGACTGAAAAAAGTATTAATAAGTAAAGAATAATAAAAGAAGAAAAGAAAAGATGTGACTCAAACACAGTTTTCTTTTGTAGGTGAAAGGTTTAATGGTGATGTTTCTCATTTTGTTACCAAGTGTCCAGATTGTGTGGGTTCACAAAAGGAGTTGGCTATGAATCATAAATGACAGGATTGTGGGATCATTGGTGTCTTTCATCAATCAGGAAAAGTACTGAGATCAAACAGACTCTTGAATTGTTTATCATTCTATTACTTACAACCCCTGATTCCCTAGACAGTTTTTTCAGTTGATTTGTTTTAGTACCTAGGTACTAAGTGATGACATTGTATACAATATTGATATTAGTATACTAGTTCAAAGTGAAATATCATGATTAATATTTTTTCATGATTCATTTTTAACTCAATAGCATAACCAAATTTTGAAGCATAATAATTTGTTATATGTAGTCAACCAATAGTATTCCTTTAAAGATGGTATACAATAAATGTCTAAGAAATTATAAAATGTATGTTTTATCTGTTCTCTGTGACCTAAGTATTCAGAATTTAAATATATTTTTAATATTGTGTTAAACTTTTCATTAATTTCTGTGCTTTTACTGCTCTTTTAATGAACTGAAACTATTGTCATTAAGAAGTTTTTGATATATATGTATTATGTATAAACATATATATACAAATATATAGAGTCCTTTTAATATATATGTTCATGTAAGCACAGCAGGACGAATTACTTAATGGTTGGACTTTTTCTCCCTATTACTTGGCTTGTATTACACTACCCCTAGTAATAGTTTACCTCTACCACCCTTAGTAAACATATGGAGACACAGAAAGTCCAGGAAATGAACAGAAGTTCTCATTTTGCTGTAATTAACTATATTTATTGTTTTAAAGATGTTTAATATGAAAAAGAGAAGTAATTTGACAGATACTATATTTTTAATAGATAATATATGATTGGGTTGGAGCAATAGCACAGCAGGAAGGGCGTTTGGCTTGTATGCCGCCGACCCGGGTTCGGTTCCTCCGCCCCTCTCAGAGAGCCCAGCCAGCTATCGAGAGTATCTCACCCACACAACAGAGCCTGGCAAGCTACCCGTGGTGTATTCGATAAGCCAAAAACAGTAACAAGTCTCACAATGGAGACATCACTGGTGCCCTCTCGAGCAAATCGATGAGCAATGGGATGACAGTGACAGTGACAGTAAATATTTGATTAGTTCATAAGTGTTTCATAGACTGATTTAAGAATTTTCAAGTACTCTTTTTTATTCTGAAGTCAACATTTTGCATTGATACTGTCATCATTGTCAAAATCAAAATGACTATCTTTATTTCATGAATGTGAAAGTAAACTTTAATTGACCAAAGTCTCGCCACTAACAAATGTTGGATTCCATATTTATGTCAAGGTACTTTGACTTTAGACCCCTAGCAGGCATCTATGAAGTTAGTTATATGGGCTAACTTTTAGTAGTTAGGGTCGCATAATAATAAAAGCTCAATGATAGTATAAAGTAAATTGAAGGCATTAAAGCATTCTTTATGTATTTTTGTTAGGTTATCATCAAAACTGTACTCAGAGGGCTTGAACAAGAGGAAGGGCCCACTCAGATTGAAATTCGGCCAACTAGACTGGGCAGTTCAATGGTAGGGCACAGTAAGTAGTGCTGCTTGAACTCAGCGCTTCTGAGGATAAACAAGGTCACCCTAGGGACTACTTGGGGGTTTTCACAGCAAACCTAGAAATTCTCAAAGTTTTATATAATAGTACGGACATAATTCAGGGCCTTGTACATACAAGGTATGTACCCCGGATCCTTGAACTATTTTTATGGACTGTTACCTTGTTCTTTCAAAACTATAAATAGCATCATTTCATCTTTCTCATTTAATATTTCTTATGGAGTGTTCCCTTGTGTATATGGACCATAATCTATCCAGGCATCTATTATTGAACACTTGGTTTGTTTCAACATTTGACTACTGTGAATAAATAAATGCATGACTGTAGAAGTCTCTTCTGAATAGAGGTTTGGACCTTTGGGGTAGATGCCAAGAAGTGAAATCATTGAGTCATTTGGAAGCTCAGTTTCTACTTTTTTAAGACATTTGCATCGTGTTTTCCAAAATTGTCGAACCAGTTGACATAACCTCTAGCAGTGAATGAAGATCCTTTGTGTCACATCCATATTACACTGCCTGCTTTTACACTTACTGATGTGTCTTCACTGGTGCCCCTCAGAGGGGACGGGTTGCCTTTCCCTCCCTGCCCCAAGCAGAGCCTTGACAGTTGAAGACCTCCAGAACCCAGGCACAGCCATGCTCAAGGCCACTCTCCACATGTCCGGACAAGCATCTCGCATGAAGGAACTGGCAGAGGAACCCAGGTGTGCGGGAACCAGGGCTGAGATCTCCAAGCCTGCTCGGATTGGGACTGAGCCTTCTCCATCCAGACCCCCCATTTTTCAGTAGCCTGGCAGCCACACTCACAAACTGGCCCTGGCGCCATGTAATCCCACCAATGGCCAACATCCAGAGCCTATAAGACCAAGCTCACGGAAGCACTGGGCTACTTTGTGCAGCCTCTAATAGTCTTGTTCTCCTTCTTGGAGAATCTGACAAGCTGCCAAGGGTCTATTGCCCGCACAGGAAAGCTTTGCAGGCTCTCCATGGTGTATTCATATCCCAAATACAGTAAAAGATATATACATACCTCTTGGAGAGGCTGGCAAGGTACTGAGAGTATCCCGCCCGCATGGCAGAGCCTGGCAAGCTACTCGTGACGTATTTGATATGTCAAAAACAGTAATGGTAGGTCTCATTCCCTTGACCTTGAAAGAGCCTCCAATTGTTGGGAAAAACGAGTAAGGAGAGGCTGCTAAAATCTCGGGACTGAATGTAATAGAGATGTTTCTGATGCCCACTTGAGTAATTCGAAGAACAAGGAGATGACAGTGATACAGTGGTTCAGTGATGTGTGCCATTTTCATGGTGTAAGATAACATCTCACCTCATTGTTGTTTTGATTTTCCACGTGCCTAGTGTTGCAGAATGTTTTTTCATAAGTCTTTTTGGCTATCTATATGTCTTCTTTGAGGAAGTTTCTGTTTATCTCTTCCCCCTATTCTTTGGATGGAATTGGTTGTCCTTTCTTGTAAAGTTCTAGTAGTGCTTTGTATACTGAACATAGTATTAACAAAGTGCCCCAAAGGAACAGAAACTGAAAACTGGTTTCAGTAGGAAGCTTATCACTGTGGGGGTGTGCAGGGTTGGGGTGTGGACTAGTGGGTGGAGCGCATAGGATTTTGGAGAAAACTAGGAGAATAGTGGAGAAAAGAAAATAGTGGAGAAAATACAACCCCAGTTAGAGAGTCTGTTGCTGGAATATTTTATGTATGTAGTCCTGCTGCTAGTTTATACAGTATTACAAAGCACTGTATGTAAACTAAAATTAAAATTTAAAAATACTGTTAAAAAAACTTAATGGAAAGTCAAGAAATTTGCCCAAAAATTAAAAAAAAGAACAGTCATATGATCCAGTAATTTCACTCCTAGCAAAATACTCAAAGAACCTGAAAATACTAATTTGAAAAGGTATATGCCTATCCATTTTCACTGTTATGCAACTTGTATTCAGGTTCTGAAAACAACTGACTGTAATCTGTGCAATAATTGATAATTACATAATGATATGGTATAAGTACTAAGTAAAATATTAAATTGGATGAAACTGAATGGAATCAAGCTAGGAGAAATAAAACAAAAGGGAAAAAACAAACACTGGGTGACCTCATTCAAATGTAGTATATAAAGTAACAAAGTATAAAAGGAACTATATCCAATGAAAACAAACCTTAAAACTCTGATGTCAGAGTTAAGTTGAAAAGATCATAGAAAATGGATTAAAATAGACTGTAGTGGATATTTGTAGCAGTGCCCCTAAAAGTTATCTACACATCTGAAAACCAATGTAACCTCAATGAAAAATAAAGATTAGAAAAAAATATTCTTTTGAGATTGGCTCCAAAGAGTTACCCTTCTAATATCCTATTTTTTGTTAACATGTTAAATTTAATTAGATTCAATATCCACCACCCCTGTAAAATCATTTAGTTGCTCTAATTGTCATGAAGGTCTTTGAAAGTCATAAAATGATAGAATTCTTGACTATTTTTGGAACAGTGCGATTAATTGGTTTTATGTTTAAAGCAATAATCTTAGCAAGCAGTCAGTAGCTATCTAGTAAGATAGTAAACGATGAATATGTAAGTGGAAAAGGACACCATCATACATTTTCAGTGAAATTTTTATGAGTAAAATCTCTTTCATTTTCCTTTTAAAACATTTTTATCAAGGATGATGTATGACTAATTAGATGTTAATTGTTCATATCTACTGATTAGGAAACTTAGGAAGGGTTTTTAGAACATTGATTTAATAAGGAATGACATTTGAATCTTCCCCATAATTGGCTTATTTCATTTGGCTGCTGTTTGAATTTGTGCTAGGGGAATGATTTAAAGAGATTAATCTTTTTCAAGGATCAAGTAAGTGCTGCTACATTTGCCCAGAACACCTTCCAAACCTACTGACATCATAATAACCAGGACTCTATTTGACATATTTATATGTTTGTTAGATTAAAATGAAAATTTAGGATCTAGGTTTTAGGCGGATCACAAGTTCTCGGTGTCAGCTATTGAAGGCTCAAAGTGAAGAGCTTTATACCTCTCTTACTTTGACTTTCCATTTTCCAGTGCTTAAAGAACAATATACCTCCCTAATTTAGAATATCCCTTCCCCCAGAAAAGCAAAGTGCAGCCAAATAGCAGATGAAAGGGAACCAAGTGAGAATACACTGCTTAAATAAAACTATACTGATATTTACAATAATAATTTTTAAAAATTTGTCTTAGTTTCCATTTTGAGAAATCAAAAGTTCTGAATAAGATTCCTGTCTAGAGTTTCCTGAGATTTGAGTAATTATTTGTTTTGTTTTGTTTTGTTTTGTTCTGGGGTCACACCTGTCTGTGCTCAGGACATAATTCTGATTTTGTGCTGAGGCTGTCCTAAGGGGACACGTAGGGGCCAGACGGAAACTTTGTTAGCAGTTGCTTTACTATCTCTCCAGCCCAAGATTGCAGTATGCTATTTTCAGATGTACCTTTATACTTGTGTAATTTATGAATGTATTCCTAAAGAATATTGCTACATTTTGGCATTATTAGAGCCTAATTATTGGCATTATTAGAGCCTAATTATTAACAACCCTTTTCGTTGTCTGAAAATAAAACAAATTAAATAAATCAGGGCAATATATAAGTATTCCTTCATAAGTGATGTAAAGTGTGAATCTTAATTGCATCTTTACAGGAAGTTCCTGAACTCAAAGCTCAGAATTAACACAATCCACAAATTCTAGATGAAAGCAAAACAATTACAGTACTTCCCTTTTGGAGGTAAATAGCATGGCCCAAAGAGTGGATCAGATTGCTTTCCTGTAAATTCAACTAACTCCCAAGAATCAGAAACTAGCTTCAATGCTGCTTGGAATGCAAGAAAATAAGATGAGAATTACCAAAAAAATTTGATGGTAATTAGAAAGGTTTATCATATTGGTGAGAAATAAAGGAAAGTTCATTTTATAGTTCCACTGTATAATTTTATTTGTCATATAAATTTATACCTATAAAAATTCTTAAGGTAGATAATTTTATTTTAATCTAGAGTAATAATCATTATTCTGACTCACACTCAGAAAATAATACATTAAAATATCTAGATAGCAATAATTTTATAGACTGGATTAGTAAACTGAGTGGGTCTTGTTTTACTGGCAGGGAAACTATTTTTTTTGTCTTGGAGAGGGTAAAGACAAATGTTTAAATTTACTCCCAAAATAACACACTGCTGTATTTCTCTTTAATATGCTACGTATTCCAGTTGAATAATTCAAGATCAAGCATTTACTTTCCTTGCAACAAAAGTAATCATACAAACCTAAAGACGAAATTAAAATCTGTTTGAAAGTATGTATTGGTAATTCAAAATTAAAACATGAATTCACATAGATATATGAACTGTGTATTAATTCAAAATAATCAGAGCAAATATGTATCTCAAATTCACTTTGCAAATGTAATTCTTGCTTTATAAATGATTGCTTGGATTTGAATAAAATGTCTTCACTGGGAGCTGGAAAGATAATACAATGGATAAGGAGCTTGCCTTGCATACAGCAACTTGGTTTTGATCCTTGAAACCTTCATGGACCCCTGAGCACAGCCAGTAATAATCCCTGAGAGTGCAGAGCCAAGAATAACCTCTGAGAATTGCTGAATGTGACCCCCAAACAAAACAAAAGTCTCCATACTATTTCAACACAACTCAGTGCAATATTCCTATTGAAGGGTTTTGATTCCTGCCTTACTACTCCATGTAAACCAGGAGTAGGGATCATTTTTCTGTCCCAGTTCATTTGAGTATTTATTACATAAGTTTGGAGCCATACAATAGTGGCAGCCAACAGCAAGAGGGGCTGGAGTGATAGTACAGCAGTTAGAGCATCTGCCTTACACATGGCTGCCTGGGGTTCAATCCCCTGCATCCCATATAGTTCCCAAGTACCGCCAGGAGTAGTTCTTGAGTGCAGAGCCAGGAGTAACCCCTGAGCATCACTGGGTGTGACCCAGAAGGCCAAATCAAGAACAGATGATCAAAACAAAAAATCAAGCACATGTGTCTGTTGCATCATTTTCCAGGAACAGAGAACATGATGCCTCCATTCTTATCGAGCTAGTGGGCCCATTCTCCACACCTCACAGACCATAAAACAACTGCTTTCTTCCATGTAGTCAAATAAACTGAAGTGCCTGGAGAGACAGTACAGGCGTCAAGGGACAATGTCTGGCACGAGACCGGCATTGGTTCTATGCGTGGCATTATGGACTTCCAGGGCTTCAGGGTACATCCTCTGGGGCCTCGCACATATTGCTAGGTGATACCTTGAAGAACCCCTGGGACCTTCACACTGAGCCATCAGCCTGAGTAGTTGAATATCACAGGAGGGGCACCTGAGCACTGTTCAGGAGATACTACCTAAAAAATGTCACTTCATATCATAATTTGAAGAAAAAAGTACAGATGATCTAGGATGCAGATACATCCATAACCATTTGAGAAAAATATAATTTTCACCTTTCAGAAATGGAATATTAATGCAATAATGGATTTGTGAGTTATTATAATTTTTTTTAATTCTTGATGGAAAGTTAATAGGATAATCCCTATTGCCGTAGATGTTATAAAAGTGACAAGGTCTTGCTATGTTTCATGTATGGTTGTTCATTGTTTTTTGTCACCAGCGTATTTTTTTATGGTATTTGAAGCTTTGCTGGATATGATGTCTGGGACTCTTCCAGAAATATCCAGGATTTTCTCTGTATGTTTAAATAGACCTTGCTATTTATTCATTTGACAAGATAAAGAAGGTGTTAGAATTAAAATGCCTCCTGTGTTATTAGCGTTCAAAAACATTCTATAATATGAAGTTCCCACAAAATTAGTAGACATTACCTGCGATTTCATTACTATTTATTTTCCAGAGAGGGGAAATTACACTGAGAGAAATTGAAGGTATTATTTTTCTTATTCCTTCAAAAAGGTAAAAATATCAAAAACGCTAGCTAGATCGGGATGTGGTAGGGGGTCCAGAGTGTTTTGGTGGTGCTGGAATCCAGTTACTTTATACATCAGCTATAGAAATTTTACTACTATTTGAACCATGTGTCTAAACAATAATTTTTTTAATGAATATGACTTAACTGATTTAACTAAATCACACAGCCAGAAGTGTGTGGTGGACTAGGTGACCTGATTTAGGAGCATCTACATCTAACCTCTACCTCCTGACAGGACCTAAACTGACTTCTTTTAGGTCAAAGTGTCTTTATCATTTTATTCAAGGTACACCCTCAAGCAACCTTAAAAACACACCGTATTTTATGCCCTGGATTTATTGTATTTAATTCTGCTGAAACATCTGATACTTTAGGACAAACCATCGTAAAATTCCTCCCAGGTGAGGCTGAAGAAATAATGCAGTTGTTATGCATGTTAAGTTACATGACTTGCATTAGCCATACATACCCAGGGCAACCCCCAGTACCGTGTGGTCATTGGCACATCACTTTCAGCCCTAAAGGTTCTCCTTGGATCCACAGGGCCCAAATAGCTCTGCATCATCCAGCCCATCTTTCCTAGTATTATAGGGACCACCTCAGCATCTTGGGTGCTGCTTCTAGGACACAATTCCCCATATTTCAATTTTATCTTACGTATATAGAGTTGGAAGAATTTTGTGAATGCTCTTCTACAAACAATAAATGTAGCAGAAAGAGATGGTTACTGATTAGCTCACAATTATAAGTGAAGAAACTACAACAAAATTGCTGACTTATATACCTTGTTAATAAGTTTTTATTATAAATTACTACCTTCCTATTTTTTCAACTGAACAAATAAGATAGTTTTAATAGCAATGGCGATTTTTATCCAATTAAAATATGTTTGGAATTTTGAAAAAGGTTTGAACACTATGATTGGTATTCACTAAGATTAACTCAAAAGTAATTATTGCCCGGTTTCTTGTTTTTGAAAGACTATCCATGTTGTTTTCTAGAAAGACTGGACCAGTCAACATTACCACTTCTGGGAATATATCCCGTGGATGCAAAAAAGCACAGTAGAAATGACATCTGCACCTATATGTTCATTGCAGCACTGTTCACAATAGCCAAAAACTGGAAACAACCCAAGTTCCCTAGAGCAGATGACTGGTTAAAGAAATTTTGGTACATCTACACAATGGAATATTATGCAGCAATGAGGAGAGATGAAGTCATGAAATTTGCTTATAAATGGATAGACCTGGAGAGTATCAAGCTAAGTGAAATGAGTCAGAAAGAGTAGGACAGACATAGAAGGACTGCACGCATTTTTGGAGTATAAAATAACATAACATGTGGCTGACACCCAAGGACAGTAGATACAAGGACCAGAAAGATTGCTTCATAGCTGGAAGCCTGCCTCATGAGCGGAGGGGAGAAGGTAACTGAAATAGAGAAGGGATCACTAAGAAAATGATGGCTGGAGGAATTAGTCGGGATGGGCTGAAAGTAGATAACGGACCAAACATGATAAACTCTCAGCATCTGTATTGCAAACCATAATACCCAAAAGTAGGGAGAGAGTATAGGGAATATTGTCTTCCATGAAGGTAGGGAGAGGGTGGGAAAGGGGGGGATACTGGGGATATTGCTGGTGGGGAAAGTGCATTGGTTGAGGGATGGGTGTTTGATCATTGCTTGATTGTAACCCAAATAAGAAAGCTTGTAACTATCTCACGGAGTTTCAATAAAATTATTTTTTTTAAAAAGAAAGTAATTATTGCCATCATATGTAAGAGAAATATGTGTGTAGTATTCAGGATTGGATTGACGACTACCACAAAACCAGGATAGATAGTGATATACTTATAACTATATACCTGTATGTATAAAACTAACATGATTTATTCATTGAATTCTCAGTGTGCATTTGCATTATTGGGCAATGTATAATTTATTTCTTTGTCTCCTGGATTACTTTATGTCAGCCTACTGCCATCTACTGGGTTCTTTTAGAAATGCCATGCTAATCACCATAGTAAAATTCCAAGTTTTTGTAACTTTAAAATTTGTTACTGGATATTGATATCTGGGTGAATTTTAATCCCTTTTTATTTTATATTTTTAAAGTACTTTTAGAAACATAAATTAGTTGTTTCATTACTGTTTTTGATCATTTTTCATCTCAGAAATACTGGAAATCAAATGTCACCAATGGATTATCTTGAATATCCTCACTGTAATTCTTGTGTTAAAAGGCACTTTAAAAACATTTGTTTAGCTGTTAATTTCATTATATATGTATCTTTAAAAATTTTTCCATTGTTTTGTAGTTATATACACATGCATATCTATATATCATGGTTATTGTTAGTATTGTGAGAGGGAGATTAGATCTTAAAATGCTACACATCTATCACATTTCTAACTAGTTAATAAAATGATGATATAATATTATTTCACTGGAAAATGAAACTAAGTTACCCTGAGTTGTGTACACAATCCTGCTAGAAGGATGAAATTAAATGAATTAATTTTAGCCTTATAATATTGTTTTCATATTTTGGGTCATGCACTGGTATGAATTTTATATACTGTCTTCAGCTATAAAATTAATTCATTGATAATTATTGCTATGTTATAGTAAATTATTATGTATAAGTTTATACATTATATATAATGGGATTCATGTAGTTCTTGAGTATTATCTTTAGGATATGACTAGTGCTCTTTTAGGTAGAAGTAAAAGCCTTGCTACTTTCATTTGTAACATGCATGGACAACATAATAGGGAAAATACTTCCATGAGGAACTTAAACATCAGCACCGTGATCTTGGACTTTCCTGTAACCAGAACTATGGAAAGTTAATTTTCTTGTTTCAGCTACTCAACTTGTTATACCCACATAAATTAAGATATAGTCCTTTTGCCAAGCAAGCTCTGCCTTAAGAGAAGACATTATTGTTTTTGTCAAAAATTTGGTTCAAGGGGACTGAAGCAATAGTATGGCACTTGTATTATACATGGCTGACCTGGGTTCAATCCCTAGTACCCTATATGGTTCCCTGAGCTCTGCCAGGAGTGATCCCTTTGCACAGAACCAGGGGTAAGACTTGAGAACTGACAGATGTGGCCCCCAAACAAACAAACAAAAAGATATATACTGACCCTCAACAATCCCCCAAATGATCCCAAGTAGATTGATCTTAGCACTGAAAACTCTGTGGCAATTTTCAGGATGGGAAATGGGAGTCAGCAGTTATACCTCCCTTCTAGATAGCAAAGCAGACCCACACATAAATGCTTCTGGCATATAAGTGACTCAGTTCCAGAGCTCCTAGACCGTGTGATCCCACATGCAGTCTCTTGACACCTTCTCCTAATTTCACAGTTCTAACAGCCCAGTGGGAGCACAACAAATTTGATGGGGAACTTGAGTAGAAGTTCACCAGGCTCAATAGTGTAAACAGAAGGCTCAACCAGCACCTACCAGCTTAGTAAATCCTCAGTTAATCTTACATCATTATGAGATATAACAATTAGCACAAATTGGCTTTTTATTTATTTTCCATTAGTTCTTTTTGTCCTTTTCTTCTAATAAGCAATATGAAATAAATTTATTTGGAGCTTCCAATAGGGTATACTTGTGGGTGAGTAGAAAACTAGGGACATTGGTGGAGGAAGGTCACACTGGCTATAGGATTGGTGTTTGAACATTGAATTCCTGAAACAACTATATTGGGAATAAATTTCTAAATCACCACATTTAAACTTAGGAATGGATTATGAGTCTTCAGAGTTGAAATACAGCTTCCCACATGTGAAATGAATGTGCTAGCCCTTCAGGACCATAGAATGTGAATGAACTTGCAAAATGGGTCATTGTAGAAACAATTAGTTAAGATCAGTTCACACTGAGATATGGTAGTTTCTGAATCCACTATGTGTATATTAGAAGAAAAGAGAGTAGACAGCAATATACAGATATATAAACGCATAAGAAGACTACTATTACAACACAGGCAGTGTATGAAAATATATAGATACAGTGAAGGATCAGCAATCAATCATGGCCACCACCAGAAGGTAGAAAACCGCAAGAAAGGTACCTACTCAGATTTCTCAGGGCACTATGGCCTGGCTGACACTTGATTTCTCAAAACTGAAGAACAAATTATATTAAGCTATATATAATAGTATATATATATGTGTATTACATATAATAATATATAATATTATATTAAGCTACTCTTAATATATGCCATGTTCAAGGCCACTCTCCACATATTCAGAGGAGCCTCATGCTTGAGAGAGCCAGCAGAGGAACCCAGGTGTGCGGGACTGGGGGCCGGGATCTCCAAGGCTGCTCGGATCAGGACTGGGCTTCTTCCACCCAGATTCCCTATTTCCCAGTTGCTGGCTGTCACTCCTAGAAACTGCCCCTGATGCCATGTAATCCTATCAACAGTGAACATCCAGAAACTATAATACCAAGCTCCCAGAAGCGACATATGATAGCCTAGTTCTTCCTCTTGGAGAACCTGACAAGCTACTGAGTGTTTACTGCCCACACCAGGGAGAGCCTGGCAAGCTCCCTGTGGCGTATTCATATGCCAAATACAGTGACAATGATGGGTCTCATTTCTCTGACCCTGAAGAGCCTCTAATGCGACACCATTGGGAAGGATGAGTAAAGAGAGATGCTAAAATCTCAGGGCTAGGATGAATGGAGATGTTACTTGGTCTGCTTGAGTAAGTTGATAATCAACGGGATGACAGTGATACAGTGATATTAAGCTACTATAATATTAAAATATTATATTAACATATTATTTTAAGCTGTTATATTAAGCTACACTGGTATGGTCTTAACTATGGAAGTTCAAGGGTCGTGAGTTTCTTTCCACAACCCCACCTTACCAGAGAGTCTCTTTCATTTGTGGACTTTTCTTTACTACAATCACATACCTCCTTACATTTTGAACCGGAAAAGTTCCTTTCCAAACATGTGGTATGTTTCAACATAAGACATGTTCTAGCAGTATGACTTCAAACACAGAAGTCCTAAAAATACCCTTCTTGTGATTCCATTTTGCTTTTATCATTCTCCACATAAAAAGCTAAAGAACGATAGCTATTCCAATTCAAATGTTAGCTCTAAAACTACATGTGTGCATTATCCTCTCCCTTCTCTATTCTGTCTCCCCTGTTTCCCATACCCCAACTTCATTAAAAAATAATGATTAAGTTATCTGTTGAAAAACAAAGGATTGCACTGAAAATGCAGCTTTCTAACTGGTCTGTTCCATGTACACATCTCAGAACTTTGAGTAGATAGTGATTTTATTTAGTCACCATAAATTGTCTATATTCAGACAGATGGGAAGAGTTGATTCCATCCATTTCATCCAGCCACTTGCATTTTTATTTGCTAACTCTTCTGCCTTTTCATGCTTTATCAAAACTTGAAGAATATAGTTTTTTTTTTCCAGTTTCACGATAGTTTTTTGTTTCTTAGGAATCATTGTCTCCACAGAATGGACAGGAGAAAAATAAATCTTAAATATATCTTGTTCTCAAAATGGTATTTTTCATTTGTTTTAGAATTTTGGTTAAATGCTTTACTATAATTATCATGAGAAGATTGCCAACAATCAAAATGCACATGTGATTATAACTAAACTACAAATAAACTAGAATTATTGTTTTATTCTCCTCTAACAAAATAATTTTGAGGGGTTGGAGAGATAATACAGCAGACGGGATGCTTCACTTGCACACAATCAACCTAAATTCGGTCCTCAGCATTGCACATGGTCCCCTGAGCACCACTAGGAATAATTCCCGAGCAAAGAGCCAGGAGTAAGACCCTGACCTTTGTAGGGTGTGGCACAAAACCAAAAAACAAAACAAAAAATAAGGATAAAACCAAGGAACTCATATATACATGCATTATCAGTCACTTTTCATGGATTCGGAGCTTGATCAACTTTTTTTTTTCATTCTTAACTCTCTCTTCTACTGTCGGTGAAATTATACTGAAAGGATGAATATAAACTTTTGATTTTTTATTCATTTGTTTCTGAATTACAGTCCTGCTACCCAGAGCTTACTCTTAAGATATGGCCGGGGAACATAGGAGCCATATGCAGTAATGGGGATGAAACCCAGGGAGGCCACATGCAAAGCAAAGACTTTATCCTCTGTATTAGCTCTCTGACCTGCAAACATATTTTACTTTTATTTTTTAAGTCGTTTTCTTTCTTTTTTTAAAAAAATTTTATCGAATCACCATGAGATGATTACAAGTTTTCATGTTTGGGTTACAATCACACAATGATTCACAAACATATTATAATAGAAATTATTTAGTTCTGTTAATGTTCAGCAACTAGAATTATATGACAATGAAAACTGAAGTTTAAAAAAATACTATTGTTATTGTTGTTTTTAAATGGTAGAATTTGTTTGGGAGCTTGCTGTACTCAGGGATTACTCCTGGCTCTGCACTCAAAGATTTTTCCTGGCAGTGCTGGGGGACCGTATGTGGTGCTGGGGATCGAACACACGTGGTTAGAAATGTGCAAGGCAAGTGCATTACCTGCTATAGAATCTTTCTGGCCCTGAATATAAAATTTAAATGAAAAACTTTAAAAACTGATAATTTGCTTTTCCCAAAGAACTCTTATTTTAGATACCAGTTTGAATATTTAATTACTGAAAAATTCAAATTAGACTATTCTTATTCCAGAAGTGAAATAGATGTGTTCCATATAACTTTTGAAGTTTAGTAAGAGTTCCTATAAGTAAGTATCTTCTTTACTAACTGGCTCAACACAAATTTATTATCTGGCCGTTTTGGAATTCAGAAGTATAAAGTCAGCTTCAGGCTAAAATCAAAGCAGTACCATGACTCTTGTTTTAGAGATTTTAGAGGAGAATATGTTTCTTTACATTTCAAGCTTCATCCTTTGACTAGCCATCCCCTATACTAATTCCCAAACCAGCAGTGCTCCATGACTATCTCTGATAATTTGACAACATATTAAAGATCTAAAGATCTTTGTAATTGCGTTGAACTCATGGGGATAACTAGAGTATTCTGCCTCTCACAAAATCCTACATTACATATTCAATTTTTTTTTTACTATAACCTATTTACATCGATAGGAGTTAGACATGCTCATCTGTTATGGCTAATATTTAACCTGCTACAACCTCTCAAAATTATTTCATAGAAGTTAAGATATGTTGATGATTTTAAAATGGTAACAATGATAGTAAAACTATTGGGAAAAGGAATAGAAAGACACTTTTTAACATAACGTATAGTAACTTTGGAGGTATTTTCTTTTAAGAGCAGGAAGTACACAATTATTATCATGTTAAAATTTTGTTAATTTTTGAACATCAGTATTTTCTAATGAAATGTATTTTATAAAATTATTCTGCACCATTAATATTTAGAAGATGAAATTGTATCAAGAAAATTAAAGTTTAAATGATTATTTTAAATGAGAGATTATTTCTAAAATAAATTTTATTTATTCAACAGATTTTCTTTCTTTAAATACATTTTAAACAGATTTTTAAAACAGATTTTAAATAAAATAAATTTTATTTATTCAACAGATGTATGTTCATCATGAATATTTTATACAATTAACTTATATTAAACTTTTATTGAGATGACATCAGAAACAATCTAATATTCAATGTCTACTGGGTTGCTATATTTGTAAAAATTTTAAATGAGTGAAATATGACAAGATTTTAATTTCATTTGGTTTTAATGGGAAAACTGCACAAATATTAGAGAATTATATAATTATGCAAAATACATTCATCAAATTGATTTAAAGGAAAATTTTCATGAAGTTCAAAATACCCTAGAGTAGCTAAACTATAAATTTGGGGCCTGAAATTATCTTTAAGATAATCGTCATTAGGAATTAAATTTGCATAAAAGTCATAGATGAGAATTTAAGATTAAACTAAGAAAAAAATCAAGATTATTATTTTACTAAATGCAGAAACATATGTCTTTACTCTCTGACATTTTCATTAAGAAGACCTGGAGAAAAGGTACAAGAGGCAAATCTTGCATGCAGCTGACTCTGGTTCCATCCCAGCTCTGCCTATGGTCCAGTTAGCACTGCCAGGAATCACTCTGTGCATAGAACTAGAGGTAAGCCCTGCCCACTGTGCTCCTTGCCACCTCCCACCTCTGCTGTGCAGGCGGGATACTCTCGGTAGCTTGCCGGACTCTCCGAGAGGGACCAAGGAATCAAACTCGGGTCCGCTGCATGCAAGGAAAACACCCTACCCGCGGTGCTATTGCTCCAGCCCATATATACTTATATATGTATGCATATATATATGTATATATATATATAGCCATGTTTGCTTTATATATCTCCAGTATAGTCTAAGATTAGGTTTGATAGGAATTTATAGATTATTTTCTTTAATTACCAAAGTTACAAAAATGTATATTTATAATAATGAAAAGTGTGAAAAATCGACTCTGTAATACAGTACTTTGGTGTTTTCCTTCCCTTTCCTTCCCTTCCCCTTCTCCTTTCTCTTTCCAGTCACCTCTCTTCTTCCTCCCTCAGATTTCACACCTGGTGATGCTTAGGGAACCATAACATCACTGGAAAGTGCCTCACCCCTGTGTTACCTCTCTGGTCCATTTGATATATTCTTATGATCATTAAATGTAATCATTTTAAAAATTAATAAATACAAAGATTTCTTTGTTTCTCGAGTCACACAGCAGTGCTTAGGACTTAGTCCTGTCTCTGCACTCAGGGATGAGTCGGACCACATGGGGTGCCAGGGTTGGTCACAGGGTTGGAGGACATGTGGTGCTCTACTTACTGTACTATCTTTCTGGTCTAAAATTTAAAATATAATAATAAATTATAGAATTTTATTAGAATTTCAACTTCTTGTTATTACTTTAATTTTTCTTGTTATAGTAAATTTGAATAAATGTGTACTGAATTACCTGATACAATCATGAATTATAGCATAAAATTGCAAAATTATATTTTTTTATATTTATGGCTTTAAATATTATTATCCTTGGAGAATATTTTAAATGTTTAATTGCTAACATCTCTAAATCATAAAAACATATTTTACTATATTAATACATTTTGCCAAATATTTATCCAATATTATATATATATATATATATTTTTGCTTTTTGGGTCACACCCAGCGATGCTCAGGGGTTACTCCTGGCTTTGCACTCAGGAATTTACTCCTGGCGGTGCTTGGGGGACCATATGGGATGCCGGGGATCGAACCCGGGTCGGCCGCGTGCAAGGCAAACGCTCTACCCGCTGTGCTATCGCTCCGGCCCTCCAATATTATATTTTTAATTGGAAAACTGGATTGCCTTTATTTTTAACTCAATAACACAACTATGGTTGAAAGTGATTCCTTTGACAATGAGTAAAAAATACCTTCTTTCATTAATGTTTTAGAATTACATTTTCCTTTTATAAACATATAGTTCACACTTATGTAAATTTGTAAAATATTTTCTAATGAATTATTCTTGAGTTTAAAATTTTTGTGAACATTCAATGTTTTTAATGACTTTTCAAAAGTTAACTAAGGTAGTGTTCATGGAATGATAGTTTCTTTCTTTATTTTTTTTCTTTTTGAGTCACACCCAGGGTGCTCAGAGGCTATTCCTGGCTCTGCACTCAGGAATTACTCCTTGTAGTGCTCAGGAAACCATATGGGATGCTCGGAATCGAACCCAGGTTGACCACGTGCAAGGCAAATGCCCTACCCGCTGTGTTATTGCTCCAGCCCCTGGATTGACAGTTTCTATCTAGTAAAACATGGCTAATGTTTTTGTGATGATTATTTCATTGAAAATTAATCTTCATAAACTAATATTGTTCTAACAATCATTATACAAACTATCAACTAATTTAAATAGCTGTTTGGAAAGTGGAGTATTTATTAAGTTTATATGCTTTAGTTTTTCAACATCTAACAAATCCTGATATAATAATAACCACAGTATTTAAAGATGGTGACTTTTATTGTTTCACTGGTTAAGTGGTATGGCCATGGTCAACAACTAGTTGGTGATTGAATTAGAATTGGAACCCAGATAAATCCGAGTCCCAGCCCGTGCTAATTTCACTTTGCTACTTTTGTATTGCTAATTGTTACACAATTTAGCTGCTGATGAGATTATGGGATATGCTTAGTAAAATCTTGGAAAAATAACTGCCCTCATATTATCAATTTTCATAAATGGTCCCATAGTAACTATTGAGTTCTCTCATATATCTTGAAATATTTAAAGGTAATTTTATTTGGGCACTCTGGAGTAACAATTCTTGCTGAGCTTTGCTGTGATCTGACTAATCAAGATAACTTTCAGTCCAATGAGGTCATGATTTATGATAGATCCTGAATTTTATTAAAGTGAATTTTAAATTACTTACATTCTCAATGTGACAGATGTTAGTGTGGAATTAATAAAATAAAACCTCTTATTTTTAGTGAAGTATCAATGTGTTTATTTGAAGACTGCTGTTCCTGCACCGATAAGCAAATCTTTGAGAAGACCTGAGTGAACTAACATTCTCTGCCTGTGTGCTATGGACAAGTGTTTATAAGAAGCTGTTTCTTGTAGTTCTCTAGTGTGTAATTATTTATTACTAAAAATACAATAGTAATAGTCTTAACTGTGATTGCTTATCACACTTAAATGTGGAATTATTATTCCAAAGAGTTTTAAAATATCATTTTGAAATATTTCCTTAAAATATTTGTATATCTTTAATGGAAATTGCTCTGTTGAGAAGCTTAAGATTTTAATAAATAATTTTTGAATATAGAAAATATTAATTAAATTTTGGGTTACATTTCTTTTCTTGTAATGTCATTCATAGGTCAGTTATAGAATAATTTCTCCAATGTACTTTTATCCCACGTTCTGCACAAGCATTTCAAGATCTAATGGATCCCTTTCTTTGATATAATTGTGGATACTGGTTAGAAAAATGTATAGTAATAACAAATACAAACAATTCAAATAAAATATGTGTATTTATGTATTGCAATGATAAGTTTTTACCTGTTGAACTCTGATAGCATTATTTATTTATTTTCATTATACTAGTTTCATCATGACTGTAATATGGTCAAACATATTTCATAGGTAACAATTTGAATTCAAATCCAGGTACTGCAATTAGATAGCTGTCTAAGTTAGAAAAATTGTGCTTTAAACTCCAGATGTTTTTTAATATACAGCAGAAGTAGATCCTCCCATATGACTATTTTAGGTACAAATGCAATCTAAATATAAAGTAACAAAGTTAATATGATTATTGATATCAATAATAGTATAGTTCACATTGTCCTAGGCATTTTAAAATAAACAAATCTTATTGTTTCCTAATGGCTTTGTAGTGTTAGCCATGAGAAGCAGACTTCATACAATTCAACATTCTTCCTCTTGTGGTTTTTAATTCAGTCCCAAATATATCTTGCATCTAAGTTTTAGCAGCTATAGTTGATTAGTGGGCTGGAACGATGGCACAGTGGGTATTGTGTTTGCTTTGCACACACCTAACATGGGTTCGATTCCTCTGCCCCTCTCGGAGAGTCCAGCAAGCTACCCAGAGTATCTCGTCCCCATGGCAGAGCCAGGCAAGCTACCCATTGCGTATTCGATATGCCAAAAACAGTAACAAGCAGTCTCACGATGGAGACATTACTGGTGGTCGCTCGAGCAAATCGATGAGCAGTGACAGTGACAGTTGATTAGAAAATATTGAGGTGCCTTTTAGAAGTAATATTTCTATTAACTGTAAAACATTGATGTTATATTTTGTCCTTCCAAATGTCTCGATTTTTGGACACTCATACAGCATTTAAAAGTCTTTTAAGGACTGAATGTTTCACTAAAGGAAAATGCTGCTTATGGGGTTGACTTTAACCTGTCACTGTCACTGTCTTCCTGTTGTTCATCGATTTACTCGAGTGGGCACCAGTAACGTCTCCATTTGCCACAGCCCTGAAATTTTACCAGCCTCTCCTTACTTGTTTTTCCCAATGATTGGAAGCTCTTTTCAGGGTCAGGGTAATGAGACTTGTTATTGTTACTATATTTGGTATATCAAATATGCCACGAGGATCATGCCAGGCTCTGCCGGGGAGCTTGCCATGACTTTAACCATGGACCATAAACACATAGTTTTAGAACCAGATCTTGACGCTTGAGGACTAGACAAGGCTCAGGAACTTAAAACTTTTGTTCAAAATTTGACTTGACCTTCATTTGCTACTTGGCCTGAGGTAGTTATTTGTTCTTGCTATAGCTATATCCTTTTCTTTAATACCTCAACATTAGATTTGATTAATTGTAAATTATCAATTTCAATTGTAAATTATAATTGTAATTATCAATTATAGATTGGTAATTAGTAAATTATCCAAAGTCTAATATATTTATTGAGTTATTATTATGCATATCTATTCAGAAAATTTAACATTAGCTATATTAAAAAGCATTTGTACACTTAATAATATTTTTAAGTATTATATTATTAAGAAATATGTGGCAACATCTAAGTAGGATCTAAACAATTTTTATACCAATGTGCTCACTGAAAATCATGAATTGGCATCATCACCGTAAAAACACAGAATGTGTTTCTTAAAGGGAATTTATGTCTAATTTTTCTTTTACTTTTTATCCTTAATTTAATGGTGATGCATAGCATTTCATTTAACAATGATGAATCACTGTAATACCTTAATCCCAGATATGAGGGGTAGAATATTAAAACCAAGGTTTCTGAATTCTATACTTCTTTTCACCTTAAAACTTAATCTTTGGCAATTCTATAAATTGAATGTAGTACTTCACACATAAAAGTATTGCTTTTATAGGGTCAGGAATGTGACCTTACTATTAAGTCACATTCCTGGCCCTATAATTACTTTTTATTCGCTGTATAAATTTCTCATGACACGAGTAGCATTTCTATTATTTAATTAAAACAAAGTTTCACAATTAATTCACATACTAAGTATTATATTTTATAGTTACATACAGATGTTTGTATAATTTTAGTTCTTACTGTTTATTAAGAGTAAGTTTAATAAGTGTCTTAATATCTCTTCTCTAAAGTTTCAACATGACAGGATTACTCTAGGATTTTGTGGCATATTATGTAAGAAATGTTCTTTACATATCTGACAGATGATACATTCTACCTGTTCTGCATCTCCTAGACAAAGTATTTCATTCATTATATCCACTGACAAAGTTCCATGATACTTCCTCCCAGTAGGAAACTTATTGTAAGAGTAGGAAACTTATTGTAACTTATTGTAAGAAAATAATTATATTTTCTCCCCTAATTCCCTTTTATTTCTCACACCGCAATTCCAAACCATAGCAATTACTCATCAAAATACCAGCACTTACATTCTGGTGTTATGTCTTAATTTTTGTCCCTGTTGTACCAATGTACATATAGTACATAGCCTATACTAACTTGAGGAGTCAAAGAGAGGACAGTGGTAAGAGATTTGATGGACAATAATGGAACATTTCCTCATCGTATACAATTTCTTTTCAAAAAAGAAAGGAAAATAAAGAAAGTACTGTGCCTTTAAAAGAGGTAAATTTAGGTTGCTTCCCTAAGGGTCAAGCATACACCTTTTAATGAGAATAGAAATTTCATAGTCAGTGGCACAGAGAATATATTGCAGCATTACTTCCTAGAAAGTAGCAATTTGAGTGATTACTGTCTTCTGTATATTGGCTCATATTTACCTTCCCTGGTTCAGTTTTGGGTTCAAAATAATAAAGAAATATTGCTGGATCGCAAAGAAGGAGGAAAATAATTGTTTAACTGTAAATAGCAAAGCATCTGGGTGATTCATTCCCAAATTCTTTATAACCATAGAAAATAATTACAGTACTCTATTCTAAAAATGGTACAGAATGATTATTAAGCAGATGTACAGCTATTTGTCACTGAGGTTGGACAATTTCATTTATAAGCTAGCGTGTTTATGTAACAATTCTGGACCAAACCTACACCATCTGTGTTAGTTAAAAGAGCTTCTTTGGAACATGTGCTGCTAACAGTCCTGAAACAACTGTGTTGCTAAGGATCAGGGGGGTTGTTCTGTGTGATTGGATCCTGACATTTTACACTTCACTTACCCTGGGGAAGAACTCATCTGAATATTTTTTCTTGTTATCTACATGTAATTTACTTAGAGCTATGCAATTCTCTCTGTGATAAATTATTAAAAACATTAATGGTATGAATACTAAGATGTGTACCTCACTGAGCTAGAGCTAGTACCTACCTCCAAGACAAGTTGACTTTAAAATGTTACCAAGTCTATTGACTCTTAGATTCTCCTGGTTCAAATTTTGAGTTGATATTCTAGTCAACATGTAAGTAGGAGAAATTATTTAACTCTGGGTCTCAATATGTTTCTCTTTAAACTAGGTATAATAATTATCACCCTATAAAATTTATTGTTAAACATAGGAAAAACTATTGTACCATATGCCTCAATATAAATGACACATAAATACGATTTCTAATTATTTAATTTGACTTTTCAGACAAAGAATGCATGACTTTGATGTTTTAAAAAACACCAATATTTGAAATATTATATAAATGAGCAAAGTTGTGGCCTGAAGTGATCGTATAGTTAGTAGAGGGCTTGCTTTGGAAATGAGCAAACAGGATTCAATTCCCAGTACCTCATATGGACCCCCAAGCCCACCACCAGTGATATCTGAACACAGAGCCAGGAATAAGCCATAAGCACTGTCAGGTATTGCCTCCCAAAAAGACAACAATAAAATAAGCAAATTGAAATCAACCTCCTGAGAATTTATTCAATTCCCTGCCTCACTTCCCAAATTTTAAAAGTGACTATACAAATCTTAAACTATAGTGTTACCAAATAATCACTGTATCACTGTCATACCATTGTTCATCTATTTGTTTGAGTGGGTGCCAGTAACATCTCTGTTCGTACCAGTCACGTGCTAGTGTAGCCCGATGGCATATTGAAGGCTCTTTCAGGATCAGGGAAATTAAGACCATAATTACCAAATAATATTTTTTATAAAAGGGATTGCATTCCATTTCTTTGGGAGGTGGCTTATTAGTCATGTCTAGTAATGTCTTGAGGGTTTTATACTTTAATTTTTCCTGCATATTTTCTTATTCTTTCATGAAATATTCTTATAACTAGATAAGAATGATGTTTACTCCTCCTCATTTTATTGTATCTGCTGATATTATTTAAGAAATGTTACAATATTGTATCCTATATTTTCCTTCTTTTTTAATTTATTAATTTTTCTATGTACACTTAAACAAATTTATAAAATCGCTAAATTTTATAAATAATGGTACTCGAGATAAGATTGTGCTCTCTTATTTTTCCTGCCTTATTTAGAACTTTGAATATCCTATTGGCTATTTATTAACTTATTAATTATACTCTCCTGAGCCTCTACATTCTTATTTATATTTTTCAATTTAATATTCATGGATAAATGAATTTTAAGTACATACTCTCTATTTTCCTACTCTGCTGTATACTTGCTGATCTGTGGCAAGAAGGCCATAGTTATTCATTGTGATCTGTAACTTAAAACATATTTCTAAAAGTTTTTTGTCACAGCTTGTCACACCTTGTAGTGTTCAGGGCTTATTCCTGGCTTAGCACTCAGGGATAACTCCTGGGCGTGCTTGGGGGACTATATAGGAGCTATGAACTAAACCCGGGCAGCTGCACGAAGGCAGTCGCCTACACCTACCCCTTGTACTATATCTCTGTTCCCTTAAAACAATTTCAAAAAAGAGATGTATGACCACATCCAGCTGTCTTCAGGGCTTGCTTTTGTTGGGCTCCGGAAGACCATATGGGGTGCCAGGGATCAAACTCTGGTCAGCCACTTCAGCGCAAAATCTTACCTGCTGTAAGCACACATTTTATTCTATTATTTGCACACTTGCTTATAGTGCTCTGCATACGTTTTTATGGCTCCAGGGAGCACCGTGTGCATGTTGGGTCGATCCTTGGCATCAAACTCACAATCCTAAACGTGCTTAGCAGGCATTCTACCACCTGAGCTATCCCAGAGGCCTCATTCTGCTAAATTCCTTCTAGGTTTACAGGAATAATTTTAATAATTGAGACTAAATGACATTTTAGTTGATTATTGAGATCCACTGAGGTTACTTATCTCAAAACGACTCTAGCACTTTGTACTCATATAGCTCAAATTCTTTTCATGCAATAATTCCTATCTCAGGTTTCTCGGCATAAAAACATCATGCAACTTATCATGGCACCCTACACATTTAACTTGCAACCAGAAAAATTTACCATGAATTTGCAAACCCAGAATCATGTAGCACTCAAAAGGCATGTGAATTATGGACTTTTTAAAAAAAAATACAGAAACCTTTAAGTTAGGATTTGTAAATTTCCAACCGGGTCCTTTATTCTCTTGTTTCCAAATTTCATGATTGTGCTGTAATATGTTCAGCTAATTTAAAAAAGTCATTTATTTTTCTTTACTTCAGGGTGCAATGTTTTCTATAATATTTTATGTTATTTTATGTTTGGTTTTGGGCTACACCTGACAATGTTTCGGAATTACCCCTGGTTGAGTGCTCAAAAATCATTCCTGGCAGTCATTGGAGACCATACAGGGTGCCAGAAAAGTATAAGAAAGACTATGTTATTTGCTTTAAAGAGTACAACTTGTCTTTTAAACAAATATTAATGTAAAAATAAGACTGTCAACATTGTTACTTAGCTATTGTTGAAAGAAGTTTGCTTCAACATATTGAAAAGAATTAGGTATCATTATGGTACTTACTGAAAAGAGTGTGCAACCATGATGCCTATTTCATAAATTTAAATAGAGAAATATAGAAAATGGATATAAATTTCCTACACACTCTGGGCTATGGAACTACAATACCATGATCTTTTTTTAAATTTTTATTTTATCACCCTGTGGAAAGTTACAAAGTTCTCAGGTTTATGTCTCAGTTATACAATATTCAAACACCATCCGTTCACCATGCCCATATTCCATCACCAAAATCCCCAGTATACCCCCCTCCCCCGCCCCCATACCCCCAATTGTATAGCTGATGAATTTCACTTCATTTTCTCTTTACCTTGATTACATTCCATATTTTAACACAAAACTCACTATTATTGTGGGAGTTTCCCCTCAAAAAAGACAGCCCTACTAAGGAAGCATTTGATAATTAGTTTTCCATTAAAAGATTGTATGTTTTCAGTTTTTAGAAAAGGTCGCGTGGTTCGGATGTGTCCCAGTCCCGCATCCTGGAGCCGTGTTAGTTGCTGCTCAGTGTCGCCAGGGCTCCATCTGGAAAAGGTGTGATGGCTGCACCTCCTCCGTCTGAATCCCGGGTGTTGCTGGCCCCGATTCGGGTCTGGAGCATTGTCCGGCCGCATTGCTCACCAGAATGCCTGGCTGCTTCTCTGTTGAATGTTACAATACCATGATTTTTAAAGAATTTAGAGTCACATGTATTATCCCTCAAGACTCACTATTCATTATTATTTTTACTTACCTTGCATTTATTCTTAAATATTGAAAAAATCATTATTTTAGTACTGATGCACTAGAATGGTGGAAACATATTAACGATACAAGCATGTGTCATTAATATAAGAGCACAAACTAGAAGAGATCATGTGCTTAATATATGGTTGTCAATAATAAACCCAAGGCCATTTCTGTGTTTACTCTGCATAATGGTTAATGGATAAAGGATAAAGAAAAAACTTTGTGATCTGATTTTATCATCAAAAATTTTTAGGCATAAAAAGAAACAGGCACTAAGAAATTCTTAAAAATTTTCTGTCTCTCCGATTTAATATTTACTTGTAGAGAAGTAATCAGACTGTGAAATGTTGGATAGGACTATGAATTTCTGGTTTCATTTACCATTAATTCCGATCTAACTCTATCTTCAGTATATTTGGATGTCACTCATATAAATAGAAAAATATGCTTTCTCAATTAAAGAAAAAATGACCCAGGCTGCAATGATCATAGAGTAACTAGGGAACTTGGCTTGCACAAGAAAGAACTGGATTTAATCCCTGGCACCCCATATAGTTCTTCAAGCCCACCCGGAGTGATCTTTGAGTGCAGAGCCTGGAGTAAGTCCTGAGCATTGCTGAGTGTAGCCCCAAACAAAACAAAACCAATGAAGAAAAAAAGCCATTTCATTCATCAATGACTGTTAAATTAATAATCATATTTCACTTTGTAGGAGAATTATTTCTTAAGATATGCCTAAGTTATTTTCAAAATTAGCATCACTTTGTTACTATACAAATGATCCAGGTAAATTGCTACCTTAAAATAGAGAATCAAATATGACAGACCTATTATCTAGCATAGATTTATAAAATTTTAAATATTTTCAAACATTTGTGGCACAGCTGGGAAGTTTCATCCATTTAAGACTTCGGTGTTGTTTGTAACTCTGATAGGAATGGAGGATTTTAGGGCGGCCTAATCGCTCATACAGGTGTTCCCATGGCTCACACTATATTTGAACCCCATCAAATATGGTGCAGAAATTATGGAAATTGGGTATTAAGTGTCCTATGGTGTATCTGGTGGCTGCTAAGCAGCTGTGTGGTATGGAAGGCTACCTGGAGCATGGCGGTGGCTGGGTAGAGGAGGTAGTAGAGGTCGGCCAATAGGTACTTATCTGGCATGGGTAGGGTGGGGCCTCTGGGTTTGATACCTGGGGCGCCGGAGATTGGGGGAGGCAGTCAGAGGATCTTGTTTCTGAGTCTCACTGAGCCTGCAGTCCAAAGTCACAAAGTTCTGCTTTACCTGGTTCTGCGGGGTTTCACTCATGCGTGAGGTTCGGCCCAGGTGTCTGGAAAGCGGCCTGGAGCGTGGATGTTGCTGGGAAGTGGCAAGCTACTGAGAGTACCCCACCTGCATGGCAGAGCCTGGCAAGCTACCCTTGGCATATTCAATATGCAAAAAACAGTAACAACAGTGGGTCTCATTCGCTTGACACTGAAAGAGCCCCCAATATAGCAGTGTTAAGCCTGTTGTCTGTCATTTACAAGCTGTTCACTCAAGTCATCCTGAGTAGAATAGGCAGAACATTAGATGAAGGACAACCATGTGAGCAAGCCGGGTTCCGAAAAGGATTCAGCATGATCAACCATATCCACACAGTGACCAAACTCACTGAAGTTCTGAGAGAGTTCAAGATGCCGCTCTGTCTAACATTCATCGACTTAAAGAAGGCCTTCCATTCTGTTGAGGCTGAAGTGGTCATCAAAGCCCTAGTCAAACAGGGCGTTCAAACTCAGTACATCAGGATCTTCCGAGAGCTGTATTACAGATTCACTACCAGGATCTCACCATTCTACAAGGAAGTGATCACTGATTTAAAGAGAGGGGTTCGGCAGGATGATATCATTTCACTGAAACTCTTCAGTGTCACACTCGAGAAAGTCATGCGAAGACTGGAATGGGAAGGAATGGGAGTGAAGATAGACAGTCGGCAACTACACCACCTCTGCTTCCCTAATAACATCATTATAATAACACCAACCATTAGCCAAGCAGCATAAATGCTGGACAACTTTGACCCTGAGTGTGGAAAGGTCAGACTGCAACTGAATCTCACCAAGATGATGTTCATAAAAAACAAACTAGTTCCTGACATTTAATTTGCTCACAACAGAACAGACATATCCAAATGCAGCAGCTATGTGTACCTGGTTTGAGAACTCAACATGAGGAACGACTTGGCACCAGAACTGTGCAGGAGGAAGAGAGCAGTGTGGCCCGCCTTCAAGAGTGTCGAAAAAGTGGTTAAGAGAACCTCTAGCTTAGGGGAAAACTTTTCAGTTCCACCGTTCTTCTTGCACTGACATATGCCTCAGAGACCTGGGTCCTATGCAAACAGGATGAGAACGCTATTCGGGTATCTCAAAGAGGAATTGAAAGAGCTATGCTTGGAGTACCACATTTCAGTCAGGTAAGAGAAAGAATCCGGTGTTGCAACCTCTGTAGATGATCAAGAATCAGGGACGCTGTCTCCTTTGCCAAGGCGCTGAAAATCAGATGGGCCAGACATATTAATGGGATTTAGAGCTATTACCGACTGGATTCCATAGGACGTCAAAAGACCGCATTGCTGCCCACCTAGGGGATGGTCAGACTTCTATGTCAAAACCCTGAACAGATTGCTTGTGTTTCTTAATATTTCTGGAGTGAGCAGATACCACTGGGCTGTAATAGCATGTGACAGGCATGAATGCAGATGTTACTAGCACCCACTCGAGCAAATCTAAGATCAATGGGATGACAAGAGACAACTTTTTTTGTCACACAAAAAAAATCTGTAGGTTTTCCTCGATATGATTTAAAGTGAAGACTAACAAACTCCCCAAAGCCTAATGCTGTAAATAATATTGAGATGACCAGACAAAAACCCAGTCAGTAACTGTGTTCTCACGTCAGAGTGAACTCTACAGGTTTAAGATATGAATTAAACCTTTTAAAGATTACAGTAAAAATTCGCCATGTTGCATTGATAGAGAATTTGTTTTACAAAAGTTTCCTGAAATAAAATGCCTAGATACTTTAATAAGCACAAAAAGTATGATCATGTAAAGTATGATGTATTCTTGAAACATTTTTACATTAGGAGAGGAAAAAAAGGAGAAAGAGAAACACCAAACTGATTTGCCATTTTCATAGTTACACACTCTACATTTGAATAGTTATGCCGAATAGAAAATGTGGCCTTCATAGCAGAGTCCTTGATGTTTCTCTTATTATAAAAGGAGACATAAAGTGGGTGATCTTAAACCACAAGCTACTCATTTCCAGCCTGTGAAGGAAGCACACATAAATCTTACCTTTCAGACTAGTGACATTTTATTAATTTATAGTAACTATTTTCTGATTCAAAATCTACTTTGGGGAAACCTTTTAGGAAATTATCTTGCCTAGCTGAAAAGATGAGATCTTTAATAACTAACCACTGTGTCTAAGGAAAGTTGATTTACAGACCCATTCCTTTCCTGAAATAAAGGTTATTCTCAAGGATATGTGTTGGTTGTATTTACTTGTGTGTGTGTGTGTGTGTGTGTGTGTGAGAGAGAGAGAGAGAGAGAGAGAGAGAGAGAGAGAGAAAGAGAGAGCAAAGAGAGAGCAAAGAGAGAACAAAGGGAGAGGGAGAATAAGAGCAAAGGAGTTTGTTCTCATTTTGGAGATTTGCAGATGGCCACATTGATTGGATGATCTAAGCCAAACTAATTTTTTTTGCTGTACTTAATGTAGGATTTTAAAATGTGCTGCTTTTTTAAATGGTCAGTTATAGTATTTACCACCTATTTAAAAAAGGGCTATAAAATTATTTATTTCTTCAACTGTGGATAAATATAGCCAACTCCTTAAAAATCAACTAATTTGTTTTCCTTTAAAATAAAGATTACTACTGTGATTTAAGATTTTAGTTACATCATAATAACTTATAAATGGATACGATTTGTGATTACTGATTTTCTGAACTGCAAATTGTGGCAAATTAATCATTCTGTAAATTTATACCATTAAAACTCTGAGCAGACTAAAACATGATTTATTGTTTCGGGGGAAAAAAACTCAAGATCTGAGGGTCTTATATTCAATGAAATTTTAAAATATGATTTTCATAACAGAATAGCTGCCACTTTTCTAAGGTTAATATGATTCGCATTTCATCTGTTGGTGACCAAAGATCATTCAAATGACTAGGAAAATTATTCTTTGCTTTGTCTATATAATCAAAATATAGATAAACAGCTGGAATACTCTAGGAAATAAGATCGAATGTAGTGTAAGGAAATAAAATACCCATCTTATGTAGGGGAATTACAGGATGGATATTTCTGCAGTGATTATAATCTACAGTTAGATATATTCACTTACATCTATATGTGTCTTTTCAGTTGACAAGAAATTGAGCTTCAGTAGTTAATCTCCCAGAGTTTACCTTAAGAAGGGTGGGGAGATGATGTCTTAAACTTTGTATAGTACCTTTAGAAATGTTGAACATGAGTTCTACATTTATAACTTCACGTATAGGAATAAAGTGATTTTAAGAAAGACTAATTTTCTTATGCCACTTTTGAAGCTTTTAAACATTTCTACTGAAGTATTCTGACTGCTAATTTTTTAATTTTAATTCTATTTCATAGAAGTGTGGTAGTCTGGTGTAAGGAAAGAAGAGAAGCTAAATTATTAGATGCTACCATATAGGGAATCACTGTGATAAATGAGGCCACTCTTCACATATATTTAGAACATTATTCCTTCTTATTATCAATTGAAGGAGTCAGTTGTTAATTAATTTTAGTATTATGATATTTTTCTATATTATATCTATACCTTTAGCTTATTTTTGTCATATATTCATTGCAAAATCCCTTATGCTAACATGCCTGATAAAGCTAAAATGTAAAAATAATAAACTAAAAAATCTTTACATATATGAGAAAGATCTTAACTACTAATCATTGGGGAATACTTAAAAAATTGAAATTGAAACACCATCCTCACTCCTCCAAATGAAAACTTTATGATGGTAGAAATCTTAGAAAAAAAAATGTGGAAAAATGGAAACACCATCCTCACTCCCCCAAATGAAAACATTTATGATGGTAGATATCTTGGAAAACAATGTGGAAAAACAGAGACCTTCATATACAAATAGTGGGAGCACAGGTTAATATAGTTCTTTAGACCTCTATGTTAGTCTCTAGAGAAATTGGATGTGCATATAAATCGTGCCCCAAATTTTCCACATCAGAAATTCATTTATATGAGAACAAACTCAGATTTGGATACCTATTAAAATGTTTGGAAGAGTAGCAGGAGGTAGGGTGTTTGCTCTGTGCACGACCAACCTGGGTTCAAGTTCCATATGCTACCCAAGCAATCAAGAGTGATCCCTAAGCACAGAGTCAGGAGCACATCCAAGTGTAGCCCAAAATGTGAAATAATAGTAATCACTGTATCACTGCCACTGTCATCCCATTGCTCATCAATTTGCTTCAGTGGGCACCAGTAATGTCTCCATTTTGAGAATTATTGTTACTGTTTTTGGCATATCAAATATACCACGGGTAGCTTGCCAGGCTCTGCTGTGTGGGCAAGATACACTCAGTAGCTTGCCGGGCTCTCCCAGAGGGACACAGGAATAGAACCCGGGTCAGCCACATGCAAGGCGAATGCTCTAGCGCTGTGCTATTGCTCCAGCCCATGGAAAAACATATTAATTTTTATTTGTTAAGAAAATACAAATAAGAACACAATGAGATATCTCACACCAGTGACATGGGATATAGCAGAAAGACTAGAAACAGCCAGTATCGGTGGGGATCTGGTGACAAAGGAAGCCTCATTCACTGTTGGTGAAAATGTCCTTTGGTTCAGCCTCCATGGAAAGCAGTATGGCAATTTCTCAAAACTTTAAAATATAACTATTTTGTAGCCAGGCAATTGCACTTTTAGGCAACTTATTCTTTGGACACAAAAAGCATTAATTCTAAAAGATAAAGTGAAAACAACCCACATATTCCATAACAGATGAATAGCTAAGAAATTGTGGTATATTAGAGGCATGCCATGTGGGGAGGGGGGATGGGGATGCTGAGAGTGGGAAATGTACACTGAAGAAAGGGCGGGTGTTGGCACATTGTATTACTGAAACTCAATCATGAACAACTTTGTAACCATGTATCTCACAGTCATTCCGTTTAAAAATCACTGTCACTGTATCACTGTCATCCCGTTGCTCATCGATTTGTTCGAGCAGGCACCAGTAACGTCTCTCATTGAGAGACTTATTGTTACTGTTTTTGGCATATCCAATACGCACGGGTAGCTTGCCAGGCTTTGCTGTGCAGGCTTCATATCTCAGTAGCTTGCCGGGCTCACCAAGAGGGGCGGAGGAATTGAACTCAGGTAGGCTGCGTGAAAGGTGAACGCCCAACCACCCAACCACTCTGCTGTCGCTCCAGCCCCGTTTAAAATTATTTTAGGAAAAAGAAATTGTGGTACATACAGACAACGGAATGCTTTGAGAGAAGATGAAAAAGCAGTTTGCTGCAACATAGTTAGAACAGGAGAATATTGTGTTAAATGAAATAAGTCATAGGGGAAAAGCCAAATACTGATGATCTCACTCACAGAGTACAGATAGATGAAATAAGAAATTATCAGTCACCAATCTTGAGCTTGGATTACAAAACTGATGAGGAGAGGGTGGTGATCAAATAAGAAATGATCAGTCACCAATCTTGAGCTTGGATTACAAAACTGATGAGGAGAGGGTGGTGGGTGAAGACTAGACTTGTAGTGACATAGAGACAGTGACAGTAGGTAGTAGGCACCTTGGTGGGGGTGAGGGCAATTTGGGCTGACATATTTTATCACTCATACATGTGTATGTGTATATATACAGTTTCATATATATGTTTATATATATTATTCTTTAATTTCAATATAAAAATAAGAATACAAGGAAACATTTTCTTCCTATTGTTTTGGTCAATAGTTTGTTGGTATGAACATTGACTTTATCTTTTTAAAGTCAGTTTAAGTCAGACAAGAACAGACAATAGCATGAACCTTTTCACAGGAAGAACTCAGAGATATAAATCCTATGCATTCCATTCAATTTGCATGCTCTGCCCTGCTGCTCTGACATCTGTTCTTTATTCATTGGTTTGGCTTTTAGTCTTTGCATGTTACCTATTTTTAATAGAATGTCTTAAAAACAAAGATGTATTTTTTCCATGTTCATAAAAATATATATTATCCTCACATACTCTGCACATTATTAGAAAGCTGTTTGGTCCTTGAATAGAGTGTGGTATTATTCTTTTTTATAATGACAAACTTTGTAAAGTACAACCAATAACTGTGTGTATTTTCTATCACTATTAAATATCCATTCAAGGTAAAATTCTTTTATCTACTTGAATGAAGATTAATACATTTTTAATATTATTCTAAATAGTCATGCTAGATAAAAATACTTATACAACTATCTCTAATATTCACGGGAGTGTGCACTCACGGGAATGTTTGCTCATAGGAGTGTGTTTGCTCATGGAAGTTCATATTCATGGGAGTGTGCACTCACAAGAGTGTTTGCTCACAGGAGTGTGAACTCATGGGAGCGTTTGCTCACGGTAATGTGCGCTCATGGGAGTCTGTGTGCTCAAGGGAGTGTGTGCACTCACAGGGAGTGTGTGCTCATGGGACTGCGTGTATGTGGTGTGTTTTGAGGCTCATCTTGTTCCTGGAGGGAGCAGACACCACTGGTTACACTAACACCCGACAGGGACAAATGGAGACGTTACTGGATCCCGCTCAAGCAAATCAGTGAGCAATAGGATGACAAGTGATATAAGTGATTGATAGCTGCATTTTAGGTATATAATATTTTATCACCAATCCCACCACCAGCGTCAAATTCTCTCCACCAGCATTCCCATATTGCCTTCCCACCCTAAACCTTAACCCATCCCTGCCTGACAACTTGACAGGCACATGACAAAGTTTCAGTGGTTCCAGCTTAGGTCTCAAGTTTTTAGTTTTGTTGAATCTGAGTTTTGGATATATGGCTATACCATTCACTCATATCACCTATATAACTGATATGCCAGTGATGATTTTTAACTTTTCTGTGATTAAATTGATGTCATTGCAACTATTTGAATGTACATAAGAATAAAAAATCCCATTGGAGGTTCATCACTCCTTTTTCATTATTTTTTTTGGGCCATACTCTGCTGTGCTGAGTGAGGGTTTATTCCTGACTCTGAATTCATGTATCATGCCTGGAAGCCTCAGGCAAAGACATGGGTTACCAGGGATCAAAACTGGATTAGCTATGTGCAAACAAAGTGCCCTGCCCACTGTACTATCTCTCTGACCCATGGCAATTCTTCTCTTAATGGGATTGATAATTAATTTACATATTCATATATTTATATCATTCACTATTAAGATAGTAGAACATACTCCAGTTATTTTGTTTCTATTTTCCATTTGTATAACTGCAAGCATTCTTACATGGGCTGGAGCAATAGCACAGCAGTAGGGCGTTTGCCTTGCATGTGGCTGACCCGGGTTTGATTCTTCCACCCCTCTTGGAGAGCCCAGCAAGCTACCGAGAGTATCCCGCGTGCAAGGCAGAGCCTATCAAGCTACCTGTAGCATATTCAATATGCCAAAAACAGAAACAACAAGTCTCACAATGGAGACAATACTAGTGCCCGCTTGAGCAAATCGATCACCAACGGGATGACAGTGATAATGACAGTTCTTGTACATATTATCTATAGAGAAATAATATTATTAGGACTTAAAGTTGACTTTGGCTTATATTACAAATAAATACTGGAAGAGAACCACAAGCCTGGTCTGGGGTGTGGAAGCATCTCTGTAGCTTGTGGCTCTCTCCCAAGATATATTTGTGAGTCTCTAGATCATGTCCATTAATGAGCTGATATAGTGTCAGAGGCAGTTCATGGGCATAGTGCCAGGATCCTGGAAGAACAGGGAGATAGGGGAGGTCACCCATGTCCAACTCAGTGAGAGTCTATAGATTTCAGTCACAAAACTCCCATACCTAAGTTTTTCTACAAATTCACTCACGCATGAGGCTCATCCTTAGCCAGTTGTAACCGTGGAGGCAATTGTGTTCTGGAGTTTTTCAGCTACCAGGACTCTGTTTAGGCAGTTGGTATGCTCACCCACGATGAGACTCAGCCTATCATGGGGTGCAGACACATCTCTGGCATTTCGTTTTCTCTGTTCCTATGCAATCATTCTCAATCAAGATTGCAGTTGATCATTTCCTCAGGCTCTTGGAAAAGTCTAACTACCCCTAGCGATTCTAAATGTTCTTTATTTCACTACATTCATTTAAATTTTTCAGAGACTTACAGTGAATAAATATATCCAGATTATCATTACATAAGCTCACAATTTCTGAAAACGCATTGTTGACAGGGAGAAGAGGAAGGAGCAAACATTTTTATTTCATGCATCCTATTTGATGTTATAAACTCTAGGACGATTGACTATTCTAATCAGACACCATGAATAATAAAATTTAAAATAGCTTTTCTTTCTCTTTTGCTTTTTCATCTTTTTTAAGTAGCAACTGTCCTTAGTGACAAAATATGTATGGAATATCACTGATAAGTAAACACAAGAAATAGTTCCCACACTAGTGACTGAAAAATCCAGGCTTCATGGAGTTGGGGATAGGCGACCTCCACCCATCTCCTACCCTTCCCCTACCTTTCCTATTTCCTGGCAGTCATGCCCAAGAAATGCCTTGAGATGCCATATAAGCACAATAATGGCCATGATTCAGAGAATCACAAATGAATCTTGGAAGAGATCAGCTTGCCACAGATATGCCTTCAGAACCCAAATATTTAAAAAATTATTTTGGGTTCCAGGAGTATGCAGCCACTTTCACAGCCACGTGACAATGTATACTATTCATGGCAATACAAAATAAATTATTTAGCATCTGCCTAAGAGGCAGTCTGGGGTGGAAAGATTAAAGGAATGGTGGTGGGAATGTCCAATGGTGGTGGGTCTGGTGTTGAAATATTGAATGTAAACAGTTGTTATAAACAACTTTATGAAAAATTTAAAAATTAAAAAATATGTAATGTGGAGTTCCTACCTGCTTCAATCAGCTTAATCAGTGGCTGAAAAAAAAGCAGTATTCCTACATAAACAAAGAAAGAAATGGGCTCCACCGCTTGAGCTCCTTTAAAGAATAGAGTTTAGCAAGGTGAGCAAGATAATTATACATCATCAATAAAAACTTATAATGATTTTTAATTACCCAAACAATTTTAAAATATCTTAATTCCCTTGTTTTAGGGGGTCCTTTCCAGTAAAACAACAAAGGGGCTGGAGAGATAATTACCAAGCTGGAGTATATTCTCTGCATGCAGGAAGCTTCGGTTCTGTACAGACACCCCATTTTATCTCTAGGAACCAGGAGGAACTGCTGAGTACTGCCATGTAAGATTTTTTTAAAACTCCAAGACAAAAATTCACCAATAATACATCAGAGTTTCATTCTTTCAGATTAATTTATCCTTTTATGTGTAAAATCCCTAAATTTTAACTATAGGATTATCAAAATTAAGTCTTGAGTGTTAGATACTTTCTGATGTGATTAGTAAAAATGACTTTCACATTGTGTGTATGGCACCAGGAATAAAACATACTCTACAATTTGTTCAAATTCCCACACCCTCTTTTTAGGATAACACTGGGTTTGTCCTTTCAGCCTTGCTGCAGGGAACTTAAGTTTATAGAGTCACAACCACCACAGTGCTCCCGAGTCACTCCCATTCCTTTGTTTATCTGTAAAGTCCTCTCTGTGCCCTCTTCCCCAACCAGTTAATCACCTTTTCTCTAATCAGATTCCGTTAGCTTGTAAGATCAGATACTTCTAAGGAGAAGTAGATATACTATAACTATTTAAGTGGATTATTAGCTGAGGAAAGAAGAAATCAACACACCCTCTTTGGGATCCCACTCTCGAGCAGATCTCCTAGTAATCTGGAGTAATCTCCTTAGATGTGATTTTTGTCCTTGAATTAATCTCTTGGAGAAGTCTTACCTCTCTTACCTCTCTTTGCTGATTTGTTAATGTTCAACCCACCTTTGTAGCACCACCCTACATAATTGCTATATAAACTAAGACTGTAAGATCGATGGGAGATCCAGAGCAAGAAGAAGAATGAAGGGGGCTCCAGAAGGAGAATCAAGTAGCAAGGGGGAGAATCAAGGAGAATGGAGATGGGAATGGAACAAACTGCAACTGATACTGACCAGCCTGGCCATCGTTCCTTCTTCAGCCTGCCCATCGCCATTTACCTCCCTAGGATGGGGGAAGCAGAGACCCAATAATGATAATAATGATGATGATGATGATGATGATGATGATGATGATGATGATGATGATGTCTGTAACAGTAAATTCATCAGAGCTATTCTGTTTTTATTGCTATTATACACTATTTTTTTGTGCATCTGAGTTAAAGAAAAATAAAAACACATCTAAGGACTCCAGTTAATAAATTAGGAGCACTAAAAGTGTTAATTATTGTTAAAAATATGTATACGTTGTACAGTTTAAGATGTAATTTATATTAATTTAAATAGTTTGTCTTGAGCCCACAGAGAATAGGTGAAAAGTTCACCTTGCATGTCTCCAACTAGGGTTCACACTTTATCACCACATATGTGCCCGTGATCATAGCCAGGAGTGACACCTGAGCATGAGCCAGTAGTAAGCCTTGAGCACTGCCACCTGTGCAACCAACACAAAAATAAATAAAAGTTTCTCAAATATATATATACATACATATAACCTTATACTTTATATGAATATGTTGATACTTGTGCTATTATTCTCAGTTGGATATGTTTGCATATATGTTGTTATATGACACATATATATATATATTCATTCTTTTTTTTTAATTTTCTTTTTTTCTTTCTGGGTAACATCCAGCAATGCACAGGGATTACTCTTGACTCTGCACTCAGGAATTATCCCCTGGTGGTGCTCAGGGAACCATATGGGATGCTGGGAATCGAACCTGGGTCGGCCTCATGCAAGGCAAACGCCCTACTGGCTGTGCTATCACTCCAGCCCCCAAAACATTCAGTTTTATGAAGAAATATAATACTGTCTTCCAAAGTAATGATAACATTTGCATATCCACCAACAATGAATGAGGTATTCTTGTTCTTCCACACCCTTACTTGTATTTCGTGTGTCAGTGTTTCAGTGTTTCAGTAAATATGTAGTGATAATTTACTATATCAATTTCGTGGGTTTTTTGTTAACTTGTAACAAGGCACATCATTATATAAGCTTATTTTCTATTTATATTTCTTTCCTCTTGAGATTACTATGAACATCTGACGCTCATTTTAAAAGTAGATTGTTCATTTTACTGTTCAGTTGCATATTTTTGAATATTTTATATGATCATTTAAAAGTGACAATCTGCAGATGTAAAAATGTTGAAGATCACTTTTTTATTAAAATGATTATCAGATCTGTCTTTGGAACATATTTTCCCCTAACCAGTGGCTTGCCATATTATTCTCTTGACACTGTCTTTTACAGGTCAGGAATTTTAAATTGTAATGAATTCTAGAAACCGTTTTATCTTGCACCTACCATGCCTTTGAAATTGACCTCAAAAGTTAGCATCATCCTGAAGGTCATATAGGTTTATCCTATGCTCTTTTCTATGCGTTTATAGTCTTCCTTTTAGATCTGTGATCTACTTTGAATAGTGTTGTGGGGTCCACACCCGGATGTGCTAAGGGACTAACCTTGCTCTATGTTCAGAAGTAGCTTCTGGTGATGCTTGGGGGCTATATAGAGTGCCAGGATCAAACAGAGGCTTCCTGCATGCAAAGAATGTACTCAGAAAACTCCCTATATAAGCTTTAGAATAATCTAATGTATATATACAACATAAATTTCTCAGATTTTAATTGGGATTGCATTGAATCTATATATCAATTTAGGACTCTCAGACACCTTGACAATATAAATCATGTTAAAAATCACAAAATATTTATTGATTGATTTCTGGTTTGGTTTCATAATATAATAAGACTGTAAAATTTCCATTAATATAACTTAATTAGAATGTCTTTCATAGCCAGAATTTGAATAGATGGTGAATGTTTATATGTGCCTGAGAAAAAGATGTTTTTTGCTGTTGTTGAATGAACGAGTCTACAGATGTTAATGGCATCCAGCTGATCGATCCTGTTGTTGAGTTGAATTTACTCCCACTTACATTTTTGCCTGCTTAACTGGCCATTGTGAAAGAAGGGTCTTGAGGGAGGTCTCAAGTTATGATCGTGGCATTTATTAATTTTAAATTTCTATTCACTTTTCTGTCACAGAACTTGATGCCATGTTGTTAAGAGCATACATGTTAATATTTTACATATATTTTTTTAATTAACTGGCTCCTCATTATAGAATACATTTTTTTAAATTTCTGATAACTTACCTTGCTGTAAAATCTGCACCTTGCTTTTCAATCTGCATTACCTAAAACATATGATCACTAATCCAGGAGTAAGCCCTGGGCTCATCCAGGCTTACAGGACCCCTCCCCACTGAAGGAAATTAAAAAAATCTACACTGCCTACAATTAATATTGTTCTTTACAAAGATAACATCCCAGCCAGGGCTTTAACTTTTCCCCATTCACCTTAAAAGTTTTATTTTCATGCTCCAATTCTATTATATTACTAAAGGTATGTGATCATTTACTTTTGACCTTTCTTTTTCTAGTGTTAACTGGTAATCTCTATCAATGTTCAATCTATCACGACCCTGATCACAGAATCTCGTTAATCGTCGATTTCTCGAACGGGCTCAGAAACCTCTCCATTCGTTCTTTCCCTGAGATCTTAGAAGTCTCTGCCCACTGGGTCCTCCCAATGATGTCACACTGTAGGCTCTTTCAGGGTCAGGAGAATGAGATCCAGCTTGTTACTGGATTTAGCATATGAATACACCAGGGGAAGCTTGCAAGGCTGTCCCATGTGGGCAGGACACTCTCAGAAGCTTGCCAGTTTCTCCCAGAGGGAGAAGTAGGCTACAAGATATGCTTCTGGGAGCTTGCTTTTAAGTTTCTAGATGTTGGCTGTTGATGGGATTACACACACCTGGGTTCCTCTGCTGGTACCTTCATGCATGAGGCCTGTCCAAATGTGTAGAGAGGGGCCTCGAGCATGGCTGTGCCTAGTTTCCAGTGGTCTTCGGCTGCCAGGAGCTCTGCTCAGGGCAGGGAGGGAAGCTGGGCCCCATCCCCTCCAAGGGACCCCGGGGAAGACAGCTAGGCATGCAGGCAAGAGACTCTCTGCATCACTCTCTTCTGGGAGCTCAATCTATATATGTATTTATATTTAAAGTTGATTGTCTGAAGATGAAAAGTTAGCCATTATTTGGGGATAACACTCAAGTAGTGTTCAGAGTCTCCCAGGCTGATGCGATGCTTTCAGATCTGGCCATGCCTGGGGTTCCCTGGGCCATCTCACTAATGCTTGGGTTGCTTTTCATAGCCACACCTGGTGGCGCACAGATGCTTTCATGATGTATGCCCAGTGGTGCTCCCAGAATCACACGGTGCTAGATATCAAATCAGAGTGTGCCTCATGCACCCTAGTGGTTAGCCTCTCTAACTGGCCCCTGGTCTTTACTTACTCTTCTAACTTTCTTTGCCTTTTAAATTGGTGCATTTCATCTACTTATTTCAAAGTGTATACTTATATAGAAGTTTAATTATCACCATCTTTATTACTACCTTATATGTGGCAATTCTTTCCTATGTTCTGATTTTTGCCCTCTAGTATCTGCCTATGATCAAGGTTTTATTAGGCCTAACACCTGATGAGTAGCATATAATACAATTCTAAACTGTCAGAAAAAAATAGAATTTTGGAAATAAACCATACAAACAGTTTAACCCAATGAATGGTGTTTATCAATCAGACTGTACCAGGCTGTATTCAGAGATCACTCCTGGTTTTGTGCTCAAGATTCAATGCTCAGATGGCCGTTTGTGGTGTGAGTATCTAAACTGGTTGACTGCATGCCAGACAACCACTTGCCTTGCCAACTGTACTGCCTCTCTGTCCCTGAAGTCAATATTTTTCTATTCAAGTTTTCAGACTCTAGCTGCAGGACAAATTGCCTTTAAAAGGATAGCACACTAGCCTGGTGTTAATTTTTGCCACCTTGAAAGTTTTATTGTCACGCTACAAGTATAGTATTAAAGGTGTCTGATCACTTACTTTTGACCTTCTTCTAAAATATGTAAGTCATCTGTATCATGCCATGTCAGGTAGGATTAATATGGTCTGTCTCAAAATTAATATTGTCTCTGTCTATGTCTGTCTATCTATCTGTTTCTCTCTCTTTCCATTTTTTCTCCTGGTTCATGTCCAATTATGTTCATGGATTATTCCTGGCTCTGTGATCAGGAATTGCTCCCGATAGGCCTCAAGAAACCATAAATAGTGCCAAGGATAAAAATTCAGGGGGTGTTTATGCAAGACAAGCACCTTACCTGCTGTTCTGCAGATCAAGCCCACTATTATCACATCCCTTGTGTCAAAGAATAGCCACACTTTCCTGAAAATTATAGGGAACAGAACTTGTAATCTTTTCTTGATGTCTCTTTGAGAACAGAGGAATAAAAGGGGATGGTCAATTTTAAGACTTAAACAGTAGTGTAAGCAAATAAGTCCTGGGAAGAAAAATTTGTTTATGGATTAAAATTATAGTCTAATTATGATACAGTCTATGTGTTAAAAAAAGCTTGAGATAATACCTCAGGTTTATGGTCTTTTTGGAAATAAGTTCATCTTTTTTTAATAGGTTTAAGCAAAAGTCTAGAACATAGGAATGGATATCCTCTTAAGTGATAGTAAAATAAAACTGAAGTATATATAATAAATAGAAGTCTCTAAAACTGAAGTAAACAATTATGTCCTACTTCAGCTTATTAATTTGAACTGGAAAACAGTGTTGTATTAATTAGATCTGCTGAAGATCTCGTAATAAGTAAATAAAAATGTTATACAGACAAATTTTAGTTTAATCCATTTTCTTTTCTAATTATCATAAAAGATTGTTCAGAGACTCCTAAAATAAGAATAAGAAAATTTCCCTCTGACTCTTCCACTTAAATGTAAATATTTTCCCTCAAAAGTTGTGCTTTGCTTTATAATTCAGAAAATTTGCTATATTATTTTTTTAGTTCTAATGCACCTATTCTTTTCTATTTTTTGTTTGTCTGTTTGTTTTGGGCTAAACCCAGCCGGGCTCCAGGTTAGCTCCTGGCTTTGCACCCAGGCCTCATTTTTGACTGGCTCAGGGAACTGCAAAAGGTTCAGAGAATTGAACCCAGGTCAGCTGCGTGCAAGGCAAGCATCCTACTTACAGTTCTATATTTATCTCATCCCCTGTTCTATTCTTCTTAACCTTTGATCAGTTTGTTCTTTACAATAACTTTTAAATGAAAGTCATAAAACTGAATGAAATGAAACACTTAATGCACTGCATATATTTAGATCTCTTTTTTAATTCACAGGATTTACTAACATTACTTTTTGTGACATTCTCCTAAAATGATTTTTCTAGTTAATTAAAAGTAATCTATATCTCTTTCCATTACCTACAACATAAGTTGCTGCATGTTTATTGACAAGATCTTTCGGATGTATTGTGTCAGAGGTGGTTATGCAGCAGTCTTTCAAGTATAGCACAACATAATGTCCTGAGAGGTTTTATGGCACGTTTTTGTTTTATCTTTTTCTAACTTTCAAATGCCAATAGTCCGTTTTCTTTCTTGAATCACATTTGTCAAAGTAGAAGACTTTCACAGAGGCACTAAAGTATGAATCCCTCAAGAGTGGCTGAACCTGTGAATTTTCACCAAGAGAACTTGACAATGGCAGTGAATGATCACTTCTGAGAGAGACAGAGAGAGAGAGAGAGAGAGAGAAGAAAAGTGCTTGTTAGAGTGCCAGGCAGTGGGGTGGGGTGACAGGAGGGAAACTGGGACCATTGGTCGTGGAAAATGCAGAATGTACATTGGTGAAGAGATGGATCTTGTAACATTATTTTACTGAAATCCACTCATGATTAACTTTGTAAATGTGTATGTCACTGTGGTTCAATTAAAAATTAAATAGATGGAAAAATAAAAGTAAAAACAATTTTTTTTAAATAAGGAAAATATGAGGCCCAATTTTTTCCCAAAGATAATGATTCAGTCTGATTCTGGTCAATTATATATGCTTTAAAATTCAAAATAAATGAATAAAATAGAATTAAATTAAAATGTCATTTGATAAAGGTGTTTTTTGTAGATGTCATTAAGCCCCCTGAAGATTTTGTTTTAACAACAGAGAAAAAAGAAATTAAAAGCTTGGGTGAAACTGCTCTAAATGAAAACAGGATCTCAAGTTCAGAGAAATCTCTCTCCTGCTATAGAATCAGCCAGCCATATTGCACAGCAGCAAGGAACCAGGTGAGCTTGGATAAATGGCCACAAGCCTCCTCGCACCTTTGCCCTAGCTGGCACTTTGTAGTCTTATGATAGTCGGAATAGAGAAGTTAGTGAAGTATGTCTGCTCTTCTGGTCCTTGGAAACTGTGAGATTAAAACAAGAAATCATTTCAAGTTACAATCATGTGTAGCTTGAGAGAGGATGAAGTGAAAATGAATCATATAACTACAAAGAAACCTCTTTTACAAGCAACAGGGTAGTTTGTAATAGTCACGCAGAATAAATAAGGTAGACAAAGCTGTAGTAATGAAAAGACCCAGGCGTACAGTGTTTTAACTCTATGAAGGTGATCACTTCTTGATTACAGGACCATCTCGGTAGTGCCACAGCAATTGGAGGTCTTTGCTCAGAGTCACTTAAGACCTCGGGGGCCCAGTTTCTAACCTTGACTTTCAAGCCATCTCCCTCCAGTAGGCAATAAGGACAAGGGAGGTGGGGAAGACAGTTTTATTGACTGACTTTCACTTCCGCTCACGACTCATTGACTAGACTCATGCCTGCTCATGCAGTAAGGGCAAAGGAATGTGATCCTTCTGTGTGCTCCTGGAATTTAGGGAATTGGTGGGTTTTTACTCACATGCCCGTTAGCACAAGAAACCCTAATTACACACGCAGAAACCCAGGCTAAAAATATATCTACTGTTTAACTAAGATCCAATAGGAAAATGATAGTTATAACATTTTTATTAATTAGTTCTGCTAAAAGAAGATGATCTTTTTTTTACCAGAACACATAACCTAAAATAAAATAACCTTGGTGATGCATTTTTTTTCCAAAGATATTTTTTTCCATTTAGGTGAGCATTTATCACATTATGCTATGTTTTCTCTTGCTTTACATTTTTATTTTATGTTAAAATACAATGTATTCTGTATTTTATATTATAAAATATAATATATTTTATTTTATATATTATATTTTATATAATATAAAATTTTATATTTTATATTATAAAATATATAAAATTTTATATATTTTATAATATATAAAATTTTATATATTATATAAATATATTTATATATAAATATATAAAATATATATTTATATATATAAATATATAAATATTTATATATACAAATATATATAAATATATATATTTGTATTTATAAATTTATATATTTTTAAAATATATAAATTTATATAAATGTATATAAAATATATAAATTTATATAAATTTATATTTATATAAATATAAATGGGGCCATACTCTCTTGTGGGCCATACAAGAGGGGCCCACAAGAGAGTATTGTGGGCCATACTCTCTTGTGCTAAGAAATCACTGACTTTATGCTCAGGGATCACTTCTGATGGTGTGGTGGAGGACTATATGTACTGCAGGAATAAGAACAAGTAGAGAGATAGAGATGCCTTGTATTGGGATGCTATTTGCAAGTTAAGTTCATTAACTCTGGAACACTTCTCCAACTCCTAGAACTTAATGTTTTGATGGCCATACTAATATGCTCTATTAAATTCGATGTAATTTTTATAAACTATATTAATATAAAAAGTCAAAATATTTTATTATTAATCTACCAAAAGATGGTTTTATTTAATAAAGGGCAGGAACTGGGATAAAATATTGCATAACATACTTCAGTTTGATAAGATTAACCATGGGAAAGTCATTTTTGTTCTAACTTTCCAGAAAGCCAGTAATCCAAAATATTTTTACTTTTAAAATTAACTTTACATAAGTGGCTGGTGAGGCTAAAATTCCAAGCATCATAAGTTTCAAACAGTTAGTTCCTAATAATTATGCACAATTAATATTTTGTAAGATGTATTATCTCAAATATCATCTTATTATTTTTCATTTTACACACTTAAGTATATTTATGAGACAAACTCAAGTGATTAATTGTGCCTATGCTAAAGACATAAGACTATGCTCTCTTTAACAGATAGTGTTTATAACTATGTTTATGCTAAATAAGATAATATTATTTACAGAAATATTATAAAGCACTTGTACATATGTTAGTGCAATTATATATAAGTTGGGGTTAATATTTTATCTTGATATTGCTGAGAACTATTAATAATTTTTAGACAGATTCATATATTAGATTCTGTGTCTCTAAACTAAGATAGTGAATTATTCCTATTTTTGCATCTTTGAAATTTTGGAAATCTGAAAGAAAAGTTTCCTTGCATGCTGAAAGAAAGTATACCCAGCCTAAGCAATTTTATTGATAGAAAGTGTCTTTAAATGATTATCAATTCAACAGCTGACAAATACAAAATGTATAAAAATGTGACAATGATTATAGAAAAGTGCATAAATTCAATTTTATATTAGTTCTGTATTCTTTTCTTGTTTTGGAACAAGTTTGAGTGGCAGTGAGAAGAAATGAAAGTTTGAAAAAAATTAGGCAGCAAAAGTTATAACTGAAGTAAAATGGACGCAAGTCCACCTCCATGGTCAGCGGAATCTCCACACTGTTTGCGTGTCAGTTTGTACTTACACCTCAGGGAAGATCCATGACAACTTGAAGAGATATCAAACTATAGTGAAATGAGTATCTGGGCTAATAAAGCTGAAGAAATGCAGAACTGGGGAACACATGACTTCAGAAATAAATTTGGCCTAGGAGAATATAAATTTTTAAAACTCTAGAGTTTGGGGCCAAAGGGATGGCACAAGAGGTAATGCAATTGCCCTGCATGGCTGACACCATGTTAAATCTCTGACATCACTTATGGTTTTCTAAGCACCATCAGAGATCCTCTGAGTACAGAATCAATAACAGCCTGTAAGCACACAAGAGGTAGGCCAGCCAACCCACCCCAAATAAATACAAAAATTACCCTACTCTTGCATGAGGCCAACGCAAATTCCAAACCCAGCACCCATTATGGTATTGGAGTCCACCAGGAGTGATCCCTGTGCACAAAGTCAGGACTTAGCTCTGAGCAATTTGGAGTTTACCACCTCCCCCCAAAATTATGTTCCTACATTCTAGCTATGACCTTATTGGCGTCTGCTCGAGCAAACCGATGAGCAATGGGATGACAAGTGATACAAGTGATGCAGTCTAGCTATGAGTTCAAAAAGTATAAATAATGCTAGTCAGACTCATGAAAACTACCTTTTTTCAAATCTATGATGTGGAGTGGTAGTGGTGGGGAGTAAGTAAAAAAAATTTAAGTGTGAATTTTTCAGAAAAAATTAGGTATATCTTTAGCAATTTGGTGAAAACTTATAAACCATTAGATTTTATATTATAAATTTATAAATTGCTGTCAGGATAAAATATCAAAAGTTCAGGCACTTTATCATGTTAAGTGAAATGAGTCAGAAAGAGAGGGTCAGACATAGATTGCACTCATGTGTGGAATATAAAGTAACAGACTAACTCCCAAGAATAGTAGAGAAAAGTACCAGGAGGATTACTCCACAGCTTAGAAGCTGGCCTCATATGCTGGGGCAAAAGGCAGCTCAGATACAATACAAAAGGGAGCACCAAGAAAAGGGTGCTAGGAGGGCCCGCTCGGGATGGGAGATTCAGACTGAAAGTAGACTATAGACAGAACAGGATGGCCACTTAGTAACCCTATTGCAAACCACAACACCACAAAAGAGAGAGAGAAAGAGAGAGGGCAAAAGGGAATGCCCTGCCACAGAGCTGAGGTAGGGTGGAGGGGATGGGGTAGAGGTGGTGGGAGGGATGCTGGGACAATTGGTGGTGGAGGGTGGGCACTGGTGGAGGGATGATCCTTGTGTGACTGAAACGCAAGCAGGAAAGTTTGTAAGTCTGTAACTGTACCTACAGTGATTCACTAATAAAAAGAGAGAGAGAGAGAACAAACTCAATTAAAATCATGGAGCACAAAGCAAAAAAAAAAAGTTCAGGCACTTTAGTTATATATTTATTAAAGTGTAATTATGGAGATCATGAATAATATGACATGGATTTTATTAGAAGTATTGACAGGACCTCATTTTTTAGTGACAACTTTAGGGGAGAACATGCGCCCCATCTATTTTTTGTTTTGCTTTTTGGGCCACACCCAGCGATGCTCAGGGGTTACTCCTCGCTTTGCACTTAGGAATTACTCCTGGCAGTGCTTGGGTGATATGGGATGCCAAGGATAGAACCCTGGTCGGCTACGTGCAATGAAAATGCCCTACCCACTCACTATACTATTGCTCCGGCCCCAAAACCCCATCTTTTGTTTTTTAGATTGGCTGTATTTTAGGCTTCAGGCCCTTTTCTCTGTCTTCAAAATCAACAGTTAGGGCCAGATCTAATACCATAAGTAGGGAGCTTTTCTTACAGGCAGCCAAAGAAGGTTTTAGCTCTGGCACTGCGAATGGTCCTGAGTCCTTCCAGGAGTGATCCCTGAGCAAAGAGCATGAATAAGCACTGAGAACCACCAGTTGTGGCCCTCAAAACAAAAATAAACAGCAACAAGAAAAGAAAACTCAATAGCTGAATGGCACTTCCTTCTCATTTGCATATATCTGATCCTACTTTCTTCTCTTTTCCTGTTTGGTCAAAGTCAGTACAAACTCTACTCTTAAGGATTTGTATGATTGAATCTGGCTATGAGGGGCAGTCTAGGGAAATCTTTTGACATAAAGTCAGTCTACTGAATATCTTTAAAGCATGCAATGTCTTTTTGCATTTAAGGTAACTACTCACAAATCAGGCATTCGGCATTTTGGCCTACTTGTGGCTTTTGAACTAGTTTTAAGAATAATAGAAGTTTAGCAAATGCACTTTCATTAATTTATACATCATAATGTTTTGTTGGGCTGGAGTGATAGCACAGCGGGTAGGGGTAGGGTGTTTGCCTTATTCGAGGCCGACATGGGTTTGATTCCTCCACCCCTCTCAAAGAGCCCAGCAAGCTACCAAGAGTAACCCGCCCGCCCGGCAGAGCCTCACAAGTTCCCGTGATGTATTTGATATGCCAAAAACAGTAGCAACAAGTCTCAAAATGGAGACGTTACTGATGCCTGCTCTAGCAAATCCATGAACAACAGGAGAACAGTGCTACAGTGGACAGTGTTAGTGTTTTGTTTTGTAATATATAGAAAATTAAAAATGGAAGTTATAGATATTTGTCAGATGTGAGCTAAAATAATGGAATATTTTCTAAAATATAGGTCTATGTTGATGTATGTTCAGTGTACACAACTTTCAATCAATGAAAATACAGGTAGAAAATATTTAATATCAATATAATGAAGTACACTTATGTTATTTTTTAAAAGACATCTTCATGTCTAGGATAACATGGTTGGATAGAATTTTTAATGAGGTTATCTGAAAGTTGATCTCTAGGAAACCCTTTTGCAATGCTCATAGAAGCTTGTTTTAAGAACTTAAAACATTTTAAATTTAAGGAGGAAATAAATAGGCAGTTTATTGAGAAAGAGAGTTTATGTTCTACTGTCTGCTATCTAGTAGTCCCCAGAATCTAATTCATTTGTAGTATTGCTGTGAAATCTTGGAGGAACTTTGAGAGCTAATCTTTCTGCATTTATGTAATTTTATGTTAATGCTAGGCTATCTTCACAATGCCACTTTAATTGTATTACAAAATATGGTCTATAAGAACACTACTGAGATACATTTTTTATCTCATATTAAAAAGTTTTTTTATTTTTCAGAATTTTTAGATGAAATTTTAAAAGTTCAATACAAAGTTACATGAGAGGAAAATCCTTTAATTGATCAACAGTCCACCTGGGTAAACAGATTTACTTATATGGAATTTTCTCCAAGAATGAGCCACAAGAGAATGCTTTGGCAAGAAATGAGGCTTGCCTCTGATTTCCGATAAAGATTTGAGTTGAAACAGTGTGTGTTCACTTAATCTTGTTAAATGTAGCACAAAACAGTAAGTGTATTAGAGCGTGTATTTAAATGATAAAAAACCCTGCTGTTAAAGCTAATAGGAAACAGTTCTTTTGCCATTGACTTTCTACATCCGAGCATTCCTTAGATATCATCATTTACCATGACTGCTTTGGCCGCCTACAATATGCTTTTGAGATGCAGTTTTAAGCCTTTGTCTTCCTAATTGCTAAAACATAGTTGATTTTTGTTGTTACAGTGATAAGCTTTGGGGGGGGATACTACAAACTTCATGCTAAAGCAAGATGCAAAATTATATAAACCAAAATATATTATGATTGAAAAATAAATTAAAAATAAATATGCTTATGATAAATATTGGCTCTGAAAAAATGGAAACTTTTCTCGATTCAGTAGTGACTGTGTTGCATTAAACCTTGTATCTGCAACTTGCTCTGCCTCAATTAAAAATAACAAAGTAGCTTTGCTCCCAGGTGCACCCCCTTCCTAGAGTCTTTTTTGGGGAATTGGGGGTCAGGGTCAAGAGGGCGATCCTGTGGAGAAGTAGTTGAATTTTTCAGTTCTTTATCTTTATTCTCTAGGAAGGTTTAGGTCTCATTCTGCCTTAAGGCAGGGTGATGACCTCTCAGGGTGCCTTCCAATCTCAAGTACCCATGAAGGGAAAATGCAGTTATAAAAACTTTTGAACACTTCATGAAATATACAGTTATAAAAGATAAAGAGTCCCCAATGTGTTTGCTGCACTGAAAAGCCAATATTGTTTATCACCTCTCTGTGAAGTTTAACAAGAAAACTACCAGGTAAAGCTTTGAGAAGTTCATTTCCAAACTTATATTGGAACTAGTGGGAAGGGCCTTATTTTCTCAAGCATCATGTAAATGTTCACCCAAGGCTTAAGAGCTTAATGTAAAACTTCCACTATTGATTTCTTTTTTATGATTATTAAGGAGAAAGATGCAATATGTCTGTCTTGTTAAATTTCTTTCAAATTTATCTGATCAATAAAACTAATATAAAGAGTCAACTTAACTGCATCACTTTGACATGTTCCCCTAATAATAATAATAGATATGAACTATATTTTATTGTATCTTGATTTGTCAGCCTCTGAGTGTGTCAACTGACTGCTAACAGTATTGAGCAAAACAAACCTAAAAAAACGGTTTCAATTTGGAGAACATAAGTGAAAGCTAACATACATTTACACTGGAAAACTATGTAAAATATTGAAGCAAAATATTTGGAAGAACAACTTCTTATTTTATATCGCTACATTAAAGTACAAGAAGCAAATAAATAATATTTAATGAGCTACACTATTGCCAATGTGTGGGTAAAAAATAGCTAACTGCTCAATAAGGATTGTAAGAATTAGGTGACTATATTCTCAGCACTTTTTGGTTTTATTTTTATTAACTAATCTACTCCATTTGGACTGGAGCAATAGCACAGCTGGTAGGGCATTTGCCTTCCATGCAGCCGATCCGGGTTCGATTCCTCCATCCCTTTCAGAGAGCCCAGCAAGCTAGTGAGCCCAACAAGATACTTCCCGCCCTACTGGCAGAGGCTGGCAAGTTCCCCATAGTGTATTCAATATGCCAAAAAACAGTAACAACCAGTCTCATAATGGAGATGTTACTGGTTCCCACTGGAGTAAATCCATGAACAACGGAAGGACAGTGAAGTGCTATAGTGCTAATCTACTCAGTTCATATCAGTATGATCTTTAATCTACTTAGTTGGGGTGGGGTTAGTACTAGAGAAGAAATGCTACATGTTAATTTTTGCCATTTTATAGCTCACTCGATACTTCTATAACCTATCAATAATAACCCTGCCTTTCCTCAGAATCTCCTATGTGAATTCTTTTCCAAATTTGAGAAGTTTAATTTATTTTTTCAAATCAAAATTATAGACAAATACAGAGCTTGTGAGTGTTGATTTAAGAGAGTCCTTATTTTTCTGCTTCACAATTTTTTTTTCTATTATTTGTAGCATAACTAGATGCCCAGTCACCTTTGGGTGATAGAACGAAAAAGAGACATCCTGATTATAAGAATAGATGATCAATTTTTCTTTGTGTAATTATTATTTAAAATGTGCTATAAGAAAAAAGATTAAGAAAATGAAGTATTTTAATAGAGAAAGCTATTATAAAATATTAAACTCTAAAATTTAATTTATAAAATTGATTAGTGGAATGTGAAGTCATTTGTATTATAAGATAATAAGATATTAAAAGACACGTTTCTTCTGACCTTATTGATCATGACAGTATTTATAAGATATCTGCATAAAACACATGATCAATAATGTAAGCCTTAAATTGACAGCAGAAATAGGAAGTATGGTGATGCCACAGAAAACTGGAAAAATACCTTGTGAAGAACAAATACTAAGTTTTAATAAAAACACAAAGCATGAGAAGCAAATTAGTGGGAAGTAATTCAGAAGCGAAACTAAGTCATATCTACTTATGTATCTTTAAACATTATCACAAATTAGTTTTTATGAGACAATCCAGGACAAATACTAGATCTTATTGCTAAATATTTTAGAACTGCTATGGCTAAATAAAATACTTATAGTTGGTTTGAGATTGTGAGTAGGTAAAGGGTAGTAGGAGTTTAGTGTTTTGAGTTTTACTGAAAAATGATACTTTCAGCAACTAAATAAAAGAGTGAATGTGAATTATATTTGTTGTGAATTCATATTTCACTAGAGTATAAAGAATTCCTAGGGCAAGGATATTATTAATTTTGTCAACTTAGTTCCTTAAAATATCCCAAAGTATACATTGTGAAAACAAATGACCAAAGATTTTTAAATCTCTGGAAAAGTAAACATTTGGATAGGAATAGTGTCAATAGTTTAGTATCTGAGGGGATCTGACACAAGATATAAGTAGAATAGTGAATGGTTCACCATTTTGTCTAGAAAAGGGGTAATAAAGAAAAAAATATGTAAAATTACTCCTTTTTCAGACTTGTCAAGTAGCATGTCATAGAGTTCCAAACACTTAAGACATAATTGGCAGTTGATAAATATTGGATGAACTAACGAATGAAGGATAAAATGAACTGGGTATCTTTAAAGAGATTCCAATCAGTGAGTATAGTTAACTGTCTATTGAGAATCTTAGGACAGCTGAATAATCGTTAGTGGGTGTGGAACTCATGGGATTTGGCCACTAATTTGTGGTAGACATAAAATCATGATAGAGATCAAAGATTCAATTGAGTTAATAAGGACTATGCTGAATGCCACTCCATAAATAAGAGAACAGACTTCCTATGAAGAGGAAGTCTTTTTAATATGCTGAGGTGTGACCCAAAAAACTAAAAACTAAGAAAAAAAAAAAGGACCAACTCAGAAATAACACAGTTTAAGAATGTTACATTTTAAGAAAGCAGAGAAGACAGAATTAGAAAAAAATATGATAAAAATAATTTGTTATCCAGACTAGAGCCATAAGACATTTGCAAGAAAGTAACGATTTATCAGCACCTCACATTTTTATCATTTTCCTCATGCATTCTCTTACAAATCTTAAAATAATTCTGTTATTTTCAAAGACAGATAAGATAAAGAGTAGAAATTAAACTCTAATTTCCTGCATCTTGAGATGCAAAATTCCTAAAGAATTAAAAATCCTTAAAACTAGAATTTTAAATCAAAATAGATTCTAAAGCTGAACAAGATGGAATCTCTCAATAGGTGCTTGGATTATCAGTCGTGATGCACTTGGTATTCTTGAGAAAACAAATTCTATAGAGAAATAGAAAAGTAGAACTTAAACTTAAGGAGTTACAATCACTGAGTTGTGGAGAAGTAAAGGTAATTATTCGCACTAACACACAATTATTATAGACATTAAAAGACACTTCTAATTATCTATAAATAGAACATAGAGGGAGGAATGTGTTAGAGATCTTCCGAGAAAAGTGATAGGACTCAATATTTGAAGTACTTTAGCTATTATGAATTTCATGAAACTTCATTTGTGAATATATTACAGCAAGAGGGAAGGATTCATCAGATTTCAAAAGAACATGTCTGAAAAAAATTTACAAAAAATTGACTTGGACTTGTTCTTATCACTAAGCTCTTGGGTATATTTAAATAAGATATATAAAAAGAAACTAAGGTAAAGACATTTTACTCAGACTTTTAAGTATTTTTATATGAATCAGTTTTAGGCTTTAGATACAATTGAACACAACATTCATGTGAATGTCCAGATGCTTTAGCTTCTGGAAAGAAAATGAATAATTCCTTGATTTCTCTTATTTATGACCATACTTGTAGTTAATTTACTTCAGAGTTCAACCACTTCAAACTGAAGAACAGTTGTGTTTTCTATTTAAGGATTTTGGCATATAGATGGACTTCCATTGGGCCTTAGGACTACCTTGAAATTAGTAGAAAAAATTAAAAATGGTTAATTCAAGTACACTTATACTAGGAAAAGGTCCAGGAATTTCATGAGATTCTTTACCTGTCTACCCATCAAAAGCCCTTGTTGAAATAAGCATTATCTGCAGTGAAAGGATGACTTTCAAAACTAGTAATTTTTAGTGCAACTTTTGCTTAGTGAAAATGACCTTGTCATACACCTATGGCTTAAAAAGTCAGGAATTTATTTTTATTCTCCATAGTACATTTTTGTTCCAAACTTTCCTTGTTTATTTTTAAAATCAGAGGAGCCATACAATTCTGGTAGATGATCTGAGGTACTTTTATTTGTTATAACTTTATGAAGAAGTGAAAAAAAATTGACCAAAATCAGAGAGTTCTAGACTTGGTGAAAAATTATTTTCCAGTGAAATAGGTGAAAAGAACCTAATTTCGGAATCTTTGTGTTTTTCTTTTTTATATGATAAAAAAGATGAGTTCTAAGTTCTGATAAACTACATGATATAAAAACATTATGAATAGTTAATTTAAAATATAGGTATAAGAAATGCACAGTATCCACCAAAGTGTGAGTATGGAGGGATAGCACAGTGGGCAGGGTGTTTGCCTTGCATGCGGCCAACCCAGGTTCGATTCCTCCACCCCTTTCAGAGGACTTGGAAAGCTACAGAGAGTATCTCGCCTACACAACAGAGCCTAGTGAGCTAACCGTGGCATATCTGATATGCCAAAGACAGTAACAAGTCTCACAATGGAGACGTTACTGGTGCCTGCTCAAGCAAATCAATGAGCAACGGGATGACAGTGACAATGATGTATATATATATATATGTATATATTCATGCATATATATTTATGATTATGAACTGTGATGTTCTATTCAGACACAATTTTATCAAACTTAACAGCCAGTGACATATTTCCCTGAATGGATAAAAATTAAAAGGAAACAATCTGATTAGTAATTTACCATGATCCTAATGAATCAGCTTGCATTTATCTCAATGTTATCTTTTGACAAAAATAAAAGGTTAGTATTTTTGCTAAGAGATGGGCCAGAAAAACAGTACAGCAGATAAGCCCTTGCACAAGGCTGACCCAAGTTCCATCCACATAAAGTATCCCGACCTCTGCCATGAGGAATTCCTGAGCACAGAACCAGGAGTAACCCCACTCCCCAAAATAAAGTTTACCAAAATGAGAGATTGAAGCCTAAAAACTCTAAAATTTTATCTAATGGTAAAACTATGGGTTTTTTAAGTGATGTTTTTAAAATCTCTTTTATTTAAATACCCTTTTTTCTCTTCTCTTTTTGTGGTGTGTGTGTCTGTGTGTGTCTGTGTGTGTGCCTGTGTGTGTGTGTGTGGCAGGAATGTGGGGTGTTTTCTAAAAGTGCTCAGGAGATACATGGAGTCTCTCTCTTTAATTTTTGGCCAATGATGCTTGGAAGCTGAGGATGCAATGTTGTTTGGGCCCTGCAGTTCCTTAGTGACACGTGGTACCCGGAATCTCACTAGGATTGGCTATATGCAAGTCATGCACCTAGTCTCTATATAATTCTCCAGCCTCTCTTTTATTTCTTTTTATCTTAAACAAATTAAAAATTTCTAAACTGATGAAGCTAACTGGGAAAACAACCTCTGATTTCTAGTACTCTGTTCAAAATATATTCTTGTATTTAATTCACTGTATCACTGTATCACTGTCATCCTGTTGTTCATCAATTTGTTTGAGCGGGCGGCAGTAATGTCTCCACTTGTCTCTGTCACTTGCTAGTGTAGCCTGTAGCCCAATGGTGTATTGGGGGCTTTTTCAGGTCAGGGGAATGAGGACCATCGTTGTTACTGTTTTTGGCATACTGAGTATGCCACGGGTCGATTGCAAGTCTCTGCCATATTTAATTAGCCTGGCAAGCTACCCCTGGCTTATTCAATTTGCCAAAAACAGTAACAACAAGTCTCACAATGGAGACATTACTGGTGCCCACTTGAGCAAATTGATGGACAATAGGACGACAGTGCTACAGTGCCACAGTATTTAATTAGCACAAATAAAAGATAAGCATTTTTGAATCTATGGAAATTGGAAGTTGTAAATTCAATATAGTTGGGGTGGCAGATGTAAGTATAGAAAGTCAATGCATTAATAATCACTTCTTGAAAACTGGCTTTAAAGATGTGCTAATGAAAGCCGATCCTCAAAAAATATATTTTTTTATTCAGTGTGATTTATGATAATTTTCCTCTCAAAGTATTGTAACAAAGAAACTTTAAATGGACAGTCTTATTCTAGGAATATATATTATCCTAACAGGCTTTCAAAAGTTCCTATTTAATAATACATATATAGAAAAATTTGGACTCTAATATACATATTTGATGTTTAATACTTATAAATCTTAAATATTAGCAATTAAACAGTATAAAATTTGAAATTATCATTCATTCTGTCAAAAGTAGAATTAGACAACACATGAACATATTATTTTTATAGAAGCACAGATTTTCTTATTTCTTCTGAGTGTTTAATTTTTTATCTTTCTGCTGTCTTTTCCAGAGGTGGAAATTAGTTATTTAATAAGAAAACATGTTGAAATGTTTACATATTTGTAGATTGTACCTCATTAGGAAAATCTTTGGATGTTTCTTCAAATAAAGAGAAGTTATGTGTTATAAATTTTATTGACTAACTTTGCATCTCAAAGAGAAAGATGGGTATAGAGTAGTTTTACATTTTGAAAAAGCTTAGAGATAGTTTTTTGTGTTATTTACATAACATAGCAATAGCATAAATGATATCTCAGATTTATGAGTTTAAGCAACACTAGCTTTCCAATGTTGAAATGTAGGAGAGTTGTGTCAGTACAAATAGAATAAGAAATAGACAGAAAGAACCCTCCAGTCACGTGATTCCATGTATGAAATAAGCATTTCCCCGAGTATCTAGTACACTTGGCCCTTTATCTTCTAAGTCAGATAAAAATAGATGGTACGTTAGTTTTCTGGTACTTTCATAACAAGAAAAAAAATATCACAGAGTTGGTGGCTTAAGCAACAGAAAGTAATGTTTTTCACAGTTCTGGAGGCTGGATGTCTGGGATCAAGGTGTAATCAGGATTGATTTTTAGTAAGGCAAGGAAGGATTTCACAAGGTCTAATTTAATGCATCTAAAAATATAACCTTATAATTAGTGAATTAACAAACTGAGAGTACTGCATCTAAGATATCTAGGGTAGAGGTAAAAATGGAAGACCATGATGGCATGGGTAGGCAAGTCTTCTCACCTTTGATCCAGATTTTGCTCTATCTCCTCCAAAATGAAATTAAAAAAAAAACACCTTTTGTTAAGGTGTACTGACTACACCAGAAAACTCATCACAGAAAATAAAGGAAAAAGAATGTTTTCAATTTCATTCCTAGAAAGTCCATAACAAATATAATTGTGGTACCTACTCTTTCTTAATTTCCACACACGTTCCTTGACTTTCCACTGTGAGGTAGGGTTAGGACTTTTGTGGTCCTCAAGTTGTTCTGCAGTCTCAACCATCATTTAAGTGATGGTTTGATGTCCTGTCATCAGAATCAACCCTGCAGCCTTCTCACACTGCCTTTGTACTCCTACCGGTTTATTTTTCACCCTAGAGCTGGTATTGGAACCAGTGTCTTCAGTAGGTCCTATTTTTGCATCTGGATGAAGGTTGTCCTTTGCTGATAGTTATCTTTGGACAAAGCAACAGTAAAAAATAGAAGCTACAATACGCTGAAAAATCGGTGTATGACTTTTGATTCCCTCTTACCCTTAACTACGGCTATTGATAACTAACCTATACAATAAAATACTAATTAATGACATTTTATATGCTATATATAGTATCTTGCATTCTTCAATAAGCTAAATTATATAGAAATGATAATGTTATTAAGAGTATCATAGCTGAATCACCACAAATGTTTTCTTCTTTGTTTTCATGTTGAGTGGAGTCAGGATTGAAAAAACTTGACATGTAAGTACTTGCAAGGTTGACTCCTATACTGTTGAGTGCTCAAATATATTGTGTCTTGTTTCTGATCTCATGATGCTTTCAGATCACTCACTTGCACTCTTTCTTATCTCCTATTCTCTATCTTTTTAGTATTGCCATTATTATTATTTTTTGCTTCTGTTGTTTTTTTTTGAGCCCATTTGGCCGTACTCTTGGCTTACTTCTGGATATGTGCTCAGGAATCACTCTATCCAGTGCACGGGGAACTGGGGATCAGAATAGGATTTTTTATGTACAAAGTAAGCACCTTAATCTCTGTACTATTTTACTGATCCCTCTCTTTTTTTTTCCTCTTCCCTTTCCTTTGCACAATACTCTGGGAAACACTTAAAATTAACTGTGATTACTGAGCCCCTCTTTTACATAACTAAACTGCCTCTAAGACGGCTCCATTTAAAAAATAGCCTTTGTCCCTATCAGAGATGATGTTGGTCTGCTCTTATGTTCAATAATGTTTATATAGAAAAAATTTTTTTCACTCTGTCTCTTCTCACTCTGCCCAACCCTCTTTATTTTTCTGGTCTTTCCTTTGCATTCTAAACTTCTATACAATTAAATAGAATTATGTCAAGGTTGGCTGCTCAGTGATATGATCTCCCTGAAGCTACCAGGGCAATGCTACCTCCGCAAACAGCATATTTCAGTTTCCAACAGCTCTAATTTTAAGAATGCTCATTTTCTATGATGAGCTAATATTTGCCTGGCTGTAACTTTGATCCATTGGTTCTATTTCTGCTGGCTAGGACTCCTATGCGTATTTCCTGAGCAGAAATAGAACAGCTGCTTAACACCTCCCATATGCTATTACTTTATATAGTTGAAAATTGTAAATCCCCCAGCCTCCAGCACCTCCACCATACACTTTGTCAGCCTTCTGTTCTCTGTTGTAAGTAAATTCAGCTCTGTAGCCTTTCCTCAAATGACCCATTTCTGAAACACTTGATTACTTCTTTTGCTAAAGTCCAGAGAAAGAACAAATCCTTTTCTGAACAACTCAGCTATTTCAGTGTGGCTGTTGCTGTTTTATTTTTTTCTTGCCATTTTTTTTTATTGTGTGTCGTTGGTTTTGTTTGGCTTTTAGTTTTAAATTCACACAGGCAAACATGGTATCATATACTCAATTTTGAATTCTCATTTTTACTTATTTAATTATACAAAGTACTATGTGTATGTCCATTTAGTAAAAATAATAACAAGTGTCTCACTACATGCAACGATTGAAATATTCAAGATTAAAATACATACGAGTTTTGCCACTCACCTTAACTAAATCAGATAGGGCAATTATCAAATTTTCTTCTCTGCTTGAAAATGCCATTTAAGTTATCTCGTGTCCAGTGCTCCTATTAAAGGATGTATGTATAGGGGGTTAGTCACATACTTAATGCACTTCTAGAGCTATGTTGTCTGCATATGAACTGAAGGGAACTAAGCTTAGGCCATCTCCCTGATGACCGGTCCTGCATTTTGACTCCTTTGGGTAGATGGTAGCTGCATTCATTTCATTAACTTGTGGGTTATAAGTTAATTTAGGGGGAATATGCTATTATAGATTTGGATGAGTTCCATTAAACTCCATTAAAACTTTGACTGGTGGAGGCATTAATAGTGCTTCAAAGTCAGTCAATCAAATGATTGATGGAGTGTATAGAATGGAACATTAAATGGAATATTTGATATAACTATTAAATCTTTCAGAAGAATTCTTAGGAGGTTTTGATAATTTATTAATTTTTTAATGTTAGGGATTTGGGTATTGTCCTTCTAATGTAGGTGTCTGCGTTAATGCTTTTGAATGGAAATAGTATGTTAAATTAAAATTCCCTTTTAATTCTGTTGTAATGAATTAGTTTATCAATTTGGGGCTCCAATTTATTCCTACTAGCAAGTATGGTTTAGTAATATTAAAAATTTCTGAAGGTCATTGAAATGTGTAACTACCTTACTATTTCAAGTAGGAACTGATCTCTCTCTTGTTTCTTGAAAACTGCTAGAAACTTACCATCACATTTTATTTACTAAGAATGATTTGAATTTAAATATGTCTAGTGTTGTTGTAATTTTACATTTGAAAAGACTGGGATTCATTGATTTATCACAATGTCCAATTTAAATGAGCAAAACCAGTATTTAAATTTAGTTATGCCTATTCTAAATTTTAGGACTATAAACAGTTGCTAAAAAAATTAATATATCATTATCTGCTAGGCACTAATGATTAATACATTATAATCAACACAGTTATTAAATATGTTGTTATTTAACTGAGTTAATTACATGAATAGTGAATGGGCTAATATCGTGTCTTAGTCCTCTGAGTCCCCAATATTGAACAGTAAAAATAAGGGAAGGAAATTATATCTATTATTGCACTCCTCATGGTGACATATAATTCAATGAAAAATTGTTCATTTTCAATGTAAAGTAACTGTACCCCCAAGGAGGTTAAATATCTTGCCTCTAGCTACACTAATGAAAAATGCAAAAATGCAGAGCTGAAATTCATGTATATGTCTCCCTGCATTTCAAACTTGCTCTTTTTATACCGGATGAAACAGTCTATGTTTGGATTTAATTTAATCTTAAATCAAATGAATGGTCAGCCAAACACTAATTAGGGAAGACTATTCTTTTTAATTTGCACGTTTTTCTTTTGATTTTTGGAGCTGTGATAAAAATATAGACAATGAAATTACTCTCCAGAAGTTTCTCCTGAAATTTCTTGTTAAGATAAAATTTGCACATATTAACCCACTCTCTCGTTTTAGTTGAAGTAAGTCCTAGGTACTGTGAAAGAGATGAAAGACAAATCTCACAAGTCCCATGGCCTAACAAAAGAGAGTCTTGTTAGTGTCCCACATGGAGTCCCATCTGGATCAAATCTTTCCTATTTAAACAGGAATGGAATTTCTGAATTTCAGATGTGATTTGGAAACCAGTCTTGAAAAATCTCCATTTAGAAACCAAAAAGCTCGGTAGTCAAGTAGGATACTTTAAGGAACTCTTCTGAAAATATGCCCATTACTTTTATTCAGATTTGTTTGGCAGAGCCTGATCCAATAGTTGCATCCTGATTTCAGGGAATCTGGTACCAAAGAGCCTACAGATATTTGGATAGTACTTTGGATATTTGTAAAGGGGCTAGAGGCAGAGTGAAGAGTAAGATTTTGGCCTCAGCCATTGTTCAGGCTTCTCCCGGCTCTGTTCTCAGGAATCACAACTAGAGGATCTCAGGGAATAATTTGTGGTACTAGGGGTCAAAAATGGGTCAGCTACTTATAAGGCAAATGCCTTACCCTTTGCAATATCTCTCCAGCCCCATCACTGATTTTTGCCACACTTTAGGGAGAATTTAATAAATCCGTTCTGTAGCTGTGCAACAGCACGGAGGGTAGTGCAAGTGCCTGGCCCATGGCCAACCTGAGGTCAGACTCAAGCATCACATTTAGCTCCAGAGCCATGCCAAGAGTGATCCCGGATCTTAGAGCCAGGAGTAAACCCTGGTCACCACTGGGTGTGCCCCAAACAAAACAAACTAGCAAAATTCCTTCCTCTTACCAGATAGCTAATACATATTGCTTGGTGATATTGAACACACAGCCTGTAATGCAAGTAAAGTGACACTTACTGAATGCAAAACATAATAGGGGAAGATAGTTCTGGCCATCATAACAAAAAAAAGAGAGAGAGAAAATATAAAATATAAAATGTTTCACACTGGAAGCTACCTTTCATGATTTTGCTCCAAAAGAGCAATGACTTCTTAAATAAAATAATTAGATATGTTTGGTTTATTTGCCCTTTCATTGTGCTCTGAAGTTTTGGGAAAAAGTTTAAATGATTTAAATGTATACTTACCAGGCTAAATAAACAGTTATAACTATTTATTTTTAATTCTGAGGATTTGTTTACGTATTTTGTTATTGTTACAATAATATTAACATTTATGGATCACTGTGCAAAATTATTTCACTCAACCTCCACCAAAGTGCCCATTACAATCTACCACTTTACTCATGCTACCTCTAGGTCAGTCTTTATTGCCTTTCCTGACCTTAATCCCGCTCTTTGTCATATTTTCAAAGCAATATTCTTGGATATCAATAGCGCGACAGGTTTTCCAAATGTTTTGCACATGAGATACCTGAGTCTGATGCCTGAGATATATAGTTCCCCAGAGCACAGTGGAAATGACCCTCAAGCATAGGGCTGAGTGGTGGACCCTTAAAATTTCTGAATGTAGCTTTTTAAGTAAAATTAATTCGTTCACAAATGATTCTTTTGGACATTGTAGCACTGTTTTTACACTGTTGTCCCATTGTTCATTGATTTACTCGGGCGGGCACCAGTAAAGTCTCCATTTTGAGACTTGTTGTTACTGATTTTGGCACATGAATACACCATGGGTAGCTTGCCGGGCTCTGCCATGCGGTCGGGATACACTTGGTAGCTTGCCGGGCTCTCTGAGAGGGAAGGAGGAACTTGAACCCGGGTCGGACTCATGCAAGGCAAACGCCCTACCCACTGTGCTATCACTCCAGTCATAAATGGCGTTTAATTGTTTTCTAGTCACTTAATAGTGGTGACAGGTCTAAGGGAACTTCTAAGTCAATGAGTTATAATAAAGCTACTCAGCTCAGTGGCCGAAGCAATAGTATAGTGGGTAGGGACGTTGCCTTGCAGGCATCCAAATCAGGTTTCATCCCTGACACCCCTATGATTCCCCAAGCCCTCCAGGAGTGATTCCTGAGCACAAAGTCAGGAGTAAGTCCTGAGCTTTGGGAGTGGTTCCAAAAAACAAACAAAAAAGCTACTAAATTCATTCTAAACCGTTTAGGGGTATTACAGAATGAATCTCTCTCCACTTCTCCCCTCTCAGCTAAGCTGTTTTCAGATCAGGTTATTATTTAAGAAACGCTGAACTTTTATTTCTTTATCTTTTGGGATTTGGGGGGATTTGTGGTACTAAAAAGTTATTACTGGCTCTGTGCTCATACATGATCCCTTGAAGTGCTTTAGAGACTATATGCATTGCTAGGAATGGAATCAGGGTTGGCTACATGCAAGGCAAATAAATGCCTTACTTCCTGAACCACCTCTCAGACTTAAAGTAGGAAGAAGCTGATAGTTAAATACATATGATTTGTTTATAGGTAATTTTCCTACTTTCTAATATGTAGAGAGAGATAGTTCACTCAGTATGTCACCAGGAATAGATAGTTAATTATGGCAATAAATTACAACTAGACTTATAACAAACAAAGTTTAGTTTACAATTTTAAAATAATTAGTTTTCTAAGTAGATTCATATGTGCTTTAGAGCTAATGATGATTGAATTTCTTTCTAGAAACTATTGAATTTTTTGGTTGGTTTCATGCAATAAGCTTTCTGCAGAAATATATATATATATATACTTTCAGTACTTTGATAAATCACTGTCACTGTCACTGTCAGTGTCTTCCCACTGCTCATTGATTTGTTCGAGCGGGCACCAGTAACATCTCTCATTGTGAGACTTATTTGTTACTGTTTTTGGCATATCCAATATGCCATGGGTAGCTTGCCAGGCTCTGCTGTGGGGGCGCGATATTCTCAGTAGCTTGCCAGGCTCTCCGAGAGGGGCGGAGGAATCGAACACAGGTTGCTCTCGTGAAAGGCGAACACCCTACTGCTGTGCTATCGCTCCAGCCCACTTTGATAAATAGCTTGAATGAAGGAATACTTGATTGAGAACACATATGCACATAAAATATGATTTGGATAAAAACTAACATAAAAGAATATGACAAAGCAATTAATAACAACAAATATTTACCCTGTCTTACATGAACTGTACCATTAACCAGATAAAACCAGAAAAATGTCCCTATGAAAGCATTATAGTCAATAGATTGGATAGAAATGTCAAAGGACAAAATGACCAATTTTACAACCCCAAATTAATAGATAGGCACAACGCTGATGACATTTAGCATAACAAGAAAAATAGAGCATGAGACATTAATATGTCTGATTCTTAACTACAGAAAATATCATCTGTCATCCTTGACAAAAAGATAGAAACTCAGTCTGATTCAGTTAATGAATGTAACTTCCTGTTTGCAAGATACTAGTATTAGAAGATCAAACAAGATCACACAGGAAGGCATATTGAATTACATCTGGATATTCCACTCAGCTATATTCATATTATGGAAAACCATACTAGATAATATGGTGAAACCATAGGACAACTGAATTAAAAAGTCATATAATCTTTTTAAATGTGGCAAAATTGAAGTTTATATGGAAAAACATTTATGCAATACTTCTATTTAAAAACAGTAAGGTATTAAAATACAGGTCAGAACACTGCTCGCCTTTAGAGGGTAAGGGCAGGGCTATGACGGAGAATGATCCTTCTCAATCACTCTTCATATGAGTAGAAATATTCTACTTAGTGTATAGACTATTCAATCTTGGTGAATAGTTGTTGTTAAAAATTTATATTTATTGAACTAATTTGCAAAGTATGTCATAACTTTTTTGCTTATTTTTAATTATTTTAAATATAACAAATATTCAAAATTAGGATTTCTGAAGCAATAAACAGTGTTTTATTTGAGTAGACATAACTGGTACTTGAATTTGCTGCAAAGGAAACCTAATCGTTAAACTACTTTGTGTTTTCTATAGTTTTCTTTCTATTTTATTCTGTCAACGAAAACAGATATATTTTTTTTTTTTTTTGCTTTTTGGGTCACACCTGGCAAGACATATTGATTTTACTAGAAGGCTAAATAATACTATTTTGGTTCTCTCATCCTGTTATTTTTTGATGTCAAGATTCTGAATTTTAGATCTATCTTTTCTGACAGTATCTTTTTGGTCTTGTTTACATCTCCCACTCCCCCCCACACCCCCATTAGTTTAAATATGCCTTAGGGTTACTTTTTCTGAATCAGAGCATCATAAACATTGAATTAAGGATTAGAGAATGTGGTAAGTTCTTAGGAGAGAAGTCATGTGTTGATAAGAGAACATGGAAATAGGAGGAAATAGGGAAATAGTGAGAAGGTTTTTTTCTATGTTTTTAAAGTGACAGGGAAAGGGGCACTTCAAAGGATTTTTTTGTCCAGGATAACCAGAAAAGTTATTTATCAAACTGCAAAAACTGCTGTATAGGCACAAAACTGAGTGAAAATTGTTTATTTGTAGATGTTTTATAGATACTTAATAGAATTTTTTTATTACATAGATCCATTCTAAATTGGACCCCATTATGGGAGTTTGTACATATAAATCAGTTTCTGTCATCAGAGAGGCAAACTATAAAAGTGACTTGAACTCCATCTGTGCTTGGTATTATATAGTATGAGCAGGGTAAGGAAAGAACAGGCATGCTCCTAAATGCAAAGATTTTATTACCTATATGGCCTTGAACTCAATCGGTTTAAGCAGCCAATATTTCAAAACTTTGAAATTATTGAACTTTAAGGATTAGATGCAATTAAAGAGTGTGTATATGTGTGCATGTGTTTATCTAGTGAGCAGAGAATTGATATTCTCATAAGACAAAGATGCAAATTTTTCTGGACTTATGTACTGTAAGCCACATTCTGTTATATTTTCTGAACATATTATCAACTTGTCAGCAGTTTTATTTGTCCACTTTAACTTTGAAATAAAATTTGGACTTATTCTCAGTCTTGGAGATTTAATTGGATCTTGACCTGGTATGTGTAGTCTTAAAATGTATCCATATTGCTTTGTTGGTTTAAAAGAACTTTCGGCATCTTTAGGTCAAGCTTATCTTTTGTAAAACATTTTGTATTTTGTGTAGAGAAAACTTTTCTAGAGCACATATCAGAATTGTTTATAAGTTCAAACAAAAAGAAAAGTCTAAACAACATGTCTTAATTTTTATTAATAAAATTTAAATTTTATTAGTTGTAATAAAATTAATAATAAAAACGAGCACTGGAGCACTCTCTCGCTGTCGTCTGGTTGTTCATCAATTTGTTGTTGTTATATTCTTGAGGAAAAACAACAACAACAAAATGCTGCATACCTTAAATACAGCTCTTGAACTACTATTTTGGGTAGAAAGATTGCATGTCTTGCTAAAACAAAACACCACATTATTTCAGACGTTCCTTTTCTACCACCAGTGATAATGTTTCAATTCTTCACTTATTTGAGTTTTAGGACACACCTCAGCCATTTCAAGACTATGAAAGAAAAATAAATTCAAATCATATAGTATTTATAGGGACTGCACCTAGCAGTGTTGGGGGGTAAAAGGCCCAACAGGGTCTACATCTGTAGAGTTGTGGATGGAAATTGTCAGGGATCACATTTATGCTTTGCACACTTACATTCTGAGTATATTTTCTGTCATTTCAGTTGTTGTAATTTCAATTTCTCAATTCAAAAAATATTTCTTTAAGATTATTACTTCAGATTTCTCAGTTTGAAACATCGAGTCTTATTGAAAGCTGTCTCAGAAGCTGGAATCCAGCTGGGGAAAGAGGCAAATGTCAATAGATAAAAGCGATGAGAAATAATTTTAGAGCCCGGCCCAAATTTATCATTGTCTCTTGCTTAACTTTAAATTCTTCTTCTCTTCGACTTGGAGGAATTCTGACACATGAAACCTTTTTTCCATATAATTTGAAACTGTCATGCTGCCTTGAAAACAATCAGAGCTGTTAATAAGCCACTTGAATCCAAGGGGAGAGACAAAATGTTTCTCTTCTGAATAATAGCATTTGCACTTATATAGTTTCTTTTCATGAAGCAGAATTTGACTTATCTTTTCTATGCTATTAAAGTTGCACTGTTTGTTTGGGGCCACCTGGTTGGCAGTGTTCAGATGCATCTCTTTGCGATTCCCATTTGTCCCATCTGAGGCTCATATGAGGCTTTACTGATTCTTCCATTATGCCCTTGGTTTTACCTTGTTGCGGAATTTATCACAAGGCACAGTGTTTCACTTGCTTCTGTGTCTGTCTCAACATCTGTCATACTCCTCAGTGCTTTATATACTTTTGAGCACTTTAGCAAGGGTGACCTCTGCAATTTCATCAGTTCCTATCTGAATTTGTATCTTACTATTTCTCATGTAAGTCAAAATTTGATTGTCATAATAGCAACTGTAGTTTGTAAGGATTTATAGCATTAGTAGGATTGTGAACATGTGTTCTGACTATGCTGAGTGACTACTGAAAAAATAACTAGTTAAATGTTTTAACTAATTTTGACAGAAACTGGAGACTGAAATAGATGTTGGACATGCTTCTTTCCTTGAGATTTCAAATGTGAAATAAATATTGGACACAGCTGTACTTTAGTGTAGGATGAATGACAGAGGGATGAAACATGAGTTTACACTCTGTCCTTTATTAATACAATCCAGGAGTTCAGGATAAATACTTGACTGTATTATCTTTGATTTGACAGACCTCTTTGACACAAATTACCTCATCAACTTTGATATTTTTATTATACACATGATTTCATTAACTACAAAAATATTTGTATTTTAGTATAGTTTTCTATCATTAAATAGCCAGATATTTAAATTTATCTCTTTGATAGTATATAAAAATGACTTGCCATGGATGGACATGGAGAGTATCATGCTAAGTGAAATGAGTCAGAAAGAGAGGGACATATAAGACTAACATATAAGACATATAAGACTAACACCAAAAGACAGAGATAAGGGCCAGGAATATTTATCTATGGTTGAAAACCTGCCTCATGAGCTGGGAGAGAAGGCAGCTGAGATAGAGAAGGTGCTTGAGAATTATTCTATTAATTGCCATTCTCTGAACTTACCAAACTTGCTTAAGACTCTATGATGTGTTCAATATGTTTTTTTTCTGCCAGGAATAACTTGAGGTTACATTGCTTGTTGTTTTTCTCTTCTTTTTTTCAAACTTAAGAACTAGAGAATGGAGGGCTGGAGTGATAGCACAGTGGGTAGGGCTTTTGCCTTGCACGAGGCCGACCCAGGTTTGATTCCCAGCATCCCATATAGTCCCCCAAGCACTTGCCAGGAGTAATTCCTGAGTGCATGAGCCAAGAGTAATCCCTGTGCATTGCCAAGTGTAACCCAAAAAGCAAAATATAGAGAATGGTGTGCTGGTGAGATCATTCAGCATGGTAAGACACTTGTCTTGAACACAGGTGACAGATTCCCAGCATTCCATATGATTCCCCCAAACCCCACCAAGAGCATTTCATGAACAAAGAGTCATGAGTAAGCTCTGAGTACCACGGGGTGTGGTCTGACCAACAAAGAAATGGGAAATGTGTGATGGGATTTCTTGCTGCTTTTGTTGAATTAAAATATTTTATTGTCTTACATATGCTGTACTGGGGTTATTTTAGCATTTTACCAGCATATTATGCAAACCATAATACTTTGTACTTTTTTGCATAGTTCTCTAACATAGTCTTGAGAAATATAAATTCCTTAAAGATTTAACATGTCTTTGTTCACTTCCCACCAAAGACCTCACACAATGTAACAGTTGCTGTTAATGGAAACTCGGATTGTAACTGAGTACCAGTTCATTTTCTTTAATAAAATTGTTCCTTGATTATGTTATTTGGAGTTTTACATAAAATTTAAAGTTGAAAACATTGACTTTCTTTAGAAATTTTGAGTAAGGAAAATATTTCTTAATAATTACATGTTTGTAGTATGTTAGGAGACTGAAATTCCAAAATGGATTGATACGTATGTGCAATATCTCATCTGTTGCTATACTAGTTCCCCATGTAGCATCATGGGGAGTTGGAAATCAGTCAACAGAATCTGTGAATCTAATGGAAGAAACAATAATGGTAGCTATAGGCTCTGCTGGTTCCCATAATAGTTTTAGGCAAAGTAGAAAAATGATCTAACCAACCTTGGACTAACTCACGCTGTTTTTCTATTTCTTTTGCTTTTTTTAAAACGTACTGCCAGTCTATTCATTAACTGTTTAAAAGAAAGGAACCTAGGGAGGAATAAATGTATAGCTAGAAATTCACTGTCTCTGAATGAAAATTTATTCCAAATATGTTTAAAATAAAATCATGTCATCTCAATGTCAGACTTTTATTGTATATGCCATCGACTCTTTATCTTATTTGCAATAAGAATCTATTATCTATTATAGCTACTGTGTACTTAAAGTGTAAAAACTCCAAAAGAAAGTACCCTTGGAAGCATTTTTTAATACATACTGTATTTATATATGCCTCTCGGAGAGCCCAGCAAGCTACTGAGAGTATCCTGCCTGCACAGAAGAGCCTGGCAAGCTCCCCATGGTATATTTGATATGCCAAACACAGTAACAATAGCAGGTCTCATTCCCCTGACCCTAAAAAGAACCTCCAATCATTGGGATAAACGAGTAAGGAGAGACTGCTAAAATCTCAGAGCTGGGACGAATGGAGACGTTACTGGCAGCTGCTTGAGTAAATCGATGAACAACGGGATGACAGTAATATAGTGATACAGTATTTGATATGTTTATTTCCCTTCTCTGTGAATCTTTGTATTCAAAGATATTTGACTCTATCTTAGCCACTTATTCTTTTGAAAATTTTTTTCAATAGCAGTTTCTAGATTTTATATTCTCTTTCTAATATAGGATAGAAAGTGGAATTTCTAACTAAACTTTATTACATACAATGTTCATTCCTCCTCAGATATTTAGTATACTTATTTAAAATAAAGCCTTATTTATATGCCACATTGAAAGTTAGAATAAATACTCTTTAATACTACCACAATCTGAAAACAGAGCAACTGTAAAGCAGTTAAGGCACTTACCCAGTTTGCAGCCAACTCAGCTTGATCCCCAGCACTGCCTATGGCCGCTGGCCTCTGGCCTCTTAAGCACTGTCCTGAGTGATGCCTCAGCACAAAGTCAGGAAAAGCTTCTGAGCATCACAATTAATGTGGGCATTTGCACTAAAATGCAAAGCATCTATCTAAGTGCTATATTTTAATATTTTATGATTAGAATTAATGAAAGATTTACTAAGCAAGGAAAACTATTTCATAATTGTTGTGAATATTGATTTTCTATCTACTATGCATAGAAAATATGAAGGATTGAGGGGAACAAACACCTACGTGTTGGTGTCTTTGTTCTCAGAGGGCCTGTGTGTCTAATTATTTACTTTTATTGATTTTTTTACCTTTTAAAATGACAGAACACTTCTTTTTGTGACATTGCTTCTAAGTAATCTAAAACTATACTGCATATTCATCTATCTAAAACTATGCTGCATATTCATTCTCTTTAAAATGTGACATGTTCCTGAGAATCCCTAAGTTAGCATGGGATTCATTATACTTTCCATGTTGCTGGAAGAAGTTCATAAAATCATGAATTTTATTTGTACGAAGGTCCACAGAAGCTATTTCCTTTAAGATTCTAATTAAATTTTTCCTTCAACTTTTTTTCTCCTTACCAAAGCAGGTAGGGCATTTGCCTTGCACGCAGATGACACGGGTTCAATTCCTCTGCCCTCTCAGAGAGCCCATCAAGCTACTGAAAGTATCTGCCTGCATGGCAGAGCCTGGCAAGCTACCCATGGCATATTCGATATGCCAAAAACAGTAACAACAAATCTCACAATGAAGACATTACTGGTGTTCGCTCGAGCAAGTTGATGAACAATGGGATGACAGGGCTACAGTGCTACATATGAAAAACATAAGATTCATGGGAACTACACTATCTAATATCATATAATTGGACAAAACAACAGGTTTATTAAATCTTCCTGGATTATTCATACAAATGCAACCTACAATAACTAGCACATTAACTATTATCCTCCCATATAACAACAAAAATGCTAATTTCATCTGGCAAAATAGGAAAATTTTAATAACAATGAAATGTGGGTTTCTGACATGAGGTTTTACTCAACAAATATGGCTTGTTTATGTCAAGAGTCTCTTGCCCGCATGCCTGGCTGCCTTCCCCAGGCCCCTCGGAGGGGATGGGCTCTTAAGATTTTATCTTAAAGATCTTCTTAGTTATTTGCGTGGTATAAAACCCTTAATTTTACATATATGTGTGTGTGTGGTGTGTATGTGTGTCGGAAGATCCTGGCAAGCTCCCTGTGATTTATTTGATATGCCAAAAACAATAACAATAACAGTCTCATTCTCCTGACCATGAAAGAGCCTCCAATCATTGGGAAAGATGAGTAAGGAGAGGCTGCTAAAATCTCAGGGCTGGGACGAACAGAGATGTTACTGATGCCTGCTTGAACAAATGGATAAATAATGGGATGACAGTGATAACAGTGATATATATATATGTATACATATTTATATTTATATATGATAAGTACTCCTCCCAAGATATGAAAACTTCATATATCTTAATGAACACAGTTTGTAGTGCTAAGTACAATGACTAAGATATAGAATAAACCTAGTTCTCCAAAGATAGATGAGTGGATCCCGGATATGTAGTATTTATAACAATGGAATATTATGAAGGTGTAAGGGATAATGAAATTATGCAGTTCACTGCAGCATGGATAGAACTGGATGAGGTCATGTTAAATTAAGTAACCCATAATAAGATAAACAGAATTATTTCACATGTATCTGGTATGTTTAGTACTTGGATGAGAGAACATAGTGTATTAAAGGAGCAGGGTGACTAGATCACTCTTGACCCCAGAACATAGGGAAGAGAAGGACAGAGTAGGAAAGAAATCAAAGGAGGAAATAAGAAGAGACATATGGAAAGTAACAAGGGGCAGAGATCAAGGGGACTTGGGTATATTGTTGCTGTAGAGGAGTGATATAGTTCAACAGCCAAACCACAGTGCCTCTTACTCAGAAATCATGAAATCCAAACCCTGACAGTAAAATTTAAAATGTTCCTTTCAAGTTGGAAGACTTTGTATGGAGGATGGGAGTGAACCTGGGGACAATGGGGGTGGGATTTGTTTTAGAACATTGTCTAACATTCAACTATAAATGTATAATGCTCAACTATAAATCAGTGCTTCAACAAAATTAATTGAATGTTATTTCTAAATGAAAACTTCCTAAAATAAATTTTACTATATATGTGTTAATGTCTTGTGTTCTTAGTGTCCAAATACTTCTCTAAGCATTATATCTGACTTTTTTTGAAAGGAATTAGTCTTTGAATCATGCATGGTATTTGCATATCACTATGGCTCCAGTAAAGAGGACTGCACTTCCCAGTGTAGATGGAAGTATTCAGTTCTTGATCTTGAGAATCTGTATAAAAAAAATCTGAAGGAAGGGTAAGGACGGTTCTGTTCCTTATACCAAATTCTTAACTTGTGTCATCATTCTTCTCCTGTCCTTGGTTTTATAGCCTTTTTATAGCTTCCTTGCTTTTTTAGCCTTTGAACTAATATTGAATGAACTGAATCACCAGCTTTCTGGTGCTCCAACCTGTAGGTGACCAAAGTTTTTTTTTTTTTTAAGTCTCTTACTTTAATATCTAATTACTTTTTTTTTTTTTTGAGTGTGAGAGGTGTGGGCCACACTGGGCACTGTTTAGGGCTTACTCCTGGCTCTGTACTCACTCAAGGATCATTTCTGGCAGTGCTCACGAAACCATATGGGATCAATCCCTGGTCAGCTGCATACAAGGCATATACCCTATTCACTGCTACCACTCCAGGCCAAGACCCAGTTCTTTTAAATTCTAAATCCTTTCATCTTAGTCTCTTCTTGTGGCTATGTGTAACTTCTATTGCCTTTCCCTAGAGTTATAATAAGTAGAGGGAGTCTCTGATTTTTCATGGAAAGCAACTGTAACTGTCACTGTCATCCAGTTCTACATCAGTTTGCTTGAGCGGGCACCAGTAACATCTCCATTGTGAGACTTATTCTTACTGTTTTGAGCATAAGGAATACACCACAGGTAGCTTGCCAGACTCTGCCAAGTGGGTGAGATACTCTTGGTAACTTGCCGGGCTGTCCGAGAGGGGCAGAGGAATCGAACCCTGGCCGGCCACATGCAAGGCAAACACCCTACCCACTGTGCTATCGCTCCAGCCCATAGAAAGCAACAGAGTAGTCCCTTATTTACCCTCATGTTGTGCTTGGGCATAGCATGTCTATAGATGAAAAGCAAAGTTTTCGAGAAGAGAGTAATGTAAAAGACATCAACCAAGTTCCAGGTAAATTTCTTTGTGTCTCAGGTGATGAATGGGGTGGGGGGGGAATTGATTTAAAAATAAAATTGATATTTAAACCACTTTGCCCAGAAAGTAAAGTAAACCTTACAATCTACACCTAATCTATTTAGTACTTACTGCAACAAACATATAAACCTTTTCAAATCAAATAAAAATCTAAGCTCAACATACAATATTAAAATGCTAATGATGCAATCTAACATTACATACAGCCAGTTAAGAGAAAAGTAATCTATTCTTAGGGCAGGAAATATAGTACAGCAGGTTCAACCTCTGGTAGCACATCTGGTCCCAGAGCACCACCAGGAGTGATGCCTGAGCTCAGAGATAGGAGTAAGCCCTGAGCACAGCCAGATGTGATCCATTTCCCCTTCACCTCACCCAATGAAAAGTAATGGATTCTCAAAGGATAGATAGTAAACAGATATCAATTTTAGATAACACAGATGATGCATTATTAGGCAATGATTTAAAATATTTTTAATCTCATTTAGCCTTGTGATAGAGGTATTACTGTCAAATATCAAACATGTTTTTTATTACACAAAATCCATGATTAAAATGCTAAGAATATTGTTATAGCTGATTGGTTTTAGAAATTATATACAAAAAACATTAATTCCCCTTAGAAAGTTATCTGCTTCTTATGCATGAGGAGTTATTTTATTCCATTATAGCACAGCGGTAGGGCATTCGCCTTGCATGCAGCCAACCCATGTTCGATTCCTCCACCCCTCTCGGAGAGCCCGGTAAGCTACCGAGAGTATTGTGCCCGCATGGCAGACCCTGGTAAACTATCCGTGGTGTACTCGATATGCCAAAAACAGTAACAATAAGTCTCACAATGGAACATTACTGGTGCCTGCTCGAGCAAATCGATGAGCAACAGGATGACTGTGATTGTGACTGTGATTTTTCCTTTTAATTATTGTAGAAGAAAATAGTGTTCTATTCCATGTACTCATTATTTGGAAATCTCACTCAGCCAGATTGTTTTAATTTTTCCTTCCCAATGTATATTTCCTAGAGCTGCCATTGAATTTTATTGATTTCTGTTGAAAACGTTTAAAAATGCTTTCCAGAAGTTGTGAGAAATGCTTTCTATAAATTACTTAAAAACTGTAAGGTCCCTAGATAATAGTTTGTTCTCTAAATTTTTTTGGCACTCTATAATATTTTAAGTTTTACTTTATATACATTGAGTCCTTGAGTTTAGATGCTGGAGTTCAACAGTGCAGCTTCACTTTTTTTTTCTCCATGTCAATATTATCTTGATCAACATCACCTTATCTTCCTCTACTCCTTAATAAGAAACTGATGCTGAGATATTTCATATCTTGAATAAATTAAATAATCTATAACCCCCTAGGCATTAGGCAATTTGTATTATTTTTTTATCATAAGTTTTTTGAATGCGTAGTCTGTTTCTGGTACCTAGTTGTATGCAAGGATATAGGAATAAAATTTTATTTATATTTATTTTATTGCCTGTAATAGATCAAAGAATACTTTGTAAGGATTCTGAAATTATAGTCCACATGACAAACTTTTACAAGTGATAGGTAAATTACTAGATCACTGAGTGGTATAATTTTACATAGCTTTAGGACTTAGATTTAAAAAATTGAAATATATAGATAAGCATCAGAGAAAGCATTACTGGAGCAAGGATTAGACTCTATTGTATGGCACTTACTTTGCAGGCCTAAAGTCATGGATGTGCTTTCCTGAAACACCAAAAATTAATTAAATACATGTGTACTTTAAAACTTATAGATTTCATGGAAAAGATATTATATTCCTTTGAACTCTATATAACCTGAAACAACTAAGAGCAATCTTATTTCTTCTTTATTTTTTCTCACTATTTACTATGATTTTTACAAATATGAGAAACCATATATAGAGTAATTTTCAAAATCTAAAAAAATATATTCCACTAGTAACAGTCTCTTAAATTTGTTAAACTAAAAATAATAATTGCAAATTATTGTCATTTAATATTTAAAAACTAGGGTACAATTTTAAATACCTCATATAAAATTATATGTAGTAAGAAATAAACTAGGATTTGAACCCAATGCCTCTAGTTTGAAAAGTGTTATTTCTTTTGCTTTATATTTCTGTAATATACTTATAAATTTAATTGTTGTATCACTGTATCACTGTCATCCCGTTGCTCATCGATTTGTAAGAGTAGGCACCAGTAATGTCTCCATTGTGAGACTTGTTGTTACTGTTTTTGGCATATTGAATACACCACGGGTAGCTTGCCAGGCTCTGCTGTGCAGGCAAAATACCTTTGGTAGCTTGCTGGGCTCTCTGAGAGGGATGGAGAAATCAAACCCGGGTCGGCCACATGCAAGGCAAATGCCCTACCTGCTGTGCTATCACTCCAGCCCAGTTATTGCATAGTCTCTGAAATTTCTTCAAAAGGCACAGTAACAGTAAATGTTTGGAACTAACTTAAACTACACATTTTTATATAATTCCTAATGTGTATTCCTACTTGCTCTCAGTAGTAGTGGCAACTTTGCAGCACCTTATATTTATTTACTTTTATTTATTCATTTATTATGCTTTTTAAGCCTCACCTGTTAGGACTCAGGGGCCTTATGGGGATTGAACCTGGACCTGCAGTAGGAAAATCATACACCCTACCAAGTATACTCTCTCCATTCCCTATTTCTTAACTTTTTTAACAAACCGTTTTCATTCAGGTACAAAGATTCACAATTCTGTTAATTATAACTTTCATGTCTTCCATCAGTGCCCCAAGGGTCCTGCTCAACAACCACGCTCATGTAAGCTTAGTTCTATAAACAAAATCTCCAGTTCCAATGCCTTTGACCATTAATTCCCCCATACTGTTTTCTTTTAAGTACATATATGGGAGAGATTTTTAAAATTTATTTTTATTGTGTATGGTGGCAATAAAATGGGCTCCAGCTTCCCTCCCCACCCCGAGAAGAGCTCCCGGCGACCAAAGACCACCAGAACCTAGATGCAGCCATGCTGGAGGCTCCTCTCTGCACGTTCAGACAGCCTCATGCATGAAGGTACCGGCAGAGGAACCCAGGTGTGTGTAATCCCATCAATGGCCAACATCCAGAGAGAGACAACATCCAGAGAGAGAGACAAGCTCTCAGAAGCAATATCTTTAGCCTTCTTCTCCCTCTGGGAAAAACTGGCAATCTTCTGAGAGTTTCCTGCCCCCATGGGACAGTCTTGCAAGCTTCCCATGGTGTATCCATATGCAAAATCCAGTAACAAGCTGGATCTCATTCCCCTGACCCTGAAGAGCCCCCAGTGTGACATCATTAGGAGGGCCGAGTTGAGAGAGACTTCTAAGATCTCAGGGAAAGGATGAAATGAGATGTTACTGAGCCTGCCTGAGAAATCGGTGATTAACGGGGATATTGTGATTGTGATATGGTGACATCTACACAGATATTAATGAATAACTCCTGAAATTCACAAAATTTTAAATCTACAAATACATTGGTAAAGTAATTTTTAAAAATTGTATCTGTAGCCGGATATATTGTACAACTGTTAAGTACAATGGTGTAGAAGGTACACTTACACACATAGACCAGGCTTCCATCCCTGACAATGCATGTTTTCCCCTGAGCCCTGACAGGAATGATCCCTGTGTGCAGAGCCAGGAATAAACCCTGAGCTATTGGGTTTGGCTACAAAGCAATACTGTATATCTTTCTTTTTTATATAGGTTTATAAATTTAAAATATTATTATGACTAATGCTATGTTAATCACTGTTACTGTCACTGTCATCCTGTAGCTCATTGTTTGCTCGAGCGGGCACCAGTAATATCTCCATTGTGAGGCTTGTTGTTACTGTTTTTGGCATTTCAAATACACCATGGGTAGCTTGCCAGGCTCTGCCGTGCAGGCAAGATACTCTTGGTAGCTTGCTGGGCTCTTCAAGAGGAATGGAGGGGGTAGGTTCAATTCCTCTGCTGTGTTAATACATTTAAAAATTCATGTGAAATAATTAAGTTCTACAAATAAAAACTTTCATAATAGTAAAAAAAATTAGGGGGAAAAATTGGCTAGGGCCACACCTGGCAGTGTTTAGGGTTTACTCCTACATCAGGATCACTCCTGATGGGACTCTGTTGACTATTTTGAGTGCTGGGGACCAAACATGGATAAGCTCCTTTGTAAATCACATTCCCTGCCTGCTATGGTATCTCTGGCTCCTGAAATTAAAAAAAATTTAAAGGGGAAATCTAAATAGGCCTATTAAAATTAAAGGGGTGTTTTATACTAAGAAAAGGAAAATTGGCTTCGTGTTGAAAAATATTGATATTGCCTTTAGATCTAATTAAGAAGTAAAAGATTGTAATAATATATTTTTGAATGTTTAAAAAGCCTGATGAGACAAAGAACACAAGCTACCATAAAACAAATCTTTCATAATCTAGTAAGGGACGACCATAAATTCTACAATTGAATGCAAAATTCAATGTCAAGTATACATATTTGTCTTGTATTTTCAAGAAGCATCTTGAAACCTTCTTCAAATAGTGGCTTCAAGGCTATGGATTCACTAGGTTCTTGCTTGTCCCTAAAGCTCTGTATCATTTCTTCAAATACAAATGCTAATCTAGAAAAATAGATAAATCTTGATGAAATGTTTATTTCATTGAGTCTCTGTACCATATCCCTCCATTATTTTCATTTACATGGGGTCTCTATTCATAGATCTGATACAAATCTTTTGCATTATTTCTTTAACTGTTCTTGATCCAATTTACCTTCATATTCTTTAAGAATCCTAATGATTCATATATCAGAGACATTTTCCCAACTTTTTCCACAGATTACCTGCATCTCAACTTGGTTTCTTTGAGCTTTTTACTTTTTTTCTCCTTTTTGGGCCACACCCAGCAATGCTCAGAGGTTATTCCTGGCTATACACTCACGAGTTACTCCTGGTGGTGCTTGGGGGACCATATGAGATGCCAGAGATCGAACCCGGGTCGGCTGTTGCAAGACAAACACCCTATCCTTTGTACTAACTCTACGGCCCTGTTTTTGAGCTTTTTTCTAAGTTTCTCTGATCCTGCTGCTCAGAGCTTTAATTGAAATTTTTGTATCTGCTCAAAGCTTCAATTGAGTTTTGTATATCACCTACCATAGTCTTCATTTCTGCAACTCATGATAGTTAACTTTTTCATTTCATCTCTCATAAATTCTTGTGCCTTGAGGATTGCCTGTGCTTCCAGTTCTTTGAGTTAGTAAAGTCATTCTCTGAGAATTTATAGAACCAGTTGTTGCTAGTTGAGCGATCCATGTTCTCATTCATTGAACTTGGTGGTTCTATGCATCTTCCCATTGTGTTTTCTGTGCTTCTACTATAGTGTGGGTGAAAATTCTATGGTCTCTGGGGGATAACCTGGGACTTTCCTTTTTCCTTCCTCAGCTGTCTTCATCCAGTGGCATTAAGTCTAACTGGAGCAGTGCAAAACTTAATGAGCAGAGTTATTATGTGGTCTCATGTGTGGCTACACCACTCAGGAGAACATAATCTATCCCACCGATATAGTGCTGAGTTCAAGCACAGAGAACGCTGGGGACAAGACAGAAGGGAGTGGAATCTACCTCCAGTTCCAAAAAGGCCGAGATGTGTCAGCCAGGGGATTAATCTCATCTGAAAGAGTTTGGGGAAAGGCAGGGGATCAACACTTTTTATTTCTAATGCCAAATATAATTCTCAAAGGTCTTAGGTACTGACAGTAAAATTTAAAAAGTGATGTTTATTTCATAAATATAGGTACTTTTTTTCTTCAGAAGAAGATAGAAGTAAAACAAACTTTTAAAATTAACTGCAGTTAATTCACCTGGAGAAAAAGAACACATATTTGACATGCTTGGTATTCAACAGTAACCTGTCTTTTGAAGAATAGTTTAACTTATTTCTGTCTACTTAGATTAACACACTTGGAAGAATTCAATCCAAATTAAATGCAATCAACAATTAAAGAGAACACCAGTGCTAACATGTAGTGAACAGTGTTCATATGTTTGGACTAAATCGTTCTCAGTGACATTCTGTGAATATCTTGTTTATGAACCTGTTGATTAGAAAATACAAGGCTTGATCACCCTGCTGAGTCATGTGGTGAGTGGGTAGAATCATTTATTGAATGTTTCTTCTTAATGCTTAATGTTTCTATTTTTATTTTGAGTTTATCACCTACTCTTCTCCTGGCAAACTCAGGAGACGTTCTCTTCTCCATACTAATTTTAAGTCCTCCTCAAAACTCAACCTATTTCTTTTTTATTTTCCCTGCCAACTGCCAGAGAGAGGCAGACAAGATGAAGCCTTTTCTACTGTCAGACACTGACAGTGCAGAGAAATATAGACAGATGGATAACAGATAGTAGGGTTCTGAGTACCCCACAATTTATTGAGGCAAATAAAGGAGAGTTGAGTGGCAAATTACCTACACTGTTCACAAACCAGCAGGCATCTCTGTTTGCCAGCTATCCAAATTGTTTCTGGGTAATTTGGCACATTTCTACTTTGTTGTGCTATATCTAAAGGTCTGACTTTGAGTTTTGAAAATCCCCTGTTGAGAAAGATCTGCCCAACAGCAAGCAATATTGGGATTGTGCTGTTAAGGGAAGTACATAGACCTTTACTTGAACATCCCAGAGTAGATTTTAAAGTAGTATCTTTTTATGTATTGTAACACATATATAATTTGTATGTTAGTAAACATTTGTAGAATTTTTCATCTATAGTCTCAAGATTTCCAATATTCACAAATCTGGAAAAATTCAATTTGATGATGCTGTGGACAAATTTCAGACATTGGAATTACTTTTCAAATATAAGCAGTTGGTGGAGGAAATTGGTTATTCACAGCTTTGCTCAGGGCTTCTGACTCTGCTCAAGAATCATATTGAAATGCACAGAGAACCATGGTGGTGCTTGGGGGATTGAAAAAGAGCCACATAGAACGCAAGATAATTCACCCTGTACCTCTGCACTGTCTCACTGGTTCAAAGCTTCAAAACATATATATATATAGATATAGATATAGATATAGATATAGATATCCACATATATCACATATATATGCATATATATGTTTTGAATATGTATATCCTTGCATACATATATACACATATTTGTGTATATATATATATATATATTTGGCTGGAGCGATAGCACAGCAGGTAGGGCATTTGCCTTGCATGTGACTGACCCAGGTTTGATTCCTCCATCCCTCTCAGAGAGCCCGGCAAGCTACCAAGAGTATCTCCCCTGCATGGCAGAGCCTGGCAAGCTACTCATGGCGTATTCAATATGCCAAAAACAGTAAAAACAAGTCTTACAATGGAGATTTTTCTTATGCCTGCTCTAGCAAATCGATGAGCAACAGGATGACAGTGATGTGCATATATATGTGTGCATACATATGTATTTACCTTAAAGCATGTTTAGATGAGACACATTTTCAAAAATTCAATGTTTTCTTGTATTCATTTACTTTTTTGTTTGTTTAGTGCATTGGGTCACAACCAGTTTTTGAATCAGGATTAATTCCTGTCTCTGTGCTCAGTGATAACTCCTGGTGGTGTTCAGGGGACCATATAATGTGGCACATGTTTTAGCCACGAGACACTGTCTTACTTGCTGTACTATTTCTCCAGCCCTCGGGTTTAGATCAGAAACAGATCTATACAAACTGCTCTAGGTTAGAGAATAACAAATCAATTTCCCAGAGAAATCATTTTATAAGAAACTCTTGGTGGACATACGAAGAGAGGGCAGAGCAGACAAAACATTACGGGGTGTCACCAATATAACTTTCGTTGTATTATTGCATATTATTACAAACTGTGGATATTTATGAATGGAGTGTGGAAAGTCATTTTTCACAGAAACGAGAAATTGTGCTAGATGTTTCATGCATGGGATACTCTTTTGCCTAAGTGCCATAGATTTTACATAATCAGAATAATTTTCAATTACCACAATAATCTCAATTGGATTGGTACCTTTGACCTCCGTTCAGTGGAAGTCAGTCACACAGAATGAGACAAACAAACATTAAAAAGAGAGGAACAACTATGCAGACTTTCCAAGCTTTAGAGTCATCTGGGCAACCACAAGTGAGCTTACAGGTTGGTCATTTACTGAATAAAATATCACTCCCTGACCCTGATTCCAATCGTGTGACTTTTTGTTTTTGTTTGAATGGTTAGCTTTGGGGCCACACTCATGGTACTTAGGGCTCACTCCTGAATCTATTATCAGGGTGCACTCCTGGTCTTTATCAGTAAACCACAGGGGGTTCCAGCGTTGAAGCATGATGGGTTGGCCATGTGTAAGACAAATGCTTTCCCCATTGTATTATTGCTCTGATACCACAGAAATGATTGTTAAATTTAACAGAGACATTATGGAAGACTTATAATCATAAAAATTCATGGGCTACATTAAGGGCTGTGGCTAAGATATTTCACATAGCCAATCAGTAGGTGCACTTAAAGAATAGAGTCATGGCAATTTCCTATTCTATTTTTGTTGATGTTTCATCTACATCTAAAAGATGTCAAACTGTTTTATTCTGTCCTCTGCACACACATTTGCTTTCCCTCATCATTCTCTCAGACCTAAACTGATTTCCCCAGGGGACTACCCTGTCCATGGGGTTTTGATCAGGGGGACAGTTTTAAATAATAGATGATAATGTGATAATGTGATTCAGTCTAGCTAGAATAGACAGAAAAATATTATTTCAAAAAGCCATTATTCATCAGCCTTTTCTATTTACACTGAAAACTTTTGCTCAAACATAAGATAGCTTGATTTAGAAATTTATTAAAAATTTATTAACTAAGCATTACCTGGGTTCCGTGGGAGTTCTCCTCATTGGCCACCCTCTAAAACTCAGGACTTCTCCTCCTGGAAGTGAGCATAAAATGAGGCTCCCATAACCCTGCCACCAGGGTGCCCCAGAGAGGGGTGGGTGAGAGCCCTTCGTGCCCCAAGGGACCCAGCCCTGGCAGTCGACTTCCACTACCTCACCGCCGCCATGCTCCAGGACGCTTTCCACACGTTTGGGCTGAGTCTCACACATAAGTGAACAAATTCCTGGACACATCATAAAAAGAAATATATATATATATATATATATATATATATATATATATATTCTCTAGGAGAGCCCGACAAGCTGCAGAGAGTATCCCACCCACATGGAAGAGACTGGCAAGCTCCCCATGGCGTATTCAATATGCCAAATACAGTAACAATAACAGGTCTCATTCCCCTGACCCTTTAAAGAGCCTCCAATCATTGGGAAAAATGACTAAGGAGTGGTTGCTAAAAGCTCAGGCAGGGCTGGGATGAATGGAGACCATACTGGTACCTGCTCAAGTAAATCAATAAACAATGGAATGACAGTGATACAGTGACAATGATTAACTAAGCAATAAAATTAAAAGTCAAATAACTACTACTTAATTTACAGTTGCTATGTAGTAATAGCTACATAGCAGCACTGCACTGTCGTAGCACTGTTGTCCCATTTTTCACTGATTTGCTCACGTGTGCACCAGTAATGTCTCCATTTGAAACTTGTTGTTACTGTTTTGGGTATATAAAATACATAAGGGTAGCTTGCCAGATTCTGCCGTAAGGTGGGATACTCTCGGTAGCTCTGAGAGAGGGACAAACCTGGGTCGACTGCATGCAAGGCAAACATACTGCCTGTTGTGCTATCACTCCAGTCCAATAACTACATAACATACTATTTATCAGTAGCTATAATAGACATTAGAGTTGTATACTGAACAATGTAAATATGCTTATTAATCGTGGGGTTGCTAGTATGGGTACTAGATTTTCAGTTTACATGATGAGCTCAAAAAATTACAATATATTATGTAAAATTTCCTAAAGAAAATTATCTTTCTTAGCCCACATTGCAAATACATTCTTCCCCTCTGTTCAATAAAAGATATTTCAATAAAAGGAATCATCATCTTTTGAGTTATTTAAGTATAAAAGCTGAAGTAACTTTGACTTTTCTGTCCTCTTCACCTCCTACTGTCAGTCAATCATCTAGTGTTATGAATTCTAATTGCTAATATATAATACCAAAATAACTTTCAGATTTTACAGTCTGTGGACTTGAGTTCCCATATTAACTTTGTGACTTTCTCTGTCTCCTACTTATAACCAAAGTTATCTTATATAGCTTTCTTCTTTGCCTAGATAATATACTGTCATGTAATTTTATAGTTTTTAGCTAAAACCTCACTTTGTCAAAGATAGAACACTGAAATTTCATATTCTTCACTCTTCCTATATTAATTCACACACTATTTTGAGTGTCTTCACTTTCCAGCCTTTATTATATTTCTCATAAATTGGTGAATGGCAGCCTGTGCTACCAAATTATAAGCTTCTTAAGGACAAGAACTAGGACAAAGTCAGCCTTTACCTAACTCACATAACCAGTGCTTCCCTTTAGTTAGGACTTAAGAAATGTTTATAAGTTACTTGTTCATTTTAAGTCATAATTTTTGCTATTTCCCTACAGGGTATGTCCTAATGTCTCTTTTCCATCTACACCTTCTTACCAAATTATATACACATCTTTCAAGTTTTATATCAGTATATTTTCTTAGTGAGTTTTTTTTATTTCCTATGCATGTAGCATGTTGAGAATTAACCACAGTACATAATACTTTCAACCCTATTTAACATCAGTAATGAGATTTACATTCTTCCACCAATGTGCACGATACTAATCTTTAAAGCAAATATATTTCTGAGTACCTGTATAAAGAGATCTTTTCATAGGGACATGATAGAAAACCAGTTTGGCTTATTTTGAAGTTATTCTATTATGTGGAGGCATCTCATTCTCAGTCCTCCAAACACACATATCTTCAACCTAAGTGGAGGATATATATCTCCAACTATAATTTTCAGTTAAAATCGTTTTTTAAAATTTCAAAACAAAATTGTCTTCCTCTCCAACTAAGTTTTATTTATTGAAGTAGAAAATCAGTCATGATCTTTGAATTTTCAACTGTCTGCTACCAAACTACTCCTATCAAATTAACATTACTCTCATTTGTACTCTAATTGAGTGTTCATTTATTTTTTCTATGTTAATTGCAATCCATCATTTCTTCTGTGGTTATTTATAATAGTTTATATATGGTTTCCTGAATTTGCCTTCATTCTATAAGAGAATTTTATTTATCCTGGGTATTCAATGCATAACTATTTAATTAATTACAGGATTTTATTTGAATAATATCTTTCTTTGCAACATAAAAATACAGGACGAATAAAGACGTATATCTGGTATTGAATACTTATTTAGGGATATATTAAATTTGTGCTTTAGACAAGGTCAATATTTGGAGTGATATTAGTAGTTTTCTGGATTATGTAACCAGTATATAGGTTTGGGACATAACTTTTAAGAGAGTATATATAAAGAAGATAAAGCAATAATTTTCATGAATTCACCTGATGCTCAGTAATCAATTCTGCATATATTTCAAAATTTTAGCAGTCACATTTAGTAATGGCAATATTTGAACTTTTGGTTGTACTGATACAAATACGATAATTAGACCAACAAGCCTATATGTTTAGGAAATGAGTTATATCTTGTTTTATCAGAAATAGAATTCAGATTTTTTAAGTGTTTAATATTTATAATGTTGCTTTAGGCCACACAGATACAGTAAGCTTTATGACAATATAGTCTTTAGAACAGTGAATTGAGAAAAATGTAAATGAGTTGACTGCATAAATTCTTTCATTATTTCTAAAATAAGACTACATCATAGAAAACAAAGGGTCTATAACTCTTAAAAATTCCTATGATTTAAAATACAATCCAGAGGCCAGAGCGTTTGCCTTGCATGCGGCTGACCTGGGTTCGATCCCTGGCATCCCATATGGTCCCCCAAGCACTGCTAGGAGTAATTCCTGAGTGCAAAGCCAGGAGTAACCCCTGAGCATCGCTGGGTGTGACCCCCAAAAAAGCAAAAAAAAATAAAAAATAAAAAAAATAAAATACAATGATGTGCTATTAAAACTCAAAACTATAGAAACAACAATAAGAATTTTAAAAATAGGGAGAAGAGATGAACATACTGCCTCAAATAAAACAGACTCAGACAACAGTCATATGGAAAAATATTCATCATCACTCTTTATCATGAAAATGAAATCAGCTCACTATCATCTCATACTAATGACAAAGGCCTGTATCATAAAGATTGCAAACAATAAGTGGTCACAGGGATGCGAAGAAAAGGGAGCCCTCATTGGCTCTTGCTGGAGATGTCTACTCATTCAGCCTTTATGAAAGGCATTAGGATAGTTCCCAAAAAAATTAAAAATAGAACTATCTTATGATCCAGTTATTTTGTTTCTTAGCATCTACACATGAAGGCAAAAACACTAATTAAAAAGATATGTGCAAACCTGTATTAACTGAGCACTACATAAATTAGCCAAAACCTGGAAACACACAAGTGCCTGCCAACTAATAAGCAGATGAACAAGTTGTGGTGTCTGCAATGAAATGATACTCAGCCATAGCATTGATTAAATATTTTCTTTTGCTGCAACTAGAAGTTTTTTTTTATTAAGCCGAATGTTTTAGAGTGAGAAGTAAAATAATGACTTTGTTCATAGGTGGTCTATGAAGCAACAATGATTTACAATAGGTGATATTGGAGCCCCTTGAACTCTTATAACAGGGCTGAAGCTCCAAAGAAGGTGCAGCCTTGTGACTTCTGATGGTGCCATAGGTTGAGATAGACTAAACCTAGAGACAATGGTGGAAGGTTCTCACATTTTGCTGTTGGGGGTACAGTAATCATACACTGAAGCACAGATATTGACACAATTATTATATCAATTGACACTGACACCATGTTACATCAATAATAATAATTACGCCTATTATTATATCAATTATATCAGTTATATCAATTATATCAATTATTTATCAATAAGGATTCAATTGCATTTTTTTTTCTTCTTTTTTTTTTTAATTTATTTATTTTTAATTAGAGAATCACCGTGAGGGTACAGTTACAGATTTATACACTTTTGTGCTTATACTTCCCTCATACAAAGTTTGGGAACCCATCCCTTCACCAGTGCCCATTCTCCACCACCCGTAAACCCAGTGTCCCTCCCACCCTCCCCAATCCCATCTCCCCCCCACCCCACCCTGCCACTGTGGCAAGGCATTCCCTTCTGTTTTCTCTCTCTAATTAGCTGTTGTGGTTTGCAATAAAGGTGTTGAGTGGCCGCTGTGCTCAGTCTCTAGCCCTCATTCAGCCCGCAACTCCCTTCCCCCACATGGCCTTCGACTACAATGTAGTTGGTGATCGCTTCTCTGAGTTGACCTTTCCCCGGAACGTGAGGCCAGCCTCGAAGCCATGGAGTCAACCTCCTGGTACTTATTTCTACAGTTCTTGGGTGTTAGTCTCCCACTCTGTTATTCTATATACCATAGATGAGTGCAATCTTTCTATGTCTGTCTCTCTCTTTCTGACTCATTTCACTCAGCATGAAACTTTTCATGCCCATCCACTTAACTACAAAATTCTTGACCTCCTTTTTTCTAACAGCTGCATAGTATTCCATTGTATAGATGTACCAAAGTTTCCTCAACCAGTCATCCGTTCTGGGGCATTCGGGTTTTTTCCAGATTCTGGCTATTGTAAACAGTGCTGCAATGAACATACATGTGCAGATGTTGTTTCGATTGTACTTTTTTGCCTCTCTGGGATATATTCCCAGCAGTGGTACTGCTGGGTCAAATGGGAATTCAATATCTAATTTTTTGAGAGTCGTCCAAATTGTTTTCCAGAAGGGCTGAACCAGTCGGCATTCCCACCAGCAGTGAAGAAGGGTCCTGGAAAAATATATAATGCGACCCAAGCATCTCTGATTCATAGTGGTATACATATGTAAAGAGGAATCTCTTAGGCAATCTAAGTCACAATTAGTATATCTTCAATTTCCTGTGCTTCAGAGAAAATATTTTAACAACCTTCTCTCAAATTATCACTTAGGTTCCACTGCACTGTTTTTAGAATATTAAAAACTTTCACTTTCTTTTTAATAGTCAATTTCTCATTCTCTAGCTTGCTTTTAACCTCCATGCCATTTTGACACATAGATTAAAAATATCCTGCACCAATCATAAGATGGTCGACCTTTTAAGTCCTAAAAGAACAGGATATAGAAAAAAGATGGTATCATTTGTAGGGGGAGTATGTTTCACTTCATAAAACATCTCTGTGTGCTACATTTTTATTATATGGCTTTGTTCCCAGACCATTTTCCCCCTGAGTATTTGTGTCACGAAGATGTTTGATTCAATTTTATGTATTTGTATGTCTCTTTTTATTTCTAACAGGAAACATTAATAAGAGGGAAAGATTAGCAGTGAGTTTTTAAATCCAGTATATAAGAACTAGGACATGTATGACATGCTCTGTTTGAAATGAAAAAGGGTCAGGAGCATTTGATGGCCAGATAATTGAGTTGCAGCAGCCTAAACCCTGAATTAATATATTTTTACGGAAGAAAGAAATAACGTATCCTGTGAAACTGCTCAGAGTCAGTTTACATTGGCCTTTGCTAGTCAATTTGTTTGTACAATTGTTTGTTTATCTAGCCAATTACAATCCTTCTCTTATGCTGGGCAGTAATCTTCCTGAACACTTACATGCTTTAATTCATGATCCAGAAAGCAGAAATATAGTTTTCTTCATATTTCTCTCTGCAAGAGCAGAAAGAAAAAAGTACTGAGTTGCTCTAGTGGTTACGTTCATCTGTGCTTTCAGGATAAGGCATGTGAAAGACACAGACGACATGAGGATAGGCTCAATTCAGGATTAAGCTTTGTTATCCTATTTAGTGATTATAACTTCTAGGCCCTGCTAAAATATCGATTAACCCCTGGGTCTTTCCAGTAAGCCTTCTAAATGCCCTGTGAGCTGACTATTCCAAATGGACTACATTGTGTTCAGTAAAACTTCTCATTTGTCAGCATTGCTTATCACTCTGTGACCAACCAATGCCCTCTGGATGACTACAGTACACCTAAAGTTGAGGGCCATAAGTAAGAGATTAAAAATAACATCCTTCCAGGGACTGTTTGCATTTTTTCTTTGAGACTGGGCATGTGTCCCAAAAGAACTGTAGATTTTAGTACTTTGAACCAATAGCAGTTTTAATTTTTCAATTACCACATAACATTGGAGCCTGACATTATCTCCTCACACACTTTTCCCCAATCCCTGGTACCTATTTCTGTAAAACAAATGACCTAGAAAATCAGTAGTGAAACATAATGGCCACTTTATTATCACATAACTTCGTGGGTCAGAAATTTGGGAGATCAATTTGGAAGAAGCTTTTGTTCTGGGTGATGTCAATTGCTTTGTTTGGTGGTATTCAATGGGCAAATGGGTTGTGAAAGAGGGTCTGGGAGGACTCACATGTAGTGCTTTTGCAGTGATCTTTAAACCTGGGATCAGCAGGGAATGTCCAGCAAAGTGTCCACAAATAGTATTTTCTGATATTGCAGTAAATTCAGACTTCTTATGGAGCAGTTCAGAGCTTGTCAAGGGTTCTGAAAATTGCTCAACAAGAGCTGTAAGATTTATGATAACTTAGCCTCAAAGTCTTAGTGTCATGTCTATTGGTTCTATTGGTTTGGAACGTCATCAAGGTCAACCCAAAGCAAGGAAAGACAGTTTGACTCCAAAATCTCTCAGTGGAAGCAAAGCAGTGTAACATTACTGCTCATCTCTCACATTGCCCTGTTAGCTTCCATCCAAATTGGGAATTTTTACCAATTTTTTGGGGGGGTACCCAGCTGTGCTCAGGACTTATTCCTGGCTATGTGCTCAGGAATCACTCACTCCTGGCAGGGTTCGAGAGTGGTATGGAATACCAGGGATCAAACCTGGTATCTCTTGTGTCAGCACTCTGGCCCCAACTTTTACCATACTTTATACCATTAAAACAATAGGATAGTAAACATTGAGTCAATTGTCTTCTTCATTTAAGCATTGAGTCAAGATTGCTTGATGACTAATCACGTGCAACTATCCTTTCGGTGGCAGCAAAAGGGTTGAATCCCCCATAAAACTGAAATTTGTGTAAAAACAGTCAATCCAAAGATTAATACATCTATAAATATACTTTGACTTATATTTGAAATGTTTATAGCAGTCCTATGAAGTAGACATCACATCTAAATAATGTTTATAATTTAAATATTTCGAATAGATATTATATAGATTAATCTTACTGAAGGTTACACATTTCTATATTATCTATTTATCTATATGGTTTTTCACTCAAGATCGCCTAAGTTAAGATTTTATGTTAGTTAAGTTACGGACATTGATTAGTGTAATTTTAGTAACAAATGCCTCTTTGCTTTTGTATTAAAACTTGCCAGCTGTTTTTCTTGACTAATTTACAAAATAGAATAAAGCAAAACAATGTTAAAAATCAGGCATATTTCTATTGCTCAGTTGTGCTTAGTTATGCACGTGTCAAGTGTATGTATCTCGGGACCTATGACTTTTGCTATAAAAAAAAAAAACTAAAAACACTCAGAGCATTGAGGTTTCAAACAACAATCATTTATTTGATTTGCTGTGGTGTGGATTTTTCATTCATGGCTGGAGCAATAGCACAGCAGTAGGGCGTTCGCCTTTCACGCAGCCTACCCGTGTTCAATTCCTCCGCCCCTCTCGGAGAGCCCAGCAAGCTACCGAGAGTATCGCGCCCACATGACAGAGCCTGGCAAGCTACCTGTGGTGTATTGGATATGCCAAAAACAGTAACAATAAGTCTCACATTGAGAGACATTACTGTGCCCACTCGAACAAATCAATGAACGGCTGGATGACAGTGAGTAGGATCCGATTAACTCTCTTTTGGTTCTGCACTTTACTTTTACACATTTCTGTATCCTGTAATAAGCACTTGTACCAGAAATAGAACCCAGTTCCTCAAACAGGCGAGGTTCTCTACTGCTCTACTGCTCTTCAGCTGGCCCACGTTCCTCCCAGTCCTTGTTCCTGGGATTGACTGACTTATTTCTTGGAAGCTGAAGATACCACTCACATGTATTCTCCTGTACTAAAAGGCTGACCTAAGTTTTGTTAGCATACCATTATCACTATCATTATCACTATCACTATCACTATCACTATCACTATCATCCTATTGCTCATCAATTTTTTTGAGTGGGAACCAGTAACGTCTCTCATTGTGAGACTTGTTACTGTTTTTGGCATATCGAATACACCACGGTAGCTTGCCAGGCTCTACTGTGCGGGCTCCATACTCTCGGTAGCTTGCCGGGCTCTCCGAGAGAAGTGGAGGAATTGAACACGGGTCAACTGCACAAAAGATGAATGCCCTACCGGTGTGCTATGGCTCCGGCCCAGCATACCATTATGAGATTTAAAAATGAATAACTGTGGACTGTCTTTTGAGATCAGATATAGAATATTTAGCACAAAATAAGTTATGAGACCATCCAAGATTAAGGTGTATATAGAAATTAATTCCCATTCCTATTGCTAGAAATGCGAAGTTATGCTTAAAACAGTATGGACCAGAAAATAAAAAACAAAACTATTTTAATGTAGATATTCTTTTGCTAAATACCACAGCTGTGTCATCTCTCGGCTGCTAGCGAGCCCCACGGCTCTCTCTCACCACCTGAATTTGGTAAACTTGGACCACTCACCCTCCGGAATGGCCAATGCCATGGGCAGACAAGGGAGAAAACAAAGGCTAGGCCAGTTGATGGTCAGTTGCTGTTTATTCCATTCTTCCCACACGCCTGTACAAATCTCGCTAAGCTCCCCATTTGAGTCTCACACTGCCCCTCATTCCATTCTCCTCCGTCTCTACCTCTCATCTCTCCACTTTCCCTCTCACAGACACATCTCTCTCTCTTCATGCACCTGCTCCTGCATTTATTTCCTACATTCTTGTCCTTCTGTCCTCCTTGAAAGTCTCTCTGCATTCCTTCTTGCTGCCGTAGTCTTTGTCTAGTCTCTCCCCAACTCCCTGAATTGGGAGTAGGCACACCACACCCAATCTGGTAGCACAATCAACAAATCAACATATCAAAAGCCTTTCCAGATCATCCATCAGGCTCAAGGGAGGAAATACCACCTAGGGATGTTTCTCCTCTCCTTAGTCCAATAACTTAATTAACAACTTAAATAACATCTTAATTAACATCTTAATTCTACTTTTGTTTTCCTTTTTGGGTCACACCCAGCAATGCACAGGGATTACTCCTGGCTCAAGCACTCAGGAATTACTCCTGGTGGTACTCAGGGGACCATATGGGATGCTGGGAATTGAACCCAGGTCAGCCACGTGCAAGGCAAACACCCTACCCACTGTGCTATCACTCTATCCCCTTAATTCTACTTCTTAATGCTAGTTATTTTGTATGGTCACAGTAAAAGATAAAATGAGCTTGTAGGGTGGCTCTCCTGGGGACCAAGTCATTCCTGATGTTGAGTTCTCGACCCAGGTATACATAGCTGCTGCATTCGGAGATATTTGTTCCGTTGAGAGCAAATGGAACGTCAGTGACAAGTTCATTTTTCATGAACATGGTTTTGGTGATATTCAGCTGCAGTCCAATCTTTCCACACTCACGGTCAAAGTCGGCCATTTGTGCCGCTTGGCTAATGTTTGACATTCATTGTCACTGTCACTGTCATCCCATTGCTCATCGATTTGTTCAAGTGGACACCAGTAACATCTCTCATTGAGAGACTTAATGTTACTGTTTTTGGCATATCCAATACGCACGGGTAGCTTGCCAGGCTCTGCCTAGTGGGCTCAATACTCTCAGTAGCTTGCTGGGCTCTCTGAGAGGAGCAGAGGAATCAAATTTGGGTCGGCCTCGTGAAGGCGAATGCCCAACAGCTGTGCTATCGCTCTAGCCCAATGTTTGACATTATTAGAACAATATCATCAGCGAAGCAGAGGTGGTGTAGTTGCCAACCGTCTGTCTTCAAATTTGAGTGAAGCCCCATAGAACCAGGTAAAGCAGAAGTTTGCAACCTTGGTTCCAGGCTCAACCGGGCCCAGAAACAGAGATCCTCTGCCTGCTTCCCCCAATATCCGGCAACCCAGGGATCACACCCAGATGCCCCACCCTACTGGCACCAGACAAATAGCTCATCAGCTAACCTCCACTACCTCCACTAACCAGCCACTGCCATGATCCAGGCTGCTTTCCGGACACATCATAAAATACTTAATACCCATTTTCCATAATTACTGCACCATATTTGATGGGGTTAAAATATGGTGTGAACCATGGGAACACCTGTAATGGAAATTAGAAGCCACCCTAAAAGGCTCCATCCCTCTCCCAGAGCCTGGCAAGCTTCAAAGAGTATCCCACCAGCAAGGCAGAGCCTGGCAAGCTACCCATGGTGTATTACATATGCCAAATACAGTAACAACAATGGGCCTCATTCCTCTGACACTTAAAGAGCCCCCAATATGTCAGCGTTAAGAAGGATGAGCATTGCATGTAACGCTACATAATTTCTACCTTTTCATTGTCTGCTTGATAGCAGTATTTAGAGTGATTTTCAGAAATGAGAATGGAGGCAAGAAATTAGTAGCATTTTATAATCGTGCATTTTAAATGATCAGTGAAAATCACTAATGATTAGCATAAGAATAGAGAAGAAAACTTTAAGTACATGGGATGTTATGGCCACAGCATGGATATAGAAAAGAAATGGAGTAGGGAATGTTAAAGACTGTTTGGCAAGACTGAAAGAATTGGTGCCATTAACAGAAATTATGACTTGTGTATAAGAAAGAGATATTAAGATGAACTTTACTCAAAAGTTTTACTTATAAAAGATTATCAAAATATCAGCCACCAATATTAGGCAAATGCATAATAAACTAGAGAGGTGATTTTAAGTGATGGAAGGAAAATAACACATTTCCACTAAGTAAATTGTGTGTCCTCTTGAGAGTATATTTACACATTCTAGGTTAAGTTACCTTAGAAGTTTAAGATTCAAGTGTCTTTAATGCTGCTATAAAGCCATGGTCATTACTGTTATGAGATAAACAAGTAATGTTATGGGCAGTAAAGTCTCTAAGATTGTTGCATGCTTGTCTTTGCTGTCCCTAATAGTCTTCTAAATGGTTTCAGCAAGAAGCAGTGCTTCGTTTGCTTAATCATTGAATAGTTAATTCACCGCAACCCAGCCCCTGCCATATTTTAAACTTGTTCACATTCTACTATTCAGACTTTTCTACAGACCAACAGAGTTTTAATCATAAATTATAATGTAAAAGTGGATCATTTTGCCATAGAGACAGATAAGAACAGAGGGAAGACAAAAAACAATGCAGAAGCATTCAGGAAGCATGCAACTATGGATTGATAGAGATAGAAGGGATGTTTCTACAAACCAAGGGCACCAAAGATTACCAGAACATGAGGATCTAAAAAGACATGATAGACTTTTCTCATACAGTCTTAAAAGGACGCATACAGATACTTTTATTTTTGATTTTTAGTCTCCAGAGCTGTGAAAAAACACATCTGTTCTTGAAATGCCCCGTTTTGTAATACTGTAGTAAAGCATCCTAGAGAACTAATATGGGACTGCTCATCTCCTGGTTTATTCATCATCTTTTTTTTTTAATGGATTATCCCTTATTGTTTAGTTCTTCTCTCAAGCTTTATTGCAGCATATGTTTATGCAGCCTATCCAAAAGGAGGAATGTAAAAAGAATTTTAGTTGTTTGATGATCACTGTATCACTGTCATCCTGTTGCTCATCAATTTGCATAAGCGGGCACCAGTAACGTCTCCATTGTGAGACTTGTTGTTACTGTTTTTGGCACATTGAATACACCACGGGTAGCTTGCCAGGCTCTGTCGTGTGGGCTAGATAGATACTCTTGGTAGCTTGCCGGCCTCTCCAAGAGAGTCGGAGGAATTGAACCCAGGTCGGCTGCATGCAAGGCATTTGTGCTACCCGCTGTGCTATCACTCCAGCCTGAAAATACAATGAAATATACTGCCTTCAATGGACAGAAGTCAGAATTAAGTATAATAAACACTAACAATAATGATGAAACAGTCAAGGGGGATGGAGCGATAGCACAGCAGGTAAGGGGTTTGCCTTGCATGTGGCCGACCTGGGTTCAATTCCCAGCATCTCATATGGTCCCCTGAGTACCACCAGGAGTAATTCCTGTGCAGAGCCAGGAGTAACCCCTGTGCATTGCCGGGTGTGACCCAAAAAGCCAAAAAAAATTATGAAAGTCAATATAATGCTTTCTTTTTTTTTTTTTTTTTGCTTTTTGGTTCACACCCAGTGATGCACAGGGGTTACTCCTGGCTCTGCCCTCAGGAATTATCCCTGGAAGTGCTCAGGAGACCATATGGGATTCTGGGAATCGTAACCGGGTCAGCCGAGTGCAAGACAAATGCCCTACCCACTGTCCTATCGATCCAACCCCCTATGATACTTTTTATCACTCTCTAAGTTTGTTATTTCATACACTCTCTTGCTTCAGTCTCTTACTTTACTTTTTCCTAATTGACAGTCAAATCTCATGCTTGGTTTTAAGAATAAAAGGTCTCTGAGGATTAGTTTTTTGCTTTAAGTCTTATTACCATAGAAATTTTCAATGCTTGCATGCTATTTGTGTTTTCCTTTTTCTAAGTACTGGGAAGTGTATGATGTTTTCTTTCATATTCCCAACATTCTGCTTAATAAGTAAGCAACAATTAAGGTATTTGCTCTTAAGAAAGGAACAATAGTTCCACTAGAAAATAGTGATTAAGATGACAAATGCTGGAATGTAATCAAAAGCAGAATAAAAGGCTATTTGGTTTTATAATCTTGTGGAAGCAGTTGGTAACCTTTGAAAGAGCAGTTTCAGGAAAATAAGTATGGCAGAAAGCATATTAAAAGAACTGAGTTGAAATAAAAAATTGTAGGGACACAGGTGTGGGATAACCTTTCAAGAAAGCTGAAAGTTTAAAGAGAAAGTGTTACATAGCTATGGCTTGCGTTTTCTTTGGATTTCTACATAGATAAATGGCAAAAAATATTTATGTATTAAGGTAGGTTTAATTTTAAGATAGGAAACTCTCAGAATTCTAGATTTTAAGAGAAATTATTAGAATGAGAAAAGGGTCTTTTATGAAGCAAAATATTAAAAAATGTAACAAATATAAAAATCAGGATAAGAATAAAGAGCAGATGACCTTGTAAATTGTCTTATGCAGAAACAGAAATAAATCAAGATAATGGTGATAATAAAATGTCATCGTGAGATTTGGATTGAGTGACTTAAATTTTGTGCTTTGGTTTTATCTCTAATTTATTCATTTATTTGCTTTTTAACATTTATTTCTTACTAGATTATGAATATTTTCAGATATTATTACTTGTTCTATAGATACAAAACTGTCTATAAAGAATAACTGGAATGAAAATTTACTATCTTAAATCATATGTATTTTTTATTAATAGGAAAGTTCACTTTATCAATTATATCCCAACTACAAATCCTTACATATTTTACCATCAAATTCATTAATAAAAATTATTTGTATGCTTTATAACAAAATATATAATGCTAAATGAATGATTCATTTTTATTGCATCTAATCACTTATTTATTGAATAACACAGATGATACACTTTGAATCTATATACATTTGAGGAAACAGGTTTAGAGAGATCCCATCTTTCAAGCTACAGAAAATTGTTGAAGAAATTACATTTGTATGCAGAGTCTTTTACCTTTAGCTCTGCATTTCTGAAAAAAATTTATATACAAAACAGTTGCCTCCTGCCCCACCCAAATTATAGTTGTCCATACAGCATAATTTTCAATTCATACTTTTCATTTGAAAAAAAAACAAGTGAGTTATGTGCAAAGCATACATCCTACCCTTTATTTATTCATTTAGCATCACACCCGGCAATGCTCCCAGAGTTACTCCTGGCTCTGCACTCAGAAGTTGCTCCTGGCTCTGCACTCAGACATCACTCTGGTGACCAATATGGTCATATGGGATGCTGAGTATGGAAGCCCCATTGGCCATGTGCAAGGCAAATGCCCTATCCGCTGTACTATCACTCTGGTCCCTTCACCCTACTCTTTTATTCTCTCCCAACTCCCTATCCTTTATGCACTGGAGAGATAGTACAGTGGGTCAGGCATTTGCCTTGTAGGTGGTCAACCTGGGTTACCCTTGGCATCTCATGTAATGCTTTGAACATCACCAAGAGTAAATCCTGAGTAACCCGAGTAATTCCTGAGTATTCCTGAGTAATGCTCAAGTAACCCCTGAGCATTTCCAAGTGTGAACCTGAAACAGACAAACAAAGAAATAAGGATACTGATTAGTTAACAAAAGAAGTCTTCACTGAACTTTACCCAGGCTAATGATTGACCCTGTAGTTTTTCCCACAATAATCAGTTTATAGTCCTGAGAAATTTTTATTGTATAGATGTCACTGTCACTGTCATCCTGTTGCTCATTGATTTGCTTGAGTGGGCACCAGTGATGCCTCCATTGTGAGACTTATTGTTACTGTTTTTGGCATATTGAATACACCATGGTTAGCTTGCCAGGCGCTGCTGTGCAGGCAGGATATTCTTGGTAGCTTGCTGGGCTCTCCAAGAGGGATGGAGGAATTGAACCCAGGTCAGTGGCATGAAAGGCAAGTGCCCTACCCGCTGTGCTATTGCTCCAGCCTATTCTAAGCAATAAATGCTATAATTTTGTCTCTTCTTCTTTCACATCTAAAGACATCCTTGGCAATAGTAAATCTATTTTAAATAAATATTGATATGTCCATTTGGAAACTAATAAAATCTAATGCCTTCCACAGTTAGTAGCAATAAAAATGAAGTGTGTATTGTCCAAGGTGGCCTTAATAGCTGACACTCAGGCTGAGTCAGATCTTTAAGCACTTAAAATTATATTACTCAGCAATTATTAGTAGTATGGGCATCAGTATGTGCAATTATCTAATGCTTTAAATTATCAAAAATCAATATGTAGGTTGTAAAAGCATATATATACATCTTTAAAATGTTCCACAAGAGCTCATTGGACACTGTGTTAATGTGTCTGTCCTATTTAGCTTATATTTACACCTTGTAGATCAGATTATTTTAGATTTACAGATGCAAACATCTATAATGCCATTATAAAGTGCATGAACTTTATTACTATTATAAGGGAAATAAGTTACACTATAGTAAATAAAAACTCTAAGATTTTTGCATGCTTCATTTTGCTGTCTCTAATAGTGTTTTCCCGTTCTAAATTGTGTGCCGTACAATTGATGACAGAAAGAAGTGACAGTATATTGCTCAGTCAATCAACTTTTTATTCCTCATATTCCAAACTTGATCATGTTCTATTCCTTATATTATTTTCTGTAGACTTGCAAAGGTTTTATTCAGTGTGACCTATACTACCTATTTGGGCTTTAAGGAATATTATTTTGATGTATTTTTCAATTCTACTGGGATTCCATTTGTAACCAGATAGCAACAAGTCAATATTTTATTTCACAAATGCTAAGTGGTTCTAATGGGTCGGTTTAGAGGACAAGCCAAGGGTAATTCATTTTAAAGTACACGTACAAATCTTGTTTCATGTGAGTAAATAAAATGAATTGGAAATTAATAAATTCAGGCTTAGATGTTATACACTAAAATATTAATATGCTTGTTCTACCTAAAAATATCACTTCAGCATAGTCTCATATTGTTCATGTAGAAAACTGCCTTTGTGATCAACAGAAGTTCCAAGTTCATTTATAATGACAGCTGACCTGCAGAGGCTGAGAAGCTCTGTAAAGCATGTCTGGATGGAGAAGGACATTGAGAGGTTATCTTACCTGACTGCTTCCAGAAGACCGTCCTTAAATCATCCAAATAACTCGAATATTCTCTTATTAAAACCTGTCAGGAGAATATTTCTTAGCCTTCTTTATTTAAATATACAATAGTTAGGTGTTCATGTAGATATTTTAATTTTTTTTAATTATTTACGATTCTCTTCAGTTCAATTTTTATTATAAATTCTATTGTTTATTTTTGAGAGAAAATTCCTATCATCAAAGCATGAATTTTACCTTACTTATGATTGAAAAATTCATAATATGCTGAAATTATAATTTTATTTTTTTTACATTTGAACCAAGAATATGTGGTATTGCTATTTCCAACCTATTTCATTCATCTTCAATTTATTTCATTCATTGTTCAGGAAAGTTTCATAGTTATCAAAGCTTATTTCTTTACTATTTTCACATTAAATTAATATGGTGGACTATAATTCTAATCATTTTCATACCTAAAATTTAATTCTACTTGTTTATCTTAAAATTCTTTTATGTCCCCATAGTAAGATATTATCCTTTTTTCCCCAACAATAATTTAAGTTATTTTTCTTAATTTGTCTGTTTCCTTGCTTTGTTTCTTATACTCACAATGTGTTAAATCACTGGTATTTACTTTTTTGTGACTTTATTTAGTATCTTACCCTAAGTATTTTAGAACAAAGGGTAAGATATTATCTTTTCTTATGGTCAGGTAGTATACATTGTTTATATATATCAAATCTTCTTTGTTTGTTATTCTGCAATGGGACACAGGTTCATTCACTACATTCCCTTATGACAATGTTATTGTAACAACCTTAATGAAATAACATTAACACTCCTGGTTTTGTTGTACACAGTTGCTATATTTCCAATACACAGTGCCCCAAGTTTCCCACCACTGTCCTGATATCACTTCTCTGCCTCTTCTTCCTTCTCCAACTGTTTCTTCCACCAATTGCTGACCTCGGGTCTGTAGTCAAAGACCAAGAGTTTGTTATTATTAGAATCCACCCATTCCTTTGCTTTGTTTTTCATATAGAGTCAGATCATCCGGTATTCACCTTTCTCCCTGATTTGTTTTGATTGACTTGGCATCCTATTGCAGCACGGGGAAAGATTTCATTTTTTCTTACATAGATAAGTATATAAACCACACTTTTTGTATCCACTCAGTGTTGTTGACTATATATTTTTGCCAATATATTGACTACAATAAAATTCAACTGTGGAAAGCTTAGATGAACTTTTCATATTAGATTATTTTTTAGGGCTAGAGAGGTAACACAGCAGGTTGGGCGTTTGCCTTGCACTCGGCCGACCCAGGTTTGATTCCTCCGCCCCTCTAGAAGAGCCCGGCAAGCCACTGAGAGTATCTCGCCCGCATGGCAGAGCCTGGAAAGCTTCCCATGTTCAATATGTCGAAAACCGTAACATCATGTCTCACAATGGAGACGTTACTGGTGCCCGCTCGAGCAAATCGATGAGCACAGGATGACAGTGATATATATTAATGGTTTTGTGTTCGTCAGATAGATAATGTTGAGGAAATAACGATTGTTTGGTACTTATATTTATATTATTTTGCTAAATCACCAGACTGATTTCAAGAGAAACTGATGTACTGTACATACTATCAGCAGTGTATAGGCTTTCTTTTTCTCTACATTCCCAATAATTGTTGTTTCTGGGCTTTTGACATAGGCCTTTTTCACTGGTCTGAGATGATATTTTGATTTTGATTTGGATTATTTCCTGATAGTAATGCTGCATTTCCCTCTGCCCCCACCTCTGACAACATCCTGGTTAACTACCTATATGCTTTCTTTGGTTTAGTTTATATTAATCTCCTGTCTTTTTATTTACTTATTTTTCATGGGGTTGTTAATTTTTTTTGTTGTATAGATTTGTGAGTCCCATATATAACTGTGATGTTGGTTCTTCATCAGATATATGGTATGCAAATGTTTTGTTCCTTTTGGTAGACTGTCTTTCCTTTTAAAGAGAGTTTCTATAATAAAAAAGTGTTTACTATAATAAAACTTCCTAGTTTGATATATTTCCCTTTAAAAGATTACTTTTGTTTTCCTTTTTTGCTGTTTGGAGTTCTACTCCAAAATATTTTACAGAATCCACAAAATAGAGTGTTTTGTCTTTCCTCAGATTTTTTATGGATGGAAGAAGTCTTTAATCTACACGATGGAGACGTTACTGGTGCCTGCTGAGCAAAGGGCTGACAGTGACAGTAGTTAAGTTTTTATGCTTAGTGTGAGAGAGTGAAGCAGTTTTATTTGTTTACGGCTATCCACTTTTCCTGACACATTTAAGAAATTTTTGCTTCTGCATCTTATGCTTGTGGCTTCTTTGCTTTTTTTTTATTGTAATTTGTCCTTTTATGTAAAGGTTTATACTTATGCATTTACATTGCAAAAAAAAATAATGCTTTCCTCTCCATGACTACTAAGTGAATGCTTGGAGAACATCTCCAACTCTAACTTTATCCCCTTGCTCCTCTTTGGACCTTTCAAATAATTTTATAGAAAAATTTCTTTATTTGCAACAGCAGTCTGAGCCTCATTATACTTGGAAATCCTGTCATTTCCTACTTGGTGCTGTCCTATTTCTAAGATAATTATTTTAAACTTCAATTTTTTTTAAAAAAACAACCTTTCTCGGCAGAACTTTTCTATTAATATATAACCTTACATTGTACTTTACAGAGAAAATAAAATATTTCAGAATTATATGAAATTCATTTCTACTACCAAACCTCATTCACCTCAATCAAAGTTGTTTTAATTTTAAATGTCTGATAACTACATTTTATTTTGCTTAGCTTAAGCTAACTTCTCCACCTCTGGATATTCTATCATGCAAGATACATTCCTTCTGAATTGTCTGTTTCTTCAATCTTTATAAGCCATCCTGTCACCATTTAATCATATTTAAATTTTCCATTTTGTCAAACTGAAATAAAACAAAGCTCTTAAAAACCATTTCTTTGTTCTTTCCATAGCTCTCCCTTTTACTTTTTCTTTCTTAGATATTTACCTTTTATATTAATTGTCATTATTTCTCATCTTTCATTCAGTTCAACTTGGACTGTTTATTTTCTTACTGCATTCTGACCACTTATCACTGATAATTGTTCATAAAATTAATGAACACTTCAGATTTTGTAACACGTTCTTCTCAATGGTATTCACAAAGCTGGGTATTCTCAGTGATATACCCTCATTTAATTTCTTTGATTGAACTACTATTTTTCTTTTTCCTATAATCTTTCTTTTGAGATTCTTCTTAACCCATCAGTTTTACATTAGTGTCTGTAAAGAATTCTGTTTTAGATACTTTTATATGAAATCATTAAAACCTCCCATGGATCCAATTAATGTCTTTATATTTCACTATATCCATTTCTAGATATATTTATTTTCTTATAATACAATAATGCTGCCTGCTACTGGATATGTTTATTTGAATATTCCTTAGATAATAAAAATTAAATGTGTCCAATTTTGACTTTGCCTACCTTTTAAAAGAAATTTGCTTCTTTGTATTCATTCTTTCAATGAATGTTACACCATTCATTCATTTATCCAATATCCGTGGCATGCATTTTTTAGTAATTAAATCTAGTTGATTTGATATCCCTAGACTTGGTATTATTCTGATCATTATTGTGTTTTGTTTTTCCAGATGATAGTTAACTGGTTTCTTTCTAAATTCGTCCAACCAATTATCTGACTTAAGCAATGTTTGTAGTTTAAAAATATGATTATTTTATACTCTTAAAATGCATTAGTTGATACAATTCTGCACTGAGTTGGTATTATAATGTCACAATATAGATTACTCATAAATTATTAAAAGCAAAATTCAATGTATTAACGAGAACATTTCAGCTTTAGTTCATCACTATTGCCTTCTTATGAAATGTAGTGAATTGAGCACTCACCCTGTCTACTACTGATCTTTTTACAGTTCACCAATTGACAGTATTTTTGTTTCTTTTTCAATGACATGGACAGACCCCTTGGTTTTATTGAAAACTAGTGTGTTCTTTTTATAAGAATTAGGATTGTTAAATACATCATTGATCACATCCACATAAAGAATATGTCACTATCCACACTGTTCAAACAAGAAAACTCAATATCAGCAAAGTCAATGACATGTAGATGGCTAGGGACTCAAAGCAGATATTCATTATGTCACAGGCATAAGGGACAGATTCTTACTGCTTGATTGTTCAAAAGCAGTCCTACAAGAAGAGATTCTGATGAGTGAGATGCACCAGGGTTTCTTCTGACTGACAGTCTTTTTGGACAAATGCAGAGGATTACGTCTTCTTTGAGACAATATATATCTTTATTTGTTTCCTTCCAATTTTCCACTTGTGAAAGTAATGTCCTGATCCACCAGTTGACCTAGAGTATTGTTTGCACAACCACTATGTGAAGCAATATATACTTCAACTCAAATATTTTTGACTACTCTGTTCATTCTTATTCTGCTGTGCAGCATTATTCCTAATATAAAAAGATAAATAAAAGGACTGGAGCGATAACACAGCAGGTAAGGCGTTTGTCTTGCACGCAGCTGACCCAGGTTCGATTCCTCCATCCCTTTTGGAGAGCCCAGCAAGCTACCGAGAGTATTCTACCCTCACAGCAGAGCCTGGCAAGCTCCCCATGGCATATTCGATATGCCAAAAACAGTAACAATTTCACAATGGAGACATTACTGGTGACTGCACGAGCAAATCGATGAACAACAGGACTATAGTGTTACAGTCCTATAATCAATAATAAAAAAAATAATTGAATGAGCCAGAGTCATAGTATAGCAGGTAGAGTATTATGCCTTGTATGCAGCAGACTTGGGTTTGATCGCTGGCATCTCATATGGGCCCCCAGGCCTGCCAGAAATGATACCTGAGTTCAGAGCCAGGAGTAAGCCCTGAGCACAACTAGGTGTGGCCCAACAACAAAGGAAAAAGGTGTATACATTATTAAAGTCTATCTATTATTGAATGGTCACTGGAGTTATATATTTTTATATATTTCTTTGGTAACACTACAGGAGAAATAAAAAAAATGTTTTTGAGGATTGTGGATCCAATATCTGACTTTGTTGTCTTTTAAAATATTAATGTGTGACTATTATATTGTCTGAATGAAACTGAACTGGTGTATTCATGTTCGGTATAGTCTTTAGGTGGGGATATTTTTATTTCTTTTGAAGAAGGACTCATATTTGCAATGTAAAGATTGTTAGCTTCTTTGTTTTAATCTCATTACTGCACAATAATTGCACAATTTAAAAGAATTGTTCAATGAGTGAAGTTTGAGAAAAAAATAGGTTTGGACTTTACTGAAAAATCTTTTACTGCTTTTATTTATCAAATAAGGAAATTTAGAAATTTCAAACTTAGAATTTCAAATTTAGAAATTTAGAAATAGCAAACTTGCATTATAGCTAAAAATTATTATATTGATATATATACAGTTGATTATATTTGAAAATAAATACACAATTCTGTGACAATTCTTGAGATTATGTTTATATATATGTGTATCTAGATGTGCATACCCTTATGTATACTTACATGCATATTAATATATTCACAATCTCAAGAATTATCACAGAGGAATTTATTTGAATCATTTTTGTTAAGATTTTCCTAAGTGAACTTAATATACAAATATCAAGGGTTGGTCTAAGAAATGAAAAGTAAGACATATAATGCTCACAATGTTTTTTTCTAAGATTTATGTTTCTACTGTGATATTTCTCATAAGAAAACACTAATACATTTAAGGAACTTCTGTATTTTTCTCATGAAAAGTAATAAATGTTAGAAAGAAAACATGCAGATTTCAAGAAGCTTATAATGATAGAGAGCATCTAATTTTGTATATAAGACATAGAAACTATTGCCATTTATACTCATTCTCCTGATTTTCTAAGGGTCATGCAACTAGAAATCACCATTTGGATTAAACTGATATGTGATATTAATAGCCAACTGAGGAGAACAATTTACTATTACTATAAATACTAACTACATATTAGCAAACAAATAATCAATTGTGATTAAAATACTCTCCATGATATACATCTAATTTAATGTGGATAAGTAAGTGATAGTTTTCAGCTGAATGACACTGGTACTTTGCATGTCTTAGAAACCTCTGGTGCAAATTGAAATGTGAACTCAGCCAATTGTTAAATTGATAGTTTAACTGACATGTCCAGCTGAGTGACAAACACGACCTTCTCTCTGGTACTGATTATCAACTGATTTCATCTCTCTGTAAATTTATGTCAAAAACTGAATATGATGCATTCAAGCTACAAAATAATTTGTTATTGCTAACTTTCTGAATTTTTTCTAAGCATCTATATTTTTCCATTAATGTTCACATTGCAATTGATCTCACAGATCTTCAAGGTGAAATGGTAACAGCAAATACATAAATCAACCAATGTTATGCAGCTGATAAATAACTTTGGCCATAAGAGAATTTGAATTCACTGAAAGTTAGTATGCCTTGAATTCTGCTTGTTGCTCACATGGAAACAGTTGGTGTGGCAGTTTATTCTGAATGGGATTTAAAACCAAAACCAAAACCTTTAAATCATTGACAACACAAGGCGAGTGCCTTAGTTTTATGATTGAAAATTTTCTCTATGATATTCTATACATGGGCTGGAGCTATAGCACATTTGTCTTGCATGAGGTTGACCCAGATTCGATTCCTCCGCCGCTCTTGGACAGCCCAGCTACCAAGCTACCAAGAGTATCTCGCCCACACGGCAGAGCCTGGCAAGCTACCTGTGGCATATTCGATATGCCAAAAAGAGTAACAGCAAATCTCACAATGGACACTTTACTGGTGCCTGCTCAAGCAAATCGAAGAGCAACGGGATGACAGTGACAGTGACAGTGATCCTATACATCTCATCCTTCTGTACTCTCGTGCAAGCTCTTTGCTTTTAATGTCTTCCTAGACTACAGCTGAAGCATTTAGAAATTTGCTTGGTCAAACCAGTTGCCTAGTAAACTCCTTATCATCATTCTGTTTCCGTTTTCTTTTTAGCTTATTGCACCTTAATCAACAACAAGAACAAAAATGTCGGTGCTGACTTTAAAGGAAAAGGGGGGCCTAGAATCACCAAGAAATGCTGTGGGTCCTAGAAGCTAGGTAGTCTCCTTGCTTTGCAGCAACTAAGAAGACTAAGATCATGAGGATTAGTGTCTTATCATCAGGTTGAAAGTTAAATTTTTAGTACCATCTCATGTTGCTATTCTGGACTCTAGCAGTGCTGCTGTTTGTGCCTGGCAGATCCACTCTCTGTAAACCTTGGCATTACAAGACATCCCCAGCTACACTGTAGTCAATATGATTGAGCGCCTCAATTCAAGGAATATAATCTCAGTTAGTATCAATTTTGAGCATCAGGACAAGAAGTGTGACCCCTTACAAGTACCATAACAGGATGTGTGCACAGAAATCTCATGGGCAACCCCCAGTGAGCCGTACAAGTAAATGTGCTAGCACCAGAACAGATTTTGAGTGGCATCTAACTCTTCATACTACAAACTACAATAGGGAAGGGAAGGAAAGGAGAGAAGAGGGAAGGGGAGCAGAAGGGAGGGAAGGTTAGGTGAGGAAGGGGGAGATGGAGAGAGGAGAAGAGGGGATGGAGGGAAAACTGAAGAGAGCAAAGCTCATAAGTGTTTGCCTTACATGCAGATAGCCCTGGTTCAGTTCCGCCACCAATAAGGTCTCCTGATCATTAGTATAATTTTAAAATTATAATTAACATAAAACTATATATATGAAAAAGGAGAAATATGATTTGCTTTCTCATTTTCGTACTCTCTCCAGGAAAACCTTCAGTAGACCTACAGTAGAAATTGGACTCACAACACCAGGACTTGATGAATAATTTTCAGGTTCTCTTTCTTTTTCTCTCTACTTTAAACTTTGAATGATGCTGCTTCCCCATGCCAACAGCCTCCAATGATGATACCTCCTAAGCCTTCTTTTTGTTTGTTTCACTGGAAACTTCCATGCCTCTATACTAGTCTGCCTGACTTAGGAGTCTAAGCCAAGAGAAATGATTGTGGTTGGTTCTTTTAAATTAATGGTCTTTCACTTTCTTATTTGTTATAGAAGAAATAAAAACAACTCATAGCATGCTTGTGTTTATGTGTGTGTGTGTATGTGTGTGTGAGAGAGAGAGATAGAGACAGAGATAGAGATACAGAGAGAGAGACAGAGACAGATTCAGAAACAGAAGATGGGAGGAAGCTTGTTGGATGTATTAAGAACAAAGGCCAGGGGCTGGAATGATAGCACAGCGGGTAGGGATTTTGCCTTGCACGCGGCCAACCCGGGTTTGATTCCCAGCATCCCATATGGTCCCCTGAGCACCTCTAGGAGTGCAAAGCCAGGAGTAACTGCTGTGCATTGCCAGGTGTGACCCAAAAAGCAAAAAGCAAAAAACAAACAAACAAAACAAAGGCCACAATGAACCATCCATAGGAAAGTCTCACTGAGTATCTTCACAATGAAGACAGGTGTTTATGTTGGTGCAGATACAAGACCAAAAAAAAAAACATCTTTTAAGTAATGACAATGTAGATATCAAGAAACACCACAGAATCAAACTTTGTTTTTGTCTTCTGGATTGGTTGTGCTTGAGGTTGCTGAGTTCCTATGAATGCAAACCACTTAAGACCTGCCCCATAAGGTAAATACCACAGTCCTATGGAAACTAGATCGGGTTCATAAATCACTTTGGAAAAAAAGCAAAATAAGTTTGTTAATGTTTGGTCCTCATGTTCGTGAGGCATGGAATCTTTGTTAACTTCCTCTTTTTACTTTGAACACTTTGAGTGGTTTGAATTATGTATAATAAGCAGGCATTACTTAGCATCCTTATGAAGACCAGAGAAAGAAAACATAAGGATGCTAAGTTTATAAAGCAAAACCAAACCAAACTCAGACATCTATAAATGTGTTTGTCTCTATGTTTTTGAATTAGTCTTATGCCACAAGTGTCCTGTCAATTATTTGTGAATTTGAAAAGAACTAATTTCTAAAATATCTAGGCAGTTTGATATGGTATGCTGAAATGTTTAACTTTTTTTTGTTCATAATTAATTTTAAGCAAGTATGCTATAACCAAATTTTATTTCCTACTTAAAATATTCTCACTTGTGGTCTCATCGGTATATTTTGTTTACCCTCAGGATTGCCATAAGGTTGAATCACATTTCATTATGTCTTAATTATTTTGCTTCTGTGTGGAGAGGAAGAAGAATCACCTTAATGGGATGTTTTAGAAATCATTAAGAAACACTCCAACCACACTCTCCTGATATGAAAACAAAAAGTGTGTCATAAATGAGCCATCATTGTTGAACTGGGTCCCTGTGGCCATTGCAAACAATTACCAGCAAAATGGCACAATGTTCATTCAAAGGTTGTAGTTACCCTCTTTGGAACTGAGGTTACAGCTCTTTCCCATCTGTTAATTTCATATTATTAGAATTTATATTTCCTGAGGAAGCAGATGGCTCTAAACTTTAACAGGTGTTTATGGTGCACTGCCTTAACTTTAAATGCTGAACAGGTACAGCTTGAAGTTCTATGGGCCGCACAGGGAATTACTACTTTAACTTATGTGTGGATAGAGAATTAATTTGTTTTGAACAACCTGAAGAAAATTCAATATACTGTACATGGTGGTTCAAGCTTATGGAGCACTACAATAAGAAATGTGAAAAAAAATTTAAAGAAACTTTAAACTATATTTTTCAAACCAGCATACCAATATCCCTGCTAATAAAATCCAAATGAGAACATGATCCAGGTTATTTCAGTGCGTGAAAGTAGAATAAAACAGGAAGCATCCATACATGAGTGATTGCTTCAGTAGAAGTGTGTATCATGCAGCTCATCTTGACTCACCTGAACTAAAAAGAAATTCACATCTATACAACTCTTCCATACATCCACACAGATACTTTCTACATATACCATGTTGTGCTTTGCTAGGAGGTTTTTCTCTTTCTTTTGAATTGATATCTGTATTTGATAAATTTCCACAATGACAAAAAAAGAGTAGAGAGCTCCTATTCCCACAATGACTTCCCAAAAAAAACATAGACCACCTATTCCCACAATGAGAAAAAAAGAAAAAAGAAAGAAGGAAAGAAAGGAAGGAAGGAAGGAAGGAAGGAAGGAAGGAAGGAAGGAAGGAAGGAAGGAAGGAAGGAAGGAAGGAAGGAAGGAAGGAAGGAGGGAAGGAGGGAGGGAGGGAGGGAAGGAAGGAAGGAAGGAAGGAAGGAAGGAAGGAAGGAAGGAAGGAAGGAAGGAAGGAAGGAAGGAAGGAAGGAAGGAAGGAAGGAAGGAAGGAAGGAAGGAAGGAGGGAAGGAGGGAGGGAGGGAGGGAAGGAAGGAAGGAAGGAAGGAAGGAAGGAAGGAAGGAAGGAAGGAAGGAAGGAAGGAAGGAAGGAAGGAGGGAGGGAGGGAGGGAGGGAGGGAAGGAAGGAAGGAAGGAAGGAAGGAAGGAAGGAAGGAAGGAAGGAAGGAAGGAGGGAAGGAAGGAGGGAAGGAAAGAAGGAAGGAAGGAAGGAAGAAGGAAAGAAAGAAAAAGAAAGGAAGAAAGAAGAAACAAAGAAAGAAAGAGAACAATATAATACCAAGGTTTTTACGTTCTTTATAAATTCTTTAAAAAGAAAGTGCTATGGGGCTAGAAAGAGATTAAAGTGGGTGGAGCACTTGCCTTGCACAAAGCCGACCTGGACTCAATCCCTGGCTCCCCACATGGTCCCCCGAGCCCACCAGGAGTGATCCCTGAACTCAGTCAGAAATAAGACCTAGGCACTTCCTGGCACCATCCCCTCAAACCAAATACAAGCAAAAATAAAATGCTATAGTTCTGCATGCACATTATAAATAAAGGTAAAATTATAACTAGTAACTGTGCTTTGCATTTATCCAATCTACTATTTAATACTTAACTAAATCAGTTTCCTTAGTGTTTCCTTTTGTTTTTATGACTGCAAAAGCAATTCACACCACCAATGGTAAGATTTGAACAGGTAGTATTTGGCTTTAATGTTTTATCCCTGAATATTTTCTAGCAATTACAGTCACTCAATAAATGATTATTGAAGTTATGAATGTGTCATAAATGCAAAAAAGATGAGGGACAATCATCAACTGTTCACACTTTTATACAAGTAACTGAACTGGAATAATTTTGAGATAGTCACAGAGTGTAAAATCCATTCTACTTTGGAAGCATGTAAAACATGCTCTACTGATTTACAGAATTATTGCTTATACAGGAATTTTTAAGAAAAGTGTGTGACCAACATGTAAATATGTATATAATATGTAGAAATATTTGGTAAATTATATTTTTTGTATTGTGCAAAGGGTAAAACCCTGGAATTACACATGCAAAACAGGTGCTCTACCACTGAGCTACTTCCATAACTCTGCAAATATAGTTAAAGATTTTTTTAAAAGCAATGAATTTCCATTGTTTCAATTTATTCTTAAGATATGTTATTATCCCGGACTTGCTATTCTATCTAAAATATACCCTATCAAGTGTTACACCTTCACTGTTTTTTAAAAATTATTTAGAAGTCAAATTAAGACTGATTTTAACTTTTTTATGTTGTTAAAATACTTTGGTAGTAGCAAAGACTTTGGTAGGGATCTGTGAGTATAGCACTGTAGCAGTGTCCTAGCACTGTCATCCCGTTGTTCATTAATTTGCTCCTGCAGGCACCAGTAACGTCTCCATTGTGGGAATTGTTGTTACTGTTTTTGGCATATCGAATACACCACAGGTAGCTTGCCAGGCTCTGCCATGAGGGTGGGATAATCTTGGTAGCTTGCTGGACTCTTCGAGAGGGACAGAGGAATTGAACTCGGGTCAGCCGCATGCAAGGCAAATGCCCTACCAGCTGTGCTAATGTTCCAGCCCTTGTGAGCATAAACTAGATCATAATATCTCTTGAAATATAACTTTTTTGACTCAAATTTATGTCCTTTATAAGAAAATGTGTCTGCAATTAGAAATAATATACATGTGAAATATAGAATAACATGAAAAAGTTGCACAGTGCTTCAAAATTCGTCAAACCCTTGGCCCCAAATTATACTAATGAAAAGGCCAAAGAAGTAGAGAAATGGATGGAAGGGGACATAAGAAGAAGTAGACAGGAGGAGTAAGAGGCAGGGACATTGGACACACTGATGATATAAGGACTTGGTGTATATATATCTACACAGTTTAGCCATCTATATTAGAGCATAAGACGCAAAGTACATTAATCTTTCAAATGTGCTGTTAAGGAAGCATATGTTGTGTTTGTGTGGGGGTTGGGGTGGCAGAGGGACCTTGGCACATTTGTGGAGGGAAGTTGACATTTATGATACATTTACGATTGGTATGGGAATATTGTATGCCTGAAAATCTAGTAGGAGAACAGTTGTAATTTACAGTGCCAAAATAAAAGAAATAATTTTTGAAAATAAGGCAGTGTCTTTGAGAAGAGAATTCTTATTATTTTCCAATTGTTTTAATTTTATTTTTCTATTTGTTATTTATTTATTTTATATATATATATATATATATATTGTTTTTTGGGTCACATTTTGGCAATGCACAGGGGTTACTCCTGGCTTTGCACTCAGGAATTACTTCTGGCGAAGCTCTGGGAACCATATGGGATGTTGGGAATCAAACCCAGTTTGGCTGCATGCAAGACCCTGCCCACTGTGCTATCGCTCCAGCCCCTTATTATTATTTTTAAATTATCATGAATTACAACATAAAAACTTATTCACTTTTTGGGTTTCAGGTAGACAGTGTCCCAACACTAGGTTTCATTTCAACACTATCCACTTCTCTCTCCAGTGTGTCCAGTTTCACTTTTGCCCCAGCCTGCCTCTCCAGCAGACAATTTTTCTTCTTAGTTTTTGGCATTGCGGTTAGCAACACTCTTGCTGATCGGGTATCATGAATATCACTTTGCCTTCTTTTAGCATGGATTCCCTCATCAAAGTGACTCCACCCTCTATCAATTTCCATTTAACGCTCCAGTTCCACCTTACCATTTCCCAGTTATTTGAGAAGTTAGATTGACATGGCTTACATCGGTAGCTTCCTGTTGGTTTAGCCAATAAGACTAACTTTGCTCAACCCCCCAAACAAACAAAGAAACAAAAGCCCCTCAGAAATGAATGGCAGAGAAGCCAAGGTATTGGCTACTTAATAACTGTGTTTACTTTAGATGGACATTATTTTTGTCAGCCAAAGACAATAGATTCTAGTTTCTGAAATATTATCTATTTCTTTGTCTCTTTAGTCCAGTGTATAGCCATTTCCCTGTTGCTTCTAACCTTAGAATACTAAACTATTCATTTGTGTAGTTTTCTACACAGCAATCTGCTTTTGTAAGTAGTGCCTTTATAAAATTCTCCTCAATTTGCCCAATTGAGTGTATATCATTTGTTTTCTGCCTAGATGCTGGCTGTTACACTCTCTAAGTGATAACTAAGGCATTTTAGAGTATTCAAAGTTTTAAATTGCACTCATTTCTACTTTAAGTTTCTTAAGTGATAGAAGATTGGAAGAAATTGGATGAGAATTTTCTCTTATTGGCATTTTTTTTTCAGGAGAGAAACTCTCCATTTGCTAGCAACTATGTTAAAGTTAAGTAACTACTTAGAATTGAGGAGAAAATAATAAAACTGTTCTTTTGAGAAATGGAAGCTGTCAAGACTTTATTACCAAGAGGAAGCCTCCAAAGTAATCAAGGCTCTTTTGCAAAATGCGATGTGTATCTTCCTGTCAAACTCCATTAACTTACAGGTTTGAATTATAGTTCTATTTCACAAAATAGTATGATGGAATCAGACATAATATTAGAAGCCGGGCGTTCTGTTTAAAATTGCCTTTTCTTTGTTCTGGAGGTAATAGAGCATTCTGAAATCTATCTTCCTAATCAACTGTTAATAGCTAATTCAATACCCACCTGCATCAAATTCTGCTGTTCTCAGAATAGAGCACCTTGATATTCCAGAGGGAACGTGTTTGTGCCTTTGTTTGTGCAGACGTGCGCTACAAGGTGAACTCCAATGGGAACCAAGTAGAAAAGTGATATCTTTATGCAACCCATAAATTGGATATTTTTGCCCTCTCTTGGCCAGAAATCACAACTAAAACTCATCCCAGAGGTATTAGGCCATGTGCACAGGATCATAATGGGTGGAAAGCATCTTTGAAAAAAGTTTGAAATGTGTTCTATGATACTGTATGTTATTCTGGGTTTTGTTTTCTTGAATCTTTTAGTACTTTGACAATAGACATTGTCTTTGCTCTACCTTCTAAACAGGTATCCTGGTAAACTGGCATACCAGAAATAGATTTGTTTAGCTGGAAAGATTTTCAAAATGTGAAAGTAATTAAAAAATCTCTAATGGTAAGTATGAAATGGTTGGGAATTAAATAAGATAAAAATCTTTGCACAGAGTCTGATACAAAACACTTGGCATATCCTATTGTTTCCCACCTAGAGTGGAGAATCGGCAGAAGTGCCAAACTTCGTCCTCAATCAACAGGAATAGAGTCTTGTTTGTTTTGTTGATTAGTTTTGAGCCTACCTCCAACAGTACTCTGGGATTACTCTTGGCATTGCACTCAGGAATTACTCCTGGTGTGCCTTGGGGACTATATGGGAGGTCGAGGACTTAAGAACCCCATTTGGCTTCATGCAAGGCAAGGGCTCTACCTGCAGTACTATTTTACCACCCAGGCCTAGGAGTAGATTTTTTTTTTTAGAAAGAAGGCTAAGATGAATGTGGTGAAAGATGGCTGAAACTTCCGGAGAAGTTAAATTTCAAGTGCACCAAGAACAGCTTAAATGTACTTCCAGGGTCAAAGGTGCCTCCTACGCATTCACAATCTGCACTGGAAGGCCAGGCCAGGGAAGGACAGTCTAGTTCTTCTCTACTCCCCTGTGGATTCAGTCCACCTTCAAGGCAACTGTTTATCACCCAGCTTCTACTGTTTCGAACTTCCACTTCTACTATCTAATGCTTCTTTGGAAAATAATTTCAGTAGTATAAGGAGAACTGTTTTTAATTTTAAGTTTTAATTTTTTTACAAAGCTGTTCATGATTGAATTTCAGTCATACAGTATTCCCACACCCATCCCTGTGCCAGTGTCCCCAGGTTCCCTTTCACATCATCATTCCCTTGTCTCCTGCCTGCCTCAAATGGTGCGTGCCTGCCTCAATGGTGGGAACTCTTTTGGGGCCCTGCGGTTTGCAATATTGATACTGAAAGGTTATCCAGAATATCCCTACAAGGACAGTTTGGTGCTAACAATCTCTTCCCAGTATCAGATAGACACATCCCCATTCTACCTGGCATAGAAAACCATCTCTGTAAAACGGACAGTTCTCTGCCTATGGTTTTGAAAGTAGCCTTAGGTACCTCCAAGTAAGGAGCCTGTTTCATGTCTTCTCATTGCCTGATACAGGGAGGGTTGCAAATACAAGTACAGTAGAGGGGGAGGTCAAACTTTAACTCTTTAGCCTTTTAACTGTTCAGGACTGTATCTGGATGCATGGATAATAGAACAGCGAAAGAGAAATTAAAAACTCCATGCCAGCGATCCCTGGTGTTCAGTTACTGTTCAGATATGTCACAGCTCTCCTCTCCAGAGACACGTAGACACTTTCCAACTCTCAAAGATTCTACCATAACTTAGAGGGTTTCTCCTTGGCCAGGCTACCCAAAAGTCACACAGGGGCAGTTTACCACGGGCTAACTTTTTTGAATTAATTACTGTTTTAATTATTATCTATTAAGTGTCCTAATTTACTATCCTCTGAATAATTTACTCTGTTATACTTCATCTATTTTTAATTTAAATTAATATCCGTTTCTGCTTTTTTTGGTGTTTGCCATTTTGTGTCACATTATATGGCTGATTTGAAGATTCCCATCTCTAATTAATGTTTTAATTATCATAATCTGTTTCTCAAATTTGAATATGCAAAACCAAAAAGGCAGTAAAGTTGCTGTCTCATTTGTTCTGGATTACAAGTGGCAGATATGCTCTTCCTTTTCAAAGGCATGATACTATCCTTCTCTACTTCTCTACTGGATTTGACAGGCTTTCTTGTCCTGGCCTCTGCATCAGGCAATAATAGCCAATTTCATCTAGGAAGATATATTTTAGTTTTCCGAGTCTACTCTCTCATTTAGAAATGAGAACTTTTATATTCCCCGGGAAAGTTGTAAGAACTAAACGTAGTGATACACCTTGACCCATGGCTAGGGATACTTGAGTATATCCTTGACTATAGTCTTCTCGTTAATGTCAATATTAATTTAGAGTCCGCATAGATTCAAAGTCTCAAATCAAAACAATTCCACTATCTGTGACAAAATTGCAATATTATTTTTCTTTCCTGTTAGCTTCGCTTAATGAAAATTCTGGATATAACAACTGGAGTTATTAAAATGCAGTTCAATTTATTCTAATCATTTCCTTAATAATTAACTTTAGCACAAAACTAGTAGATATTGAATTTGAGCATAAAATGAGTGGCAAAGTAGATAAGGCTTATAATATTTTTATATGTATGAAACCGTACTTATAGTATTATGAAAAAAGACAGATTACTAGTAAAAAGAATCATTCTAAAACATTTTATGTTGTACTAAGTAATATTACTGTAATGTGAATAATTTAATGTTGTACTTAAGGAAATGTGATAATAATTTTGAATAGTTTTGCAATATTGGTTTTATCCTACAACTTTAATAAAAAGCATTTACGGATTTTTTTGTAGTTTAGTAAGAGTGGATGCACAGTGAGACATAAATGATCCCAAAAGCACAATAAGAACAAGAAAATATATGTTATGTTTCTAACTGTAGTATTTTATCTGATATTTTGCTTTCTGTTAGTTTGATATTAAGGGCCTTGTTTAAATATAAACCTGTAAAAAACTAAAGCACGCCGAGGGGCGCCTGCACTCGAGGGCTTTCCAGGCAGCTCTGTCTCACCACCCACATCCGGTGCCCTGGAACCGCAGTGTGTGCTGTCAGTCGAGGGAAGGCGATGGAAGGAAGAAGGCCAAACTGGTTGCTCGATCAGTTTATTTCATTCTCTCTCCCTGTTTCTCTCTCAGCTCTCGGTCTCTTTCTGGATCTGTGGATCTGGCCCCCATGGATCTGGCCCCCGTGGATCTGGCCCCCGTGGATCTGGCCCGTGGATCTGGCCCATGGATCTGGCCCCCCAACCCACTCTTACAGCCTAGTTAAGTCTCCAAGGCATGAGGAGGTTGGGGCGTACACATAGATGTGGTCACCATCAATAGGGTAAGGTCCTTTCCCTTAGGGGATGCTTCTCCTAGGACTTAATTCTCTTTCAGCAGGAGGATTCACCCAAGGGCAGAGTCCCATGAATGTGTTTCTCTTCTCCTCAGCCAGCAAACATATAAGAATTCATAATATTAATTATTTTGTATGGACACAATAAGAGATGCATTAAAGCTTATAGAATTGCTCTCCTGGGGCCATCTCAATCTCAGACTACAGTGCTCAGGCCAGATCAGTTTTTCCTATCCCTGGCAGGGTCCTAGTCTCATAATTACTATTGGATCATGACAGCATTTGTCCATGATCAAGCTCTTAACTTATAGTTAAGCATTAGGCACTTTGGCCAGGCCCATCTCGATGCCAGGGTAGCACACAACTCACCGCTTGCCCTGGGTCCTTCTCATCCCATGTCGGGGACCCTGCTCTGGGGTGCTAGGAACTGAGGGCAACTGAGGCTTAAGTGGAGAAAGCAGATGACTGGGAGGGAATAATATTCGAGGCCAATTAATTCCCAAGTTATAAAAACATAATATTGTCTTCTTGTGTCTATACAAAACAGACATGGCTTTAAAGTAAATTATTCAAAAGGCACAAGAAGAGAAGAAAGGCAATATTAACTTATATAATATAAATTCAGTATCCTAGGAAGTTCTGACCTTACAAATTAGCAGAGTCAGATTAAGGGAAAGCCGTGGATTAACTCTTTTGGGGAAGAGAGCATGGAGAAGTGATTATAGCTAAACAAAGGGATGGGAGAGATTCGGGAACACCTTGATGGGTGAGACTGTGGTAAGCCTAAATTCCGGGGAAAACCAGGACAAGCTACTTGTGGCAAGGAGGGAAAGGACAAAGTAATGTCATCCTACACCCGGGAATGAATAATATTCAAAGCCAATTAAGTCCCAAGTTACAAAGGCATAATATTGTCTTCTTGTGTCTATACAAAAAGGACATTTCTTTAAAGTAAATTATTCAAAAGGCATAAAGAGAGGAGAAAGGCAATATTACAATATTCAGTGTCCTAGGTAGGTCTGACCTTACAAATTAGCAGAGTCAGATTAAGGTAAAGAGGATTGACTGTTTTGGGGAAGAGAGCATAGAGAAGTGATTATAGCTAAACAAAGGGATGGAAGTGACTCGGGAACACCTTGATGGCTGTGACTGGGGTAAGCCTAAACTCCAGAAAAACCAGGATGAGCTCCTTGAGGCAAGGGGGGAGAAAGGACAAACTAATGTCATCCTACATAAACCTTTTGATGTCTGTTTAAGGATGAATTTTCCATTTCCCAAGTTATATTCCTTGCTCATTCACATATCAAAAAAAGTATGTTTGTACTTGTTTGGGGGATCATACCCAGCAGTGCTTGGGTCTAGTCCTGGATCCAGGCTCAGGTTCTTCCAAGCAGTGCTCAAAGGATCATGTGACAAGACTGAACGTGCTACTTCCATATCCAAAGTATGGACTTTACTCAGCCCTTTGAACAATCTTCTGGAAACTCATCAGATGTTGTTTGGATGTGACAGATGTGAAATGCTGGGAAAATAAAGATGCAAGTGACCGAGAATTATCTTCTAGGAGTTTGCATTAAGATATTGAAAGGCAGTAATTGGTGGACAAGGTGTCTGCTATAGGGAGATTTCCAAACATAGATGTGTTTTGGAGACAATGTGTGGGAGACACAAGGAAGGGTTGATGTATTCTCTTGTACTTAGTAATATAATCTTTAAAAAGTTGGTGATACAGAATGTATACAGTAGATACAGTATAGAGTGTAGTGCATTTACCTTGCACATAGCCAAGCCTGGTTTGAACCTCAGTATCCCACATGGTCCCAGATCCCGCTAGGAATGCTACCTGAGCAGAGCTAGGATTAAGCCTTTAGCAATGCCAGGTGTTCCCCCAACCTCAACCAAGAAACAGAAAAATAAATAAAAGAGAAGAAAATGGAGTTTGGAGGCAGAGAAATAACGGGCTGAGGACATACTCTGGGTTTGGTTTGGGGCCATATCTAGTTGTTCTCAGAGCTTTATGCTCAAGGATCACTCTTGGTGAGATTCAGGAAACCCTACAGGGTGCTGGGGATTGAACCCAGGTTGGCCACATGGAAGACAAGTCTCCTGCCTGCCATACATTCTCTATTGCTCCTAAGCATAGACTTCACATTCAGGCAGTCTGGGTTTGATTCCCTAGCAACTCCAGGAATGAGTCTGTAGCAGAGAGGAGTATTGCCTCTGATCATTGCCATGTGTTGCCCCCGAATCAGTAACAAAAAATGTGATAAGTTTGGTGTTGAAAGTGCAAAAGTTCGGGCTGGAGCAATAGCACAGTGGGTAGGGCGTTTGCCTTGCACACAACTGACCCAGGTTCAATTCCCAGCATCCCATATGGTCCCTTGAGCACTGGCAGGGAAATTCCTGAGTGCAGATCCAGGAGTAACCCCTGAGCATCGCCGGTGTGACCCAAAAAGTAAAACAAAAGTGCAAAAGTTCTTATTTCATCAGGAGTGGAATAAAATTCCTGAAGAAATTTATCACTTGTGATGAAAACAAATTATCTGCCTAGGGTTGGCTTTAGATTCATACTTATATGGAAGTACTAATCTCTAAGTATTGTTTTTCAAATACTAATATGTTTGATATGTTTTGTTCAAAAGGGTTTTTATTTACACTCAGTAAATTTTTTGAAATGCTTGAGAATGGGCAAAAATGGCCTACACATGCTTGAATGTCTATATCCTTCTGTATTATCTTCAACTTTTATTATCTTTAAATGATTTCTACCTTTTTTTTTATTCTGGCAGGGGGGGTGCGGGTTTCTACTAGACAGTCCTCAGTACAACTGGGAGCCTTTCCTAACAATTCTCAGCCAAATAGGGAAGTAGGTCAATGCAGGGACTCATGGATGCAGTGCTCTTGGGTTTCTGCTGAAAATTGCCACGGTCACCTGGTGTTGCTTGAGGGCCTCCAGTGGAAAATCTGACGGCTCTCTTGTGGGCCATGAAGTCCAGGAATTAAACAGGGGTTGGCTGCATTGAAGGCACGGTCATCTCTACAATATTTAATGACTGAATATTCCCACTTTAAACAGTTAGCTAGCCATGTTCAACTATTATACATAGACAAACATTTGAAGAACAATCCACTCTCTAATTGGAGAAAACCAAATTTCTAACCGTTCATAGCTTCATTTTATTCTGCTGAAGGACCAACATATTTATGCTCTGTTAATTCATACTTAAAGTCAGTAGTGTGTATTGGTGACTCTTCCATTAAGCTCTTCCATTAAGCTAAAAGAAAAATTTCTAGCATCATAGAGTGGAAACAGGTCAAATATTTCATTTAAGTCATACCATATAGAATTAATGTCATTCAAAGTGTTTAGCTGTTTTGAGAAGCATATTTTAAAATAAGAATTATTAAGGTGAGATTTTCTTTGATCTTAGTAGTGCCAGTTGCCAATCAGATAATAATTTATACTTACATTTCATAGCATATAATAAGTGAGGAGGAGGAAATATTTTATTCTGGTGGGGGTCTTGTACATACTCAGATGTGCTTAGGAATGACTTCTGGCTCTGTGCTCAGGAGGCCATGTGTTGTACTAAGAATTGACCTGCATTGGCTTTGTGCAAGTCAAGTGACTTATTACGTGTTATATCTTTCTGCCCATTCCCAAAGTGTCATGTGTATGTTTGTGTGTGGGAGAGGTGTTTTTGTGTGTGCGTTCATGTATGGGGTGTGTGTTTGTGTATGTGTTTGTGTGTGGAGGGTGTGTGTGTGTGTGTGTGTGTGTTAATGTAAGTTAGATCAGGATGCTTCGTAGGAGGGATAATAGCTACACTCGTATTTGAAGATAATATTGAATAATGCTTTGGTATAGCAAATTATTCTTGCCCAAAATCACAAATACAGAGTTTGAAAAATCCTGGTTGCCCTGTGAAATTAGTCCATAGCACATATGTATCAAGTTACATATGTGACTGTGGGAAAAACTTGTGAGATGCAAACACAAAAAGTTATAAAAATTTGTAGTAGAAAATTATGAAGACCTATACAATAGAGAATTTAGCATATGTCAACTATGCAATTCGGAGACATTCAAAAAGTATCACTCTATCATGAAATTTGTTTTTGATGAATCACGTGAGGCTTAGATTCCATATTGTTTTATTATAGTAAAAAAGAACCTTCAGAGGTCAAGTTAAGTTGATAGAATTGATGACTTCTCTTTACCTAATTCAACATCACTGAACAGAAAAAGCAGCAAGGAATAGTACAAACTATCAAAAAAAAGAGATTAATTTAAGATATCCCATACTTTTTTACCTGTCAAGTAATTTATTTGGTATTCATTTAGATGATTTCAAAATAAGAGACTGTTAATATAAATGCATCTTTTATTTTATTAATTTATGAGCCACATATAGTGGTTCTTGGTGATCACAATCACTGTTTGGGGGGTTGGAAACCCTGTGGGGTGCCAGAGATAAAACCCTGCCTGCAAAGTAAATACCTTATCACTTATAGTAATTTTCCAGGCCCATGGAGAGGTTCCTTAAGTAAATTTTAAAATGAAGACAGAGATACTTTTAGTATTTTGTGTCTCTTTATGAATTACAATGCTAGTAAGCTATTGGAACTTCTAAATAACTAATAAAGAAAAGTTCAAAACTAAGACTCTCTAGTCATTTGACAAATAATATGATGCACGTAGCAATTTCAAACTATTGAACCATTTTATTTTTGTCTATTTAGTACTAAATATTTTTTAAAGTTTTGTAGAATATTGGCTTAAAGAACTTAAAAATAGGTGATATTGTGCCTTTGATTACAAAGTGTAAGAAAATGAGGAACTCAAATCAATACCAAATTTATTTTTAGTCTGATTAAGAGCTTCCTTCTGTGTGCTATATTTAAACACAGTTAATAAATATAAATGTTGTGTTGATTAAAGTTTTCTATCTAGGTTTTAATATTCCCTTTTTATTTCAACTAACAGAAGGGCACATAGAAAAATGTGCTTTATTTTTAGTAGGTAGTATGATTAATATCACAATAAAGTGTTTATGAAGGGCCTGATAATGCACAGTGAACAAATAACTCTCTTAACCTATGCTTTGCCTTTTAGGAGTCACAAAAACCACTTATAAGTGATATGAAATATCACTTATAGATTCCTAGTGAGTCCTAGATGAATTTTTCCTTATCATAACTCATATTTATCTCTTATTTAAAGTTCTATAATATTTTGGCTTACATGTTCAAAATTCATTTTCTTCAATATGTGATCTAAATTGATCTTTTAGGCCATTGATGATTAGGAAATTTGCTTGGGCAAGTAAAAATATTTTACCAAAGCTCATGCAATAACTGATAAAAAATACATTTCCTATAAATTGTATGGTATCTGCTAATTTTTCATCCAGTCTTATTTGTTTATAGCTCTATAGATACTCTTGTCGAGCACACACTCCTCTCACATGCGAACAATATTTGTCATTCTTGAAGGTGCTTTTTGAGCCATAATTGTTACTGCAGTTCCTTTCATTCTCAGAGTTTTTATTCCTTTGACAAGGATGATTCAAGTTTGTAATTTGCTGACTTAGATCTCACACAGATAAACAGGGTGTCTAAATAACAGTTCTTCTACTCTTGAAGAGAGCTCAGTTTTAAATTTAAAAAAAAATCTCTTCAGGAGATACTATCTCATACCAATGAGAATGGCTTATACCAAAATGTTTGGATATGGGAAATAATGGCGAGGAGCTGGAGCAATAAAACAGCAGGCAAAGCACTTGCCTTACACGCAGAAGACCCAAGTTTGCACCCGGACATTTTAAGTGGTGGCCTGAGCTCACCAAGAGTGATCCCTGAACTCAGAGCCAGGAGTAAGCCTTGAGAACCTCTGGTGTGGCTCAAAACCAAAAATCAAAACCACACAAAACAATAGTGTGGAGAGAATATTTAAAAAGAAAAAGAAAAAAGTAAGTGACACGCAGTAAGTCACTGTCACTGTCATCCCTTTGCTCATCGATTTGTTCAAGCGGGCACCAGTAATGTCTCTCATTGAGAAACTTATTGTAACTGTTTTTGTCATATCCAATACGGATGGGTAGCTTGCCAGGCTCTGCCGCGCGGGCTCGATACTCTCAGTAGCTCAGCAGTTGGGCTCTCACCTTTCACGCGACCGACCGGAGTTTGATTCCTCCACCCCTCTCGGAGAGCCCAGCACGCAGTAAGTGGGAATGCAAATTGGAGCAAGCTCTGTGGAAACCAATATACAGACTCATTTTTTTTTTTAAGGAGGCAGCTGTACAGTTAGTATAGAGGCCAGGGGACCTGTCTCGTGACTCACCCTGGATTCACCCCTACTATGACTCGCAGCCCCCAAGCGTTGCCACGAATGACCCTTGAGCACAAAACCAGGAATAACCCCTAAGCACCACCCAGTCTCTCGTATGAACCAAAAACATTAAAAATAATCACTGTCATCACTGTCATCATTGTCATCCTGTTGCTCATTGATTTGCTCGAGTGGGCACCAGTACAATAATTTAAAAATCGTGCTACATATTTATCAGTGGGATATAAAAACAGCCATTCAAAAGGGTATCTGTATCAACCTATTCATAGCAGGATTATTTTGTATCCAAAACAGAAACAACTTCAATGTTTAATAGCAAACAACTGATTGAAAAAGTGCTTATAACTTACTCAGTGTTAAATTAAACTAATATTAAAGAGAGAAAAACGTATTGTACCCTTTGGAGCAAAAATGGACAAAACTTAAAGTGATAATGCTAAGTTAAATGAAGCAGTAAATAAGAAAGAAAATGATAATGATTAAGATCACTCATTTGTGGAGTGTGAATCACTAAAGCACACCTGCAAGAAGCAACAAACTAAACGAAGTGAAAACTGAAGTGGTTGTCAGAGTGAGAGGAGAGTGGAGGAAGTAGAGGAAGAAATTTTTTGTGGTATATGTGGTATAATAGCACTATTGTGAGACTTGTTACTGTTTCTGGCATATCCAATATGCCATGGGTAGCTTGCCAGGATCTGCCGTATGGGTGGGATACTCTCAGTAGCTTACCGGGCTCAGATGGTAAGGCGTTTGCCTTGCACGATGCCAACCCAGATTCAATACCTCCGTCCCTCTCAGAGAGCCCGGCAAACTACCGAGAGTATCTCGACCACAAAGCAGAGCCTGGCAAGCTACCCGTGGCGTATTCAATATGCCAAAGACTGTAACATGTCTCACAATGGAGACATTACTGGTGCCCGCTCGAGCAAATCGATAAGCAACAGATGACAGTGATACAGTGATAATGGCACTATAACTTTATTGTTGGGAATGGTGAAAATATAAGTATATGTATCTTAACTCCAGAAACTCAATAATATTGTAAATTGCTTTTGTTAATGAAAAAAAGAATTCCTGTTAACTGATCACAGAATTTAAATAAAAGTCTTTCAGATATTAAATCTTGTTATGTTATTACAAAATAAAACATTTCATGTAGAGGTATTTAAGTAAGTTTTTAAATTGAAATTCATTGTCCATAAAGACTTGCAAGAGAACTTAACTTTTTCGGTTAATTCTATGTTTTGGGGGTCACACCAGGCAGTTCTCAGGACTTACTGCTGGTATTGTGCTCAGGAGTCACTCCTGGCGGGCTGCTGGGGATTGAACCCAGGCGGGCTATGTTTAAAGCAATCTCTAGTAGCTGTCCTGTTGCTCTTGCTTCACAAGAGTGATTTGGAATTGTATTTTCTGATCGGGTTGGGAACTCAACAATAAAGCACTAGTCTTGCATGTGTGAGACCCTGGATTCTATCCCTAGAAATGAAAAATATATATTCTAAAGTGTGAATATATTACATATTTCATTTCATATTTTAAATACTCATATGTTTCAGTAGCAAATAAAATATGTATTAATTAGATGTTTACAAGACTTAAAGACTATTCTTACCTTTTAATTGAGGTATCAGGGATATCAGCATTGTAAATTAATTGCATTTGAGACTTTGTAGGATGAGTCAGAATGTGAGAGTTGCTATAAACATTTTTTTATATAAAGCAAAGGGCTATGAGGAAATTTAATTGGTAAGAAATTTTATACATGGTAAATATTAATTTTAAGGTAGATGTCTATAAACAAAACTATGCATTCATGGGTCTGGAGAGAGATAGTACAATTAGGCATATGCCTTGCACATGGCTGACCTGGGTTTGATTACAGATATCCTATATTCATCTCATGTGTATTGCCAGAAATGATTCCTGAGCACGAAACAGAAATAAGCTCTGGACACTGTTGAGTATACACTCCAGAGGAAAGAAGTACATAATATATAAAATAGTATATGCATTTATGTAATATATATGTATACTATCACACACTTTATGTATCTGAACATGTCTAAAGTAGTTATAATTTTTAAATGACTATTGAATTATTTTTTATTTATATGAGTGAATAAACCTGCATAATCTCTTAAAGTTCTTTCATTCTAACATTAAAAGCAAAATAAATTTTTTGTTCTGTATTTAATCAGTTAATAAATATACATAAACAAATAAGGCATTATATTTCTTGTAAAGTTAGAACTGTTTTGTAGGAGATAGTTGATAGATAAAAATATGATTGAAAATTAGATTCTTAACTCTTGAAATTTATACTAAGTTCATAGAAGGGAAGACAGTGATGAAAAAGATGTAGTGAGGCATAAAAATAGACATACATAAATCTGAAAATATAATTAAAGGTATGTATATACTTAAGTTTGAGTTAATATGGGAAAATTAAAGCTTTGGTTTTCCTAACAATTAGATTGGACTTTATCTAGAAAAGCATAAATTTTCTTCTAAATGTTAGGAAGAAGTACAGATGTAAACTATTTAAAAATAATTGGTATCAGGGCTATGGTACGACCAACAGGTAAACCTGTACCTGTGGGGTGAGTGCATCAGCAGCTTGAT